>NC_059106.1:44172013-44493874 GCF_020740685.1 Jaculus jaculus
ACCGCCGGCCTGGCAGGCGGCCTGGGAGTCACGGCGTGCGCAGCCGCCGGCGTGCTGCTCTACCGGATCGCGCGGAGGTGAGTGCGCGGCCCGGCTGCACGCGGCCCCGGCCGCAGCCCCGCCCCCGCCTCCTTCCAGCGCCGCTAGGCCCCCGCGGAATCCTGAGCGCGGACCCGGCCTGCTTGGGGGACCCGCGAGATCCCCTCTGCGCGCCCTCCCCGCCCCCCACCACCCAACACCGGGGTCTGGGAGTCGGGAAGCGGCTTCCGAGGCTGGCTGCCTGGGGGAGGGGCTTCCAGAAGGTGGCTTTGGGCGGAGCGGTCAGCGCGGGGGCTGCCCACTTACTCCTCCCACCCAGGCCCGCGCCCCCCGCAGCCTGCAGGACTGTGCGCGCGCGGTAGCCACCGCCCCCTGGCGGTCTGGCCTTGGATCCCTCTCCCTTGGCCTCACCACCCTATTGGCTAGGGTGATGATCGCTGGCGCACGGTGGCTCGGGAGATAAACTCTGAACACGGGTGCATTGCACAAGCAGCCCCTGCTAACCCTGGAAAAGCCGAGAGAGTAAGAGCTAAATGATTAGGAGAGGTACGTGTGAACTACTGGAGCTTGCACTCCTAACCCCTGGGCTGCTAAACACTGGAGCGCCTTGGAAAGTGGGTAAGAGCTATGTTCAAGCCCTGACCGGGCTCAGGTCATGCAGGCCCTGTCAGTTAAAGCTGGACTTCCCCATCAGCCTCCATGAAATACCCTCTCTATTCATTAGGGTGTAGGGGATAATCATCTGTTTCCCCGCTGGATCCAGCTTCCCTGAGGACAGGAAAAAAGAGAGGTTTGTGACAACATCTTAGGGACAACCAGAGATGTGCAAAGGGAGCAAAAAGACTAGTCCTTGGTCACCCAGCCTCAATCGGAGGGGTGGCTTGAACCTAGGTAGCCTGGCTGATGAGTCCCCTTAACCCAGCCTCACTCTTCAAAGGGAGTTGGGGATGGGTGAGTCACCTAGGGTTCCTGACAGAAGAAGGGGTGGGAGGCGTGTCAGCATCTGGAGGAGGGGCCCCCTCCCAGGGAAACTGAGGGTGTCTGACTTAAGAAAAATCCCTCAACCAAAGTCTACATGTCATGTTCCTAACCAGTTTCTGAAACCTGGAGGGGTTTGTAAGGTCAACTGGTCTTTTTTTTTCCAAATATTTTTTATTTTTATTTACTTACTTGACAGAGAGAAAGACAGAATGGGGGCGCCAGGGCCTCCAGCCACTGCAAACAAACTCCAGGCACATGCACCACCTTGTGCATCTGGCTGACATGGGTGCTGGGGAATCGAGCCTCAGTCCTTTGGCTTTGTAGGCAAATGCCTTAACCGCTAAGCCATCTTGCCAGCCCTCAACTGGTCATTTTTATGTCACTGGCCATTTCATGTATAGCTGCTTGCATCCCCAGAACCTTTGGGCAGTAGAGCTGGTCCAGAGCCTGGGATCTTTCTGGATGCCACTGCCTCTTGGCCAGCCCAGGATGGTGCAAATGAGCAAAGGCAGAGCCAGTACTTGCTGACTTGTCTTGAGTGAGGCTGGATGTGGATATGGCCTGGACTGGGTCACTGTTCATGTCTCCCTTACTGGCCTGTCCTCTGCTGGAGATAGAAATGTGCTGGGCAGATTTACAGTGAGTGCCACAGGGTTGCGCAGAAGTCCTGCCCTGGATGACACGAGGGTCAAGGCAGAGAGTTAAGATGGTTGCTGTTGATTGGTCAGAGAAATGTCAGTCCTTCCTAGAATGCTCCATGTTGTATCCCTGAGCACTGGGTTTCATCTGGAGGTGGTACTTTGGCCACTGTCACCTCCTTGAAGGAGCCTGCATTCTTCAGTAACCCTGGTGATGGTTGTGAATGACCTGGTTGGTGGGGTGGTGGGATTTACAAGGAGAGTAGTGTTTGGAAGGTGGTTTGGTTGAGTGAGATTTACAGGCCCAAGCATGGAGGAGCAAGATAACAGAAAGCAGGACAGTGGTCCTGAGAGGACCTATGGAGGGTGTGTCCCCTGAGCTCTGCACAGGGACATGGTTGCTTCTCTGAAGTCCTCCAGAGCTCCACTCAGGGACAGCCTGCCTCCCCACTCATGGGGTCTTCTTGCCACAGTTCCTGTGAGAGGTGGGAGCAGCTGCCAGGCCAGCACCGTGATGGACTGTGAGCACCTGTACCCTACTCTTAGTGCTTGGGAAAGGAAGCCCACCTCACATCACCCGCCGTTACAGAGCTTTGCCTCATGCCTGCATCACACTGCACGGCCAGCCGAGTTGTTTCTGCCATTGTCCACGGTCAACAGAGGTCCCAAATCCCACCTACTGGGCTTCCCCTTCATGTATCAAGGCTGTTGTGACGGCCCATCACTTCATATGCCAGCTCACCCCTTAATCTTGCTGCTCAAGCATGTCATGTCCCTTTGCATGATGTGTCCAGGATTTGTGCCTTGGGCCCCTCACTGTCCTGCTTGGGTAGCCAATGGCATCTGTTGGTATTTATCAGGATTGTCTTGTTCTTCGTTTGGGGGTAAGGAGGACACAGGCTCCAAGAAAGGTAGCAGAGCTTGTCCCTGCATTCAGAGTCCCTCTAGCAGACACTGGTATCACAGCACACCTGGCCGCTCACTGTACTGGGCTGCTCACTGGAACTGAGTGGACATGGCTCCCTGAGTGTGCATCTCACGCGATTCCCTTCCTGCCTTATGCCCTGCATCTTGACTGGCCACTCCCCTATGGCACCTGCCCTTGTGAATTGTACTTTTCCCCTTGTGTCTAGGTCCCAGTGCTCATCTTTCATCTTTGCAATCCTATGGCTGACTCTGTCCCCAGAGGGATTGATTTGGAGTTTCTGTCTTCTGTCTTCATGTCAGTGACATTGCTGTGAGACTGGGACGGGCAGCGTGGTGACCCCTCTGTCCAGGCAGTGACCAGTTGCAATTCGTGCCACTGCTGAGGAAGCCCAGGATGCATCTCCTTGGACACTTCCTGTTGAATGAGGTCACACTTGGAAAAGGCAGAGCTCCAACCCTAAGGCTGACCTCCCCCTGGAACAGTTTCTCAGGCCCTTTGCAGAGAGGTGGACACAGTGGCCTCCCACAGACAGACTCAGAACTCCCTGGGACAGCTGAACCCCAACTGGTATCTTCTGTGTGACCCAGCACTGGGACACACCTGATCAGTTCCTGTGCCAAGGAACTGAAAGAGATAGCCCTCTGTAGAAGAGACCCACACCCATGGGAATTGGTGAGATGTTGGGGCAGTTTTGTCCTACCTAGGTGTTCGTGACGGAGGCTAGCGTGTTCGTGTTTCCTTTATGTGTGTTGTGAGCGGATGAGAGGCAGACACAGAACATGCAGCTGTCTCGGGTTCCTCTAGCACCCTCAAGAGTGCAGCATCAAGGGGAGAGTGGCTCCCGAGCCCCATACCCACCCATGTCAACGTGCCCTTGGCTTGACCATGGCCACTCACCCTGTCCTTCATGGTCTGGAACAGCACTAGATGCGAGTAGTCTCTGTCGAGTCGTTCCATCTCATCACCTCCACCTCATCCACTACGTGTGGTTTGTCACAGCCAAGCTGTGGTCAGAGGCTGTTGGCTGGAGGAAGAGAAGTGGCCAGGGGCCTTGTGGGGGAAATTTAAGCAAAAGCTGGGCCAGCCTAGTCTGGTTCCTACCAGCAGACAGGAGCTGGGTCCTGTGGCCTGGACTGCCCAGCCTTCCCCAAGAGCATCATGGGAACTGTGCAGTTGGCTATTAGGTGGGGCTGTTTTCCCCCTCACCCATGGGTCTGACATAAGAGGCCTTGAATGTGACAGCATTGGTGAGGGGATCTGAGATTCCAACCACCTGCCATTGCTCCTGTCCACACGTCTCTTGGGGCTGCCCAGAAGGAGGTAACTGCTAGAATGGAGGGCCCACCCCACCCAAGGTGGGCAGCAGTTGCTCTGGGCATAAGAAAACACCCCCATAGCTCTACCAGAGATTAGCCTCTTAAGGGAGCACTAATCCCTCCCCTTCCACTTCCAGAACCAGGCTCCTTCCAGAGGCCAGGAGCCATTTCCTTAGCAACAGAGCCGGAGACCCAGAGTAGAAATGATGGCTTCCTGGGAGGGAGGGGCTCCCCGCTTGCCTGTCTTTGGTCCCCAAGGCAGGCACAGGGCACGGAACAAGGCAGAAGGGCCTTTGGGTGGCAGGAGGTAGTGGGAACCTCCCAGAGGAACCTAGGCTCTGGGGGCAGATGAAAGAGGCTGTGCTGCCTGGGTACCGGCCATCTGGCATGCCTTGCACATGATTACAAACAGACCTATAAAAGAGGTACAAATTAACAAAGTGTTTAATTACCTAGGAATGCCAAATGTGGGCACCCACCGCAGTGGTGAGGTTCCAAACCTCCAGCCACAGCCAGCCCTGCGGCTTTCCACATCGCTGGGACCTGTGAAGCGGCGCTGGCCGCCCGCTCAGCCCGCTGCTTTTCTCGGCCCTCCCTCTGCTTGAGTCCTCCCTCCCAGCAGCCTCTCTGGGGCAGAGACTCTCTGTGTTCTCATTTGACAAGTGAGGGAATAAAGCTCCAGGCGGTAAGGTGACCATCCATGGACACCACGCCCATGGGCACAGTGTTCTCTGCCTAGTATGCTGTCTTCAGGCTTTACCTGTTGTTGGCCCTGCATTGCTGATAAGATGTGGTGGTCCTTTGTGCTCATTGTGAGGGATGAGGCCTGAGCTGGGATAGGAGGGGAGATGGGCCTGAGGCTGCTGGGGTGGCCTAGACTCCTCTGGACCTTCCCCTTAAGTTCTGGTTCCATTTCTTCTGCTGTGTTCTGGTTCCTGTGAGGGAAGTGTTCTTGTCCTCAGCTTACAGGTGCTAGGAGAATCCCCTTAACTTTTCCACAATTGGTGGAAGGGAGGAGGAGAGCAGCTGGCTGGGCTGCCTGGACCCCTGACAAGCAGGTCAGCATAATAACAGAACTTCCCTTTTCCTTTATAAAGCTCCTGGTGTCTTATGTCACTGCATCCATGCAACATACAGAAGCAGAGGGTGCTACGCCTGGCCCACTTTACTGCCATGGCTTACAGACTGAGATCAGCAGGTGGGACCCTCCTGGGGGTACACATCTAGACATTGGCGTAGCTGAGGACTCTGCTCCCTCCTCCTGTTTCAGTATGAAACAGTTGAAAAGCCGGAGGGCCACACTGTCTGAGCAGCAGGGCCACCTGTGTGTGGTGGCTGCCTACTCTGTCCAGACCCAGGCATTGCCCCCAGAGCTGGCTGGGGCCTCAGAGAGAGGGCAGCCGGCAGGAATGGCAAGGTCAGGACCCTGAGGCCTCAGCAGCTGCTGCCTGTGTTGTTTCTAGATTCCAGGGACTGGATCTGTTGAGTTAGTTGTGTGCCTCCCCCTACAGCCAGCAGCAGGGCAGATGGAGGAGGGCCCAGAGCACAGATCCCCCAGTGTCTGGGCTAGGATTATCCTGCAGCCCCCACCTGTCACCACATGTGTGGCCAGCAAGGCCCACTGTGGCCCTGGCTGAGCAGCTGTCACTAGTCCCTACCCTTGGCCTCTTTGGCTGTCACCCTCCAGGGACTTTCTCTGGGGAACACAGGAGGCTCCCTTCATTCACTCTAGAAGTTCTCCTGAAACACCTCTTCTGTACCCTGAGAACAGATCCTCTTGGGGGAGGGACAGTCCTGAATTGTGTCCCTCTTGGCCCCTTGTTCTGGCCAGCCCTGGCCCTGTTCCCCCACCATGTACGATCTGCAGCTCTCCAAGGGCTGGTAGCCCTGGGTTCCCGTGCGGACATGCCGAAGCGCCCGTCTCTGGCTGCCTCTTGGGAAGTGCTTTGTAGCTATGGTCCTTTCCCTTGGGGCATGACTTCCTCTGTAGCTGGGCCTGCATCTCCGCCTTCCATCCCTCCTCCTGTACTTCCTCAACCTGGCTCAGGGCTTGTGTCTCTGTCAGGCACCAAAGCATTCCAGGCTGACTCCACTGTCTCCGGTCCACAGGATGAAGCCAACGCACACGGTGGTCAATTGCTGGTTCTGCAACCACGACACACTGGTGCCCTATGGGAACCGAAACTGCTGGGACTGTCCCCACTGCGAGCAGTACAACGGCTTCCAGGAGGTGCGGTCTGCAGGCGGGTGGACAGTGGTGGGGCTGGGGCTCCTGATGTGACCCTGAGCCGCACGCTCACATGCCAGCTCACTGGAGCCTTATTGTCGTCCTGGCACCATTTCCTCGTTTGAAGAGGATGACCAGGTGCAGGGAACTGTGACCTCTGACCACAGGCTCACCACTACTTGCCGTGACAGGTGGCGGGTTTAGGGCTCAAGTCCAGGTCTGTGTGCTTGTGCAGCCTGCTTTTTACGGAGGGCTATCTATTAAGTATTGGGCTTTGCAGGTGATGTGATACAACCACTCGACTACCCAGCCACCATAGGTAGTGTGTGAATGAAGGAGAGTAGCGACTTTACAATGAAGCTTTATTCTTTTTTTTTTTTTTTTTTTTTTTGTTTTTTCGAGATTGGGTCTCACTGTGATCCAGGCTGACCTGGAATTAACTCTGTCATCTCAGGGTGGCCTTGAACTCATGGCAATCCTCCTACCTCTGCCTCCCGAGTGCTGGGATTAAAGGCGTGCACCACCACGCCCAGCTACGATGAAGCTTTATAAAACGGACAGCCAGCTACATAGCTTGCAGACTGAGTGGGATTATGAGGGATAAAGCCAGGGTAACCTGTGAGGGCAGGGACACCCCCAGCCACACCCTGCCCTAGTGAATGGGGTTGGGTGGCTTCACTCAGCCAGGGCAGGAGTCCCTTAATCCTGGAGCACGCCCAAGTGGGCCTCTACCTGAGTCAGCTGGGGGTGGTTGCCCACCCATTGGGTCAGAGCGCCCCACTGATCAAGAGCCCTCCTCTCCCCTAGAATGGTGACTACAACAAGCCGATCCCCGCACAGTACATGGAGCACCTGAACCATGTAAGCAGCGTGCCTAGCCCCCGCGACCCTGCACAGCCCCAGCAGTGGGTGAGCAGCCAGGTCCTGCTCTGCCGGCGGTGCAGCCACCACCAGACAACCAAGATCAAGCAGCTGGCCGCCTTTACTCCACGGGAGGAGGTGAGTGCGGGCCAGGCCCAGCTCCCGCCTCCCAGGGTGTGTGGTTTCTTCCTCTGCTGGAGCTGAGCTTCTGCTCTCCCTGTGGTCACATGGTCGCTGCTGTGTGGAGGAACACAGTGAAAACCCCAGGGTCTGCCAGGCCAGAAGGGTTTGTTCCTAGGCAGAGAG
Source organism: Jaculus jaculus (assembly GCF_020740685.1). NCBI lineage: Eukaryota > Metazoa > Chordata > Mammalia > Rodentia > Dipodidae > Jaculus > Jaculus jaculus. Next base: position 44,179,310 of record NC_059106.1, read on the forward strand.
AGGCAGAGGCCTTGGGCTGTAGCCTAGGCCATGTGGGCCACCCTCTCTCATCCCTCTAGTCTGTCCTGCACAGCCTGGGGTCCTGGGAGGGAGAGAGGCAGATTCCAGCTGAGTCCCAAAGGTCCTGTCTTCCTCTGGATATAGCCTAGGAAGGGGAGAGGTGACCAGGAGTGAGCTCAGGTCTACAGGAAGGGGGATAAAGGGCAAGCCTGGCACCAGATGGGTTTCTTGGTACACTTGGTCCCCACAGGAGATCAGTGATAACTGTCCCAACCAATACCGACAGAAATATTGGGTGCACTGTGCTCTTATCTCTGAGGGAGCTGGGTTAAGACTTGCTTTCTGGGCTGTTCTAGAAGCCCAAAGAACCTTTCAGTTCCCACAAAGGCCCAGACCCACCCAGTGGCTCTCTAGTGTTTTTCTTCTGTCTCCTCAGGCTCAAGGGGAAGGGTTGGTTGCCCCGATCCTGTGTTACCCTGCCTGAGTCTAGGGAGTCTCCGCCCAGAGCTACTGCCACCTGCTACTCACTTACCTTCTAGGAGCTCTGACCAGGGAGTGAGGCCAAGCAGAGAGCACTTTCCAAACTCCTGGCCTCCAGGTGAGGCCCCAGAGCAACAGAACTTTTAGTGTTAGTGTCTCCGGTGGGCCCCTTGCCATATGTTGGCCCTCCTCCCAGGAAGCTGGCAAGGAAGCAGTTCACAGGGCAGGGACTCACCCCTTATAAATGGCAGGGCTGGGCCATGAACCCAAGTCCCACCTGCAAAGCAGACAGGGAAATCAGATGTCCCCAGACACAGTCCTCTGTCCCCCACCTCCAGGGCCGGTACGACGAGGAGATTGAGGTATACCGCCACCACCTGGAGCAGATGTACAAGCTGTGCCGCCCATGCCAGGCGGCTGTGGAGTACTACATCAAACACCAGAACCGCCAGCTGCGCGCCCTGCTGCTCAGCCACCAGTTCAGGCGCCGGGAAGCTGACGAGGCCCACGGGCAGGTCTGAGACCAGGGAGCATTTGAGCATTGGGTCTGTGTGGGAAAAGCCCTCGGCCGGACCCCAGTGACTGGAGGCCGGCTCAGCATGCTGAGACCCCCTTCCTGGGAAACGAGTGGGTCTTCCCAGAGCCCTTTGTGTTGTCAGCTGGGATGGACGTTCCCAAGGAGAGTGACTAGGATCACAGTACACTGGTTGTTGATGTACCTTGGCATGGGTAACTGTCCCCAGGCATCTCGAGGCACCGTAGTTGCTCATGACAGCTCCATGGTACATGGGGCCCTGTCATTCCTGTTCACAGGTGTGGAAACTAGGCTCGGGAGGCTGCTGTGTTTACATGGGACCACTCCCCTGGTACACAGCAGTGCCAGGGTTAGGATTTAGGAATATCGGGCAGAAATTACTCGTGTTTGCCATAATACTTACTGTAATACTCCGATTGTTTAAAAACGGGCTAGGGCTGAAGTTCAATGGTAGAGGGCTTCTGTGGCCAAGAAAAAAAAAAGGTAAATGAAAACCAGAGTAGCAAGTAGATTCAAAATTAAAATCCTCCTGCACAAGGAAACTCCTGCCCACACCCTCTTATGTCCAAGATGTGACCTGGTCCACTTGGTTGTCATTTCCAGTCTGTAGTTGGGTCCCTGACCACTACTCACCCATGCCTGCACAGCAGGATGCCAAGTGGCCCCCATCCACAGAACCTTGGTTCTTTTTCTAGTCTCTTGGTTTCTAGACCAAATAATATTACTGTTTGGGCTTTTTTTTTTTTAATTTTATTTAATTTTTTTTTTTTTTTTAATTTGAGAGCGACAGGCACAGAGAGAAAGACAGATAGAGGGAGAGAGAGAGAATGGGCGCACCAGGGCTTCCAGCCTCTGCAAACGAACTCCAGACGCGTGCGCCCCCTTGTGCATCTGGCTAACGTGGGACCTGGGGAACCGAGCCTCGAACCGGGGTCCTTAGGCTTCACAGGCAAGCGCTTAACCGCTAAGCCATCTCTCCAGCCCTGTTTGGGTTTTTGATGGTACACGTGTGTGCATGTGCTCTGAAGGCCAGAGAACAGCCTCCAGTGTCATCCTCAAGAACACTGTACATGTCTGTTTGCAAGCAAATGTCTTCAGCCACTGAGCCATATCCCTCCAACCCTGCATCTCCTTTCGAGACATGTCTCCTTGGCCAGGAGCTCACCTATTAGGCTAGATTGGCTAGTCGGCAAGCCCAGGGATCCTCCCGTTTCTGCCCTCCAGCACTCAGGTTGCGGGCACATGCGCTGCATCTTATGTGTGTTCTGGATCAAGCTCAGGTCTTCACACTTGCAAGGCAAACACTTCACCCGCTGAGTGTGCGTGCTCCCTCCCTCCTCTCCCCCTCTCTTACCCCTTACTATATATTTTTTTCTTTGTTATGCTTTTTTGTACATGTTTATTGCAGCTCTGGCTAAAAGAACTTGACAAAAACAATGGAAAATTTTGCTTGGAAGAAAAGGGTGTGGGAAGGGTTTCTGTCAAAGGAACAGGGTCCCTCTCCACAAAGACCTGTCACGTCACAGTAGAGCAGCAGCTGTGGCTGGGATGTGGTGGTAGTGGCCTGAGCACCAAGCTGAGAGTTGTGGAAGCAGAGGATTTGAGTCCCAGCCAGCACGCCCATGTGGTGGCCACAGAGGTGGCCGCAGGTAGCTTGCTGACCCATCTCTCCCTCCTTCAGAGTTTCTGCTCCTCGGCGATGAAAGCCCCAGTCCAGGTGGTTCTGCTCCGTGCTCTGGCCTTCCTGGCCTGTGCCTTCCTGCTGTCCACCACGCTGTACGGCCCTAGCGAGCCCTTCACCCCAGGGGCTGCCCTGCCGCCAGCCTTGCCACCCGGAGGCAATGGCTCCGCTGCTCCAGACAACAGCACTGCTTCGGGGGCTGAGGGCTGGCGGCAGCTGCTAGACCTGCTTCCTGAGCAAGCAGCAGAGAAGCTGAATGAAGCCTGGGCCTTTGGGCAGACCCACCAGCTAAGCATTGTGGCACTGGGCCTGCTCACCTGCCTACTGGCCATGCTGCTGGCTGGCCGCATCAGGTACGTGAGGGCCACGGGCACAGATGGGCAGGAGCTTGCATGCTGCATTGCTGCCCAGGAGTGGGAGCTGAGAGACCTTGCTGCTACATAACCCTGGGCTGAACTTCATCATGCACTGAGACAAGCCTGTTCCTGTCCTCCAGGGCCTAAAAGTCTGGCCAGCAACACAGGACTACACATTCATGCCATATAGCAAGTATGTGTAGCACTGAACCAGCCCGCTGCCAGCTGGGCCCAGTCACCTCACACTTCTGTCTGTTCAATCAGAGTAATGGTTGCCGACACTGTGGAGGATCAAGTGAAGGGTCTTGTGCCTTGCTTCTGTCCCAGGCAGTGACAGGCCCTGTCTGAGCACTGTATCTATGCTTGGTACCGCATGGTAACTGTGCCACTTCCTCCCTTGCTTTGCAGGCCAGGCTACAGGTTTAGCTAAAGCTCTGGAGCCTGTCTGGCAGGGCTCCATGTAGATGGGGAGGGTGGGAAGTGTGCGGGTTCCTGACCTGTGCCCGGGGCACTCCCGTGCCCCTGCTTTTTCTGACAGGCTCCGAAGGATTGATGCCTTCTCCACCTGTTTGTGGGCCCTGCTGTTGGGGCTGCACCTGGCCGAACAGTACCTGCAGGCTGCCTCGCCCAGCTGGCTGGACACACTGAAGTTCAGCACCACGTCCCTGTGCTGCCTGGTGGGCTTCACCGCAGCTGTGGCCACAAGGAAGGCGACGGGCCCACGGAGGTTCCGGCCCCGAAGGTCAGAGAAGCAACAGTGACTGTGGGGGGAGGACAGACGGATGGACAGGCTCAAGGCTTGCCCCCCCCCACACACACACACACACACACACACACTCAGAGCAGGCACCTTTGGACACTGTTTCACCTACTCACTCCCACCCTTCAGTAGAGTCCTGACTAGATCTCCCCACCGAGCCACCCCCAACCTTGGTGCTCCCCAAGTTCCTGTAGCTGCTCACCAGTGTCACCACCTCTGGCTTAAGACCCTTCTACCACCCCAGTGACTTGAACATGGGCAGAACCCACGCAGCCTGCCTCTGACCCATGGCTTCCTACTGCTCCTCCAGGTACCCACACCCTTTGTCACAGCTCTTCCTGGCTGTAACTCCAGGCTGGGGGTGTAAATCTGCATCCCTGGCACAGAGCAGTGACAGTGGCAGTCACTGAGTCCTGATACTGTGGTTGCTTGGCAGGGCCAGTGCCACTCAGCAGAGTGAGAGAGGGACAGAACAGGGTTGCTGCCTTGTCCCCCAGAGGACCCCTTGCCTGATCTGTCCCCTTGCTTCTGCTTGGACCAGGTTGCTTCTCTGGGCCCACTACCCAGTTCTCTGCTTGGAGACTGTCCTGAGGCTGTGCAGTTGCTCACTCTCCATCCCCAGGAGTGGAGCTGTACTCTTGGGCCCGGCTCGGCCTTGACCATGTGAGCCGAGTTCCTCCCAGAGTTCCTCCCACGTGGATAGTCAGAAGCCTGCTGCTCCTTTTGGACAGCTGGGCTGAGGCACCCTGGGCCCAGTGTCTCTCCGTTAATCACATGAGCAACCAAGTATCCACGTAGGCCAGGCTCATAGGCTCACACTGCCAACCCCTGCCCTGGCAGCTGGGCCCTTGTTCACGTTCATGTGATGCAAGAGCTTCACAGGCCCTCGGTGGCACCAGGTTATTATTACCTTGTCCTTCTCTGGACTCCTTGGAGCAGCTTGTGGAAAGTGCAGAGGTTTCTACCCATCAGTCCCCAGGGAAGCAGCTGCAGGACCTTAGCATCGGCCTCATGCTTCCCTCTGAGGCACAGCTAGCTGCCTGAGGATGCCACCTCCAAAAGTCACTGCTCAGGGGAGGGGCCGGATCAGCTCCTTGCCAGCTGTGTGGTGCTGGCCAGGCCCCTGCTGCCTCAGCCTTAGGTAGCCGTCTGGTGTAAGGGGTAGCCTCCACACCAGGACCCTGGGGTGCTGAACATTCAGTGGGCATTTGGGCCACAGAAGGTGGTTCACATGACACTCTTATAACGGAGGTGCTGGTCATATGTACCACAAGTCTTTACCTGGGAACTATATCTGAGGCCCCAACAGGACCATGGGCCAAGGCTGTGCCACACCTAGTGTGTTGCCCTCTGGTGGCTACAGAGTAGGTTTCCCTCCAGAGCTATCCTACTACTTGGCTCCACTCTGAGTGTGTCCCCAACTTCCAGCTCCTCCACCCTATGCACCACAGCACAGGGAAGTCCAGAGTAGATTATGCATAATAAGGACCGCTCAACATGGCCACCAGCTCTGGAGAGACCGGTTAGTTCCTGCCTGGAGTTCCCATAAGGAGCTTGAGAGACATGCCTGGGCCTCATGAACTTAAGTTTGAGAGTCCTCAGAGGCCACCCTACACTCTGCACCTCCACACTTAGCAGCCCACGTCCCGCTCAGCTTCTGTGCGTGGTGGGTGAGCGCAGTGAGCCTAGAGAACACCTGCAGGCTTGAAGCTTTCTGTGCCCAGTGAGCTGTGTGACTGCAGACACGACCCCGCCTTGCCGAGTTCAGTGTGCTCTGAGTGCAGAAGAGCCCTTCTGAAGAAAGGTGGTGGGCTGTGGTCGCGGAAGGCGTAGCTGCTGAGGCATCAGGGAACACCTTCTTGTCCCTTCATCCCAAGAAACAGCCTACAGGAAAGGGAGGTGCCAGGGCTCTGGGCTGCATCTCTTGGTTGTATCACAGCTGTCCTCCTGAAGGAGGCTCATTGCCGCCTTCTTGGCATTAGATGGGGGTAGGACATCTGTGTGTGCGCGTGTGTGCTTATTTAAATTATTTATGGAACTAAGAGCCAGCTTTTAGCGGCCAGGATGCCTTGCTAAGCATGTCACTCCTGCCCTCTGGTGGAAGGCATGGCAAAGTAAGGATTCCTGGTCGTTTTTAGAGTTTTGTGTGACTTTTTAACATTAATCAGTTATCCCTTAAAGTTTCACTAGTTGGAGAAAGTACAGGCACCCCTAAATTATGGCCTGTCAATGGGGATGACCAGCAGATGGCCCCCGATCAGTGTGGGATCATCTTAGGTACAGGTGCTGATGATCCCTGAGAAAATCAGGGAGATTCACCCTGAGTCTGGGGTCCCCATCCAAGGCCCAGCAGATTCCCCAGTAATGCTTATCCTAGAACAAACCACCAGGATCAACCTCCATGATCCCCTACCAGCCTTTCCCACCCTGCCTGTGTTCTCTGTCTGCACCCGGCGAGGGTCTCACGTGTTTTGTGTAGTAGAATTGTGGAGAATTGTCTAGTGACCCTAATCACTGTAACCACCGCTGGCCATAGACATCATGTGTTTGAATGCTGTGTTTTCAATAAATGCCTCCCGGGCCCTGCTCATTCCGGTTGGCACCAGGTACCGCGTCTTTATTCCTTTTTCTTTCACACTTCTTCAGAAGGGCTTCTGTGCCAGGGTTGGGGGGCAGGGGCGGGTTTTGTTGGGGCACTGGAGTGCACAGGAGACTGAGTCGGGAGCAGATCTGGTGAGGACACTGCGTGGCTCAGGGCCACAGCTCCTCAATTTCCCTCCTGCCTGGTATTTTCCCACCTAAGTGAGTTACTGCTTAAAGAGGAGCGCTCTCGACAGGGCTGGGTGGAAGACACCCACGCAGCTCCCCTGGGTGTCATAAATGAGTGAGTCACACCTCCACATGCTGGCCCCACAGTCAGCACCCATAGGGGATCCAAAGACTCAAGGTGTGGGTCTCCCAGTCCCCGTGTGGGTTTGAACGCACAGGCAGTCTGGGGGTTGCTTTGCAGAGGAGGTTCCCTCAGAGACCCTCCAGCACACAACTGAGCTGAGCCTCTACCAGGCTTCCACCCTGTTCTGATCCAATGGTGCTAGCCCATGTCACAGCAAGGGTGTGTCACTCTATAGATCCCTTTCACAGGTTGACATTGTCAGTGGCACCAAATCAAGTGCAGTCCCTGTGTCTGGTGAGATAGGACTCTTAACCAGCTGTGAGCAAACGCTGGGGAGTAGGAGTGTGCTTGGCAAGGCCCAGCCTCCCTTTGGTGCCGATCTGGTGGGCTAGGAGCCTCTAATCCCAGCTGGCCGCCGTCCAGCCCGGACCTGCTCCGTGTACTGTGTCCTCTACTGCTTGCTGGTCCCTGGGAGCTGCACGCTCCAGGGTCATCATTGGCTATGGCAAAGGCGGACAGAAGAGACCCAGTGTAGCTTACTGCTGCCGCCTGCTGGAGAAGCCTGGGTGTGCACCTGCTCTGAGGCCTGCAGAGCCCTGGGCCAGTTCTCTCCTCGCACAGAGACCCATATTGTCACTCATGTGCTCCCCGGGCTCCAGCCATACCTCTGCTGCCCCTGAAGTGCCTAAAAGGGTCCCCACTGGACCATTCCATGAGGTCCTGCCAAACCGTATTTTCAATCCAAAACTGAGAACACAAACCTTGTTTTGCTTTTGGTGCCAGGGCCCCCCACATGCTCAGCAAGTACTCTTACCACTGAGCTACATCCTGCCCACAAAATCTTTTTTTCATTTAGAAACAGAGCAGCCCCCAGAGTCTGGAAGCAAGGAGCAGGGCAGGCCCTTAAGGTCAGCAAGTGGAGTTAGGATGCACACACACTGGGCCTAGTTGCCCAGGCCCTCCATTGATTTGTTCTTCCTTGGTTTCTCATGTTCCCCAAATACTGAGCCCCATCTTTGGTTCTGAAGTTCAGGTGACTTCATGGTCCTTTTCAAGAGCTCGGAAGGGTCACGTGCTTGTCTGGGAAGTCAACAGCTGGCCACATATTTATGAAACTGAGAAGTAGCTGGGGGGAGCAGTGGTACAGAGCTTGGCTGGCATTAAGTCCCCTGAGCCCTCAGCCGCGACAGCATGGGTACCTTAGTCCCTGCTCGCCACTGGGCCCGAGTCTGCCAGCCCCCCCACCCGTCGACATTGTCTGCTGGGCTCATGTGTCCCTTGGGACCGAGGTAAGGCTGGATACCCGAAGCTCCTTCCAGATGGCAGACTAATGTATTAACTGCCTCTGTCCCTCTCCCTTCTATAATCGGGTGCCTTAATTGGAAGCATGGTTGACATTCTGGCCTAGGGCCATCAAGTCCTGTTGTGTGATTTGTACCTTCTCAAGTTAAAGAGACACTGTCACCTGTCTTTTCGGGCAACCTTGCGGTCGTTTACAGGTCTTTTCTAAGTTCATGTGTAGTGTGTACCCCATAACCTCTTCTGGGGATCCAAAGCCTGGCCACCACCCCCCTGCACTGCAAGGCCAAAGGGCAGGAGGCAGCCTCACAGGGCACAGTCCAGGGGGACTTGGCAGTGCTCCGCTGTGTCTTCTAAGGTCCCAGCCCAGCTGAGGGCCACCACCCAGGGCAGCTCTGAGCTCAGTTGTGCTGTTGGGCAGCTCTGGACACAAGAAAAGGAGGTGGCCAGAAAAATCCCAAATCCGTTGCACCTCATTGAGTGTCTGGCTTGGGGCTGGGCACATTTACTTCAGAGCAGAGGGATTGGCATGAGGTTGGCAAGGGTGACAGTATCACTTTAATGCCGAGACACGTAGTGGAGGTAGTTTGCTGTGAGTTGGAGGGGGCATGCAGGGTGGGGTGGGTCATGCTGGCACCTCCCAGCCACCCGCTCCTAATGGCGCAAATGGACGACTGCTTTCTTTTTTTTTTTTTTTGCTTCAACTAACGCACGCCTCCTCTGGGTCCCCAACTCAGGCCCACCTCACACCCCGGGAGGATCTGGGCCCCACTGTGCTGTGCTGAGACTACCTCCAGAACCTTCTAGGCTCACTCTGTTCCTCTCTCCATGCCCTATGGGCCCTTGCAGGTACTTCACAGGAGACTCCGCCAGCCTTTTCCCTTCCAGCCCCAGCCTGGCCATGCCTTGCCCGAGCGTCACAGTCTCCCCACCATCTCTCTTCATCCCCACCCCGCCCGGCTTCCTGCCTCTTACCAGCCAGCAGCTGTTCCGCTCTGCCCGTCGGCCATCACCCTCCTCTCTGCCAGGCCGCCTCAGCCGGGCCCTCTCTCTGGGAACCATACCTTCTCTGACCCGCACAGGTAAGATAGCTCGGACAGCTGAAACCAACTCTAATGAGATAGGACTGTGCCACAGAGATGACTGGAACCCCTGTTGCAAAACTAGTTTGTCCTAAGTGAGCCCATTCAGCAACTGCCTTGACCACTGTCATTCTATTTCTCTCCCCAAACTGGGCTTCATAGGAGAATGCATGTGGATAGGTGTGTTAAATAAGATGATGTCTTTAAAATACTCAGAAGAGAGTGGTGGTGGGTTTCACCATCTCCTTCCTCCTGAAAGATATGTCCTAGAGGCAGGGATCAATTGGAGTCAGTCGCATTTGACGAGTGGTTGCTTTTCATTGGCCCTGGAGAGACCAGTCCCTCTTTCTCTCTTTCCTGTTCTCCTTTCTCAGTGGCTCTTCCAGGGGTTTGATTGTAAGTCCACATCCAGTTTTAAACATGCTTGGGCCAGGACTGGTGCATACCTATAATCCAAGCACTTGGAAGGCAGAGGCAGGAGTATCTTCAGCATCCAGCAAGGAAGGGAGGGAGAGAGGGGAGAAGGAGAAAGGAACAGAGAGGGAGGAAGGACAAGAGAAAAAGAGCTAAATATGGTGGCACATGCCTATAATCTCAGCACATGGGAGGCTGAGGCAGGAGGATCAGTCACAAGTTTGAAGCTAACCTGGGCAACATAGCGAAACTGTCTGTAAAACATGATTTATTAAACTGCAGTAAGAGAAGCCAGGTGTGGTGGCACAAGCCTTTAAGCCCAGCGCTCGAGATGCAGAGGTAGGATCACTGTGAGTTGGAGGCCAGCCTGAATACATTGAAGGAACTGAGGAAATAACTCAACACTTGCTTATAAAATATAGTGAGGGGTGGCCGGGCGTGGGGGTGCACTTCTTTAATCCCAGCACTCGGGAGGCAGAGGTAGGAGGATTACCGAGCATTTGAGGCCACCCTGAGACTCCATAGTGAATTCCAGGTCAGCCTGGGCTAGAGTGAGACCCTACCTCGAAAAATCAAAAAAAAGATAGATAGATAGATAGAGAGAGGGGGGCTGGGGGTCACTGGTAGAGCACCTACCATGTGTTCACGAGGCCAGCCCAGCACCAAAAAAGACTCCACAAGTCTGAAGGCAGGGAGGGAATTGCCCTGCTTAGAGAGCAGTTCCTGCTCCCAGGACACTAGGCTTCACCCACTACCCACCCAGCTGCCAGTGGTCCTTTGGCTTCCTCTGCTGGTCTCAGGCAACATGGGCACACTCCTTCAGTCCTGTGGTGCTCCTTTCCCTTTCCAGTGCAGGTCGGTACTTCACAGGGAGCGTGTGAGGGTTTTCCAGCCCCTGAGTCAGCCGGGAGCAGCTCCGCTAGCAGGGCACCTGCGTCGTGGTTCGCACTCACCAGAGCGCAGGAGAGCACCTGGGTTTGGACTCGTCTAGTGTACACAAGGCCCCACGTGCTATCCTCAGCATGCGGAACGAAACAAGACTGACGGGCTAAAGTGAAACCAGTAGGCCAGGGGCCTGGCGCTGGCACTCCACGGGTGTGGCTGCTGGTGCTCAGGAGGTGGGAATCGGGATAGCAGCAATGGCTTCCTTTCTCCACCATAGCTGGAGCCCAGGCAGTTCGCTCACACCCTGAGACGGATGATCGGAGGAAAAGTTACCCTTACCCCTCAGCTGAGATGTCCCTATCCTCACCCACAGCCCCGGTTGATAGTACTCAGTGGCACTTAGAGAGTGAAGGGTAGACTGTGCCCAGGGAGCCAGACCTCTTTCTCAGGTCTCTTGAGGGAGGGGGAGATGGCAGTACCAGGGCCAGTTCAGGCCTTCCTTTGCGATGGGGTCTCCCATTCCCAAGTACAGCAAGCAATCTCCCTGCCGAGGCCCGAGGTGGCATTGGAGTTCTGTTCTCTGGTGACAGTGGAACCCCAGGGTCTCCAAAGGGAGATCTTTGGCTCACATAGTAGAGCAGGCCCAGGCTTCCTGTCACCCAGGGGTGCTGTCTGCAAGCTTCATTCCTCATCCTGCATCCTGTCCAACAGAGACCATGATCCGAGGGGCACTCCGATAGGCACAGTTGGGTTGTGGGGCCATCCAGTCTCAGATATCTGCGCTGGCCTGGAGGAGAGAAGGGGTGGTGGTGGAGCAGTAGCTGCCTACTACAGGACCCAGGACATTCTCTAGACCTGTACATGCCCAGCACGATGGGGCATTTTAAGAGAACATGAAAGCTGGCGTGGTGGTGCACGACTTTAATCCCAGCACTTGGGAGGCTGAAGTAAGGTTGCCGAGAGTTTAAGGTCAGCCTGAGCTACATGGGGAGCTCCAAGTCAGCCATGGTTAGAGAGAGAACATCAGGTGTATGAAATGGGGCCTCAACCCTGAGGGTGCATTTGGTTTAGCAAAAGACTGTGTTGGGTACCCTGTGGGATCCATTGTTTGGGACTGTAGATAACAAAACTTATTGGGAGAGGATAGTGGGGGCTTGCAGTTACCGAAAAAATGGCATCTTGTATGAAAGGATACAGAATGAGCAATCCGATTGGGACCACCCACTGACTTCCTATGACCCACTGGAGGCTCCAGTTTCTTTAATTTTCCCATTTTATGGGAATTACCACATAGGTAATTACGATGGCAGCTGGAGTCAGTCAAGTGTATGGTTTGGGGTTTTTTGTTGTTGTTGTTGTTTTCATTATTGAGCTGAAGAAATGGGCTTAGCGATTAAGATACTTGCCTACAAAGCCAAAGGACCCAGGGTCCATTCTCCAGGCCCACGTAAGCCAGATGGACAACGTGGTGCAAGCATCTGGAGTTTATTTGCAGCGGCTGAAAGCCCTAGCATGCACGCCCATATTCTCTACCCTCCCCATCTCTCTTTCAAATAAATGAAATTTTATTTTTTAATTATTTTTTGTGTTTTTCTTTTTTTTTTTTTAATTTTTGAGAGCATGAGACAGACAGCAAAGATAGAGAATTGACGCACCAGGGCCTCAGCCACTGAAATCAACCTCCAGACACTTGTGCCACCTAGTGGGCATGTGCAGCCTTGTGCTTGTCTCATCTTTGTACGTCTGGCTTATGTGGGATGTGGGGAATGGAACATGGGTCCTTAGGCCTCGCAGGCAAGTGCCCTAACCACTAAGCCATCTCTCCAGCCCTGTGTTTTTCTTTTGTTTTGTTTTTCAAGATAGTCTTGCTCTCTAGCCCAGGCTGGCCTGAAATTCACTATTTAGTCTCAGGGGGCCTTGAACTTGGGGCAATCCTCCTACCGTTGCCTCCCAAGTGCTGGGATTAAAGACAAGTGCCACCACACCCAGATAAATATTTTATTTGTTTAGTTCCAAGCAAGCAGAGAAAGGTAATAGAATGGGCATACCAGAGCCTCCAGCCACTGCAAACAAACTCTAGATTCATGTTACACTTTGTGCATCTGGCTTTATGTGGGCAATGAGGACAAACCCAGGTTGTTAGACTTTGTAGGCAAATGCTTTAACCGCTGTGCCATCTCCAGTCCCCAAGTGTATGTTTTTTAATTCTTATTTTTATTTATTTGTTTGAGAGAAAGAGGCAGGTAGAGAATGGATATGCCAGGGCCTCTAACCATTGCACATGGACTCCAGATACATGCACACATGTGCATCTGGCTTATGTGGGTACTTGGAAATCAAACCTGGGTCCTTAGACTTTGCAGGTAAGCACCTTAACCACTAAGCCATCTTTCCAGCCCAAGTGTATGTTTTTATGAAAGCAAATACCAAGCTACATGGCAGGGAGGATGGAAACAGAATTAAAGGGCGGGGAGGGCAGCTTGTGGTCCACAGGCCTGACCTGTGTTTCATTTGTCTCTGTCCAGACTCAGGATACCTGTTCAGTGGGAGCCGCCCGCCATCTCGAGTCTCTAGGCCTGGGGAGGTCCCTCTTTCTGGTAAGAACAAGAGCAGGACAGACTGAAAAGCTGTTTCAGGGTGCTGGCAAGGGGCAAGGGCTCCACACAAGCAAGGTCAGGCATGAGTTTCAGGGCCCTGTGTTCAAGTACCAGCCCTGGGCAAGAGGCAAACGTGCTTGGCTTTCCTCTGGTGTGAAGCGGAGATGGGGGACCTTGAGGTCGGAGGACCTCAAGCTACGTCATGGGTAGAGACGGGCAGTAGCTGCAGCGCCAGCAGGACTCGGGGCTAGCTGAGCTCAGGCAGGGCCTGCTCCATTCTTGTCAGGGTCTGGCTCTCAGACTAGGAGGCACCAGGGCTCAGGCCGAGGCTTTGGAACCTCCTTTCCCCTCCCCTCTGGCCTGTCCCTCGGTACCCACAGAGCTGCCCACTGCTCCCAGCCTGCACCCACCTCGTCTCATGGGTTAGGGAGAGAAAAGTACCAGGCCTGAAAGGGCAGGTGGCAAGCATTGACATCAGTGCCACACACTCCTGCATTACTGTCATCATTGTGCTGTCACCTTTCTACAGATTACTTCTCCCTGCTGTCAAGGAGCCTCCCGTCCTCTCCTCTCCCCTCCCCTGCCCCCTCTGTGGCCAGCTCAGTGACCTCCAGCTCAGGCTCCCTGCGCCACCGTAGGCCCCTCATCAGCCCTGCCCGGCTCAACCTCAGGGGCCAGAAGCTGCTGCTGTTCTCCTCGCCCCCGGGAGAGGCTCCCAACACTCCCAGCAGCTCGGAGGAGCATTCCCCACCCAATGGCAGCCTCTTCACCGAGTCTCCCCAGCTCCCCGAGAGGCAGCGCACACGGGACCCAAAACACACCGTGGGTACGTATGCAGTGGGTACTGCCTCCGGAGTTCCCGCTCCCTGCTTGGGGCCGTGATAACACCTCACACACTGAGGCGGGGACCAACCTTGGTCCCCTAGTGTGGCTCTGGTGACCTTGGTTCCTCTAGGACGTGACCTTTGCTCCTGGTTTTCTATTTCTTTTGTAAAACCTTAAGGATTCGCATTTCCTATGCCTGTCTCAGATGTGTCTTTGCCCACACTGTCTTATGCTTCCAAGCATTTAAAAAATAAGTAAGTGGACTCTTTCCACTTTGTACATGGATTTATGGAAAGCAGGCTGGGACAGACTGGCTTTCCCCACTTCTCAGGACCCTATACTGGGCCTCAAGCAAATCTGCCACTGCTGTCCCCGGGGAGTTGAGCTGTGAGCTCCAATGGATGCTTGTCCTTTCCGCAGACATGAGATCAATGCTGGCAAGAGACAGTGCCTGCAGCAGCCACTCCATCAAAAAAGAGGATGACTCGTCCCAGTCCTCCACCTGTGTGGTGGACACCACCACCAGAGGGTGCTCAGAGGAGACCTCTGCCTGGAAAGGTCTGTGACCCAGCGGTGGGAGTGGAGGGGCCGGGGGCAGCAGATCCAAAGCCACCTTCCTGGCATGGGAATCGCAGAGCTCTGGCCTGCAGTGGCACGCTCTAAGATAAAGAAAACCTTTAGAGCGTCACAGGTGGCCTCTGGTTAGTCCAGCACTATGAACTTGGCTCCTTAGCCGTACTAGTACCCAGGTGTAGCCCAAGTCTGCTGTGCTGGGTGGAGCAGGGGCAAGACTGCCAGCGCCGAGCTGCCCTGCAGCAGAAGCATGCCCCCAGCACAGGGTGATGTGAGGCCATTGCTCTGAGTCTGTCTATGCTGCAGACCTCGTCTGGATTACATCAGGGCATGAGACAGTTAGTGGTTAATACCAGTTACAGCTCTTCGGTGGGAAGGTGGGGTACAGGTAGTGACCAGGCCAGCAAGTCACGTGTTCTTGGGAAGATCATCTGGAATTGACAGAGCCAGAGCTGCCCCCAAATCAGACAAATCTGGTGACCTTGAAGCTGTGATGGGAACAGACTTGTAACTTGAGCCTCTGCTTTTTCTTTTTGTTTCCTGTGGCTTTTTGTTGTTTGCTTGCTTGCTTGCTTTGTAGGGTGGGAAGGAGGTTCTTTTTAAAATGGACATGTTCTATGCATGCATGGGTATATGTGTATGCACGTGTGCACATGAGGCCAGAGGTGGATGTCAGGTGTCTTGCTCAATCATTCTCTACCTAATTTTTTAAAATATTTTGTTTTGTTTATTTATTTATTTGAGAAAGATAGAGAATGGGCATGTCAAGGGCCTCTAGCCATTGAAAATAGACTCCAGATGCATGCGCCACCTTTTGCATCTGGCTTACATGGGTACTGGGGAATTGAACCTGAGTCCTTAGGCTTTGCAGGCAAGCACCTTAACCTCTAAGCCATCTCTCCAGCCCTCCCACCTTATTTTTTTTAAGTTTTTTTTATTTATTTATTTGAGAGTGACAGGCAGAGAGATAGAGGCAGGCAGAGAGAGAATGGGCGCACCAGGGCTTCCAACCACTGCATACGATCTCCAGACGCGTGCACCCCCTTGTACATCTGGCTTACGTGGGTCCTGGGGAATCCAGCCTCGAACATGGGTCCTTAGGCTTCACAGGCAAGCGCTTAACCGCTAAGCCATCTCTCCAGCCCCCTCCCACCTTGTTTTTTGAGACAATCTCTCACTGAACCTGGAGTTCACCAGTTCAGCCACACTGAGAAAGCCCTGGGCCTTCTCTTGTCTCTACCTCTCCAGGACTGCGATTCCAGGGCACACTGCTGCCCCCAGCTTTGACCTGGGTGCTGGGATCTGCATTCATGTCCTCCAACTTCACTTTGCTGACTGAGCCATCTCCCCAGCCCCCTCATTTTTGTTTGAGGCAGGGTCTCATACAGCCCAGGCTGGCCTCAGAACTGGCTTTGTTCAGAGGATGGCTTTGGACTTCTTTGCCTCTACCTCATGAGCGCTAGGATTTCAAGTATGCACCCCCCCCCATGTGTCTGCTTTCCATCTCTGAAATGAACCAGATAGCCACCCCCCAAGCCCCCAGTTATTTACCATGGATGGCTTCATCACCCCTCACTGTAAGCACAAGGCAGCCGGTCCAGGGCCTGCCTAGGATGCAGGCTCGGGGAAGATCTTCCACCTTCAGGGGAGGCACAGGTGCATCCAGTGGCCTCCTCCAGAGGGTCCTAGGTACTTCCCGCTGGAAGACCTTTGCTGGAGAGAAGGAGTGGGCCTGGTCAGCCAGAGGCTTGTCCTGAGACACAGCTCTAGCTACATCCTCTGGAGGACTGGGGTGCTGGCCACACCACTTCTGACTGAGTGTCCCACTCTTGCAGGCCGTGTGGGCCCCTCTCTCGTGCGGGGACTCCTGGCTGTGAGCTTGGCCGCCAATGCGCTCTTCACCTCAGCCTACCTGTACCAGAGCCTGCGCTGACGAGTCGTCCAGAGAGCAGCACCACCCCTCGCCCTTGGTGCTGCTTCCACGATGCCAGCATCCCTCCCTGGGGGCCTCGCTGTGCCCTAACACCAGGGCCCTTGACCTCCTGGGTTGTGAGGCTGTGACCTCAGGATCCCTGCCTTCCTCACCTGACAAGACTGCAGGGCCGAGTGGGTCTGAGGACAAGCCCTGCGCCCACCACCACCTCCTCAGTTGTATTTGGTGCTCACACTCTGACCCTGAAGCCAAGGATCCTGGACAGGCTGCCCAGCCCCAGGGTCCCTTCCTCGCTGACCAGCCCTGCCTGCGGGGACACCAGTACTACTGTAACTGAAGCAGGAGTTGGCCAGGCTGTCTGCCCTGCTCCTGTCTGCAGTCACATCTTTATACTGTAACCCCCCTGACACCAGGGGGCGAGGGGACATGAGTCACCTCATCCTTACTCCTGCCCACTCTAGAGTGCAAGCCTCCCTTGGATGGGCACTGACTACCTGGGTCTGTTACTCCTTACTGTTGACTAGAATCGGGTGAACGGATGAGGAACCTGGGGTGCTGAGGCAGCCCCTTCAGAACCTGTGTATGCACCTGCCCTGCTCCCCTCAGCCCTCCTGTGTGTGGTGGTTTCGTGACTGCTGGGGTACTTCTGGCAAGCATCTCTGTGACCCTGAGAACACTACAGCTCCTCTTACCCTGTCTGTCCAAGCCCCTCCCTTTCACATCACCCACAGGGTCCTTGCTTGAGTCCCTCAGTTTCCCAGGAGCTGGAGGACCCCTACCAACCATGTCCCACCTCCTTTAACCCTGAAGAGACCCTACTTTCCTCCCCTTTTGTTCTGCCCCCACCTGGGTTCCACGTGACCTCTGACCCTAGGCCACCTCGGCTGGCCTTCCTGCCTCACCAGTGCTCTCTTGAGGCCACATGTCAGCCCCATCCCCCCAACCTAGGCCTTGGCCCTGGGCATGTATGTGTATGTGTGTTGGTACGTGTGTTGTACCACTTGGGACTTGGTGGGAGGGGCATGGGGCAGAAGGAAGGGTCTTCACTATCATTCAGGGATAAAGTTTAATTTTATTTTTCTATACATTTTTGCCAGGTAAGGTGTGTGCTTTGAAATACAATGCCTCCAACTTTTCCCTGCCAGGGAAGTTTTCTTAAGCTTTGGGTGCTTTTTAGTACTTTCTTTTAACTTGGGGAAGGAGACCTCTCTTAATACCACCACCCCATTCTGGGAGCTCCTGATGCTGTCTTGGGCTGTCCTCTGCCCCCCAGATGAGGGACCCTGAATCTAACTGCCATGGAGGATTCCAACTTGGAGGTGGCGCCTCTTGGTCTCCATTTGTACAGTGGGTATGTGGAGTTTTTAAATTTCATTTTTTGCCTATTAAAACCAAACTGCATTCCCTAATGTCCTTGTCTCTGGCCCCGAGGAAGCTCCCAGGCAGGAGCCCCAGGCCAGCCTGGTGCCCTGTGCAGCCAGGGAGGGTATTTTACTTGTTTTGTTTCAGACAAAAAAAAAAAAAACCTTATTTTTCTTTACAAAAGCAAAAAAAAAAAAAAAAAAAAGCCAACCTTTGAATGACACCTGGCTGCGTGGTCTTTATTCCTTTTCCTTTGTTGAGACTGCTCCTGGGAGAAAGGTCCCCAGAGCCAGGTAGGGAGGAGGCAGAGGTTTTTCACTCCCTTGGAACAGAGCTGGTGGGTGTCCCCAGAAGGCCTGATATCTGACAAGAGACCCAAGTGACCCACAGCCAAGGGACACTTACAAAAGTTACCTCGCCAGCAACCCTTCACACTTCAAGGCAGAAGTTAACATGTGCCAGAAACCTGGTCTTTCCTCACAACAGCCCTGTGGTCTTCCTGGCTGCTGGTCCAGACCCCTGCAGGTGGAGTGGGACCCTGCCTGGGCAGTAAGGACATCTCCGTGCACAGCACAGTCACCACCTGTTCTGACTCCCTCTGAGAGGCCCCAGACCACCTGTCTTCACCGAGCTGTCTCCATGGCCCCCTGTGAAGTCAAGGGGGTCATAATGTCTTGTTTCCAAATGGTCTCTGGAGCAGGTTCTGCTTTCCTTTTGTGTTACCATGCTGTGTCTAACGCCTTTCCCAACTGCATCCTGCCACCTTCTACTTCACACAGGCCATCGCTGTCCCACCTCAAGACTCCTGGTCTGGGTACAACCCTGTGGAGGTCACCTCGTTGCTAGGACAAAATACCTGACTAGAAACAGCACATGGAAGGAAAGGGTTTGTTTAGGCTCACTGTCTCGCAAAGGTCCCTCGAGGCCCGGGCATCACATCTTGCCACAATAGCTGGAAGGAAGCCGGGTGTGGAGGCAGAGATAGGAGGATTGCCATGAGTTCAAGGCCATCCTGAGAGTACATGGTGAATTCTGGGTGAGGCTGGGCTAGAGTGAGACCCTACCTCAAAAGAACAAAAAAGGCCTAGGGAGATTGCGCAGCAGTTAAGGCACTTACCTGTAGAACCTAATGACCTAGGTTTCATTCCCCAATACCCATGTAAAGCTAGATGCACAAAGTGGTGAAAAACAATTAAGTTGGCAGAGAATGGCAGACAATAAATAGCTAGCTAACACCCAGTACAACTTGGTTAATAACCCCCAAGGTCCACTCCCAGTGACACAGTTACCTCTAGCCAGGAAGACCCTACCTCCCAGATTACCACCAGCTGGGGGTTGAGACTGAGAATCAGACACCTGAGGCCAGGGGTGACATTCACATTCAAACTACCACAGATCCTGGCTTTGGGGAAGGGTTTGAAGTGTCAAATGCCAAATTGTTGCATTAAGGATGTGGTTCCCTGGCAGAGTTCAGGTTTGCCATGCCAGAGGAGTTTTGTCCACCTTCAGCACCAAAAAATAACGATGTTGAGACCCAGCATAGTGGCCCAGGGCTGCAATGGTAATCCCATTACCGGGGAGGTGGCAGCATCAGGAGTGATACCAGTACATAGCAAGTTTGAGGCCAGCCTGGACTACGTGAGACCCTGCTTCAAAAGGAAGTTGAAGGCTGGAGAAATGACTTGGCAGTTAAGGCATTTACCTGCAAAACCTAAAGACCCAGGTTCACTTCTCCAGGACCCATGTAAACCATGCACAAGGTGGTACATGCTTCTGGAGTTTGCAGTGGCTACATGCCCTGGTGCACCCATTCTCTTCCTCCTCCTCCCCCTCTCTTTCTGCCTCTCTTAATACAATTTTTTTTTTGTTTTGTTTTTTCAAGGTAGGGTTTCACACTAGCCAGGCTGACCTGGAATTCATTCTGTATTCTCAGGGTGGCCTTGAATTCATGACTATCCTCCTACCTCTGCCTCCCAAGTGTTGGGATTAAAGACGTGCGCCATCACGCCCAGGCTCTCAATACAATTTTTAGAGGAAGTTAAGAAGCTGCTTCCTCCTACATCCTTTTCTCTACATATAGCTAAGGCATTGAAGGTGGCTCATTCCCATAATTCCAGATGCTGAGGCAGGAGGATAGCCACAAGTTCCAGGCCAGCTGGGGCTACAGGGGTTAGAGGGCATGCAGCAGCTGCCCTGGGTGCACTAGAGGGAGCGAAGAAATAGCCCGACATCTGCTCCCCACCCCACTGGAAGTCCTTGTCAGGCATGCCAGCTACCGCTATATTCTCAGGGCATAGGGTGCCGACCCACGTATCAAATGCCGCTGATGTAGAATGTGATGTGTCCGGTGGCATTTGATAACATGTTGGAGGAAAGAACCAGCTTGTAGTCCCTGCCCCTTGAGGATCTCACGTCCCGCTGGGCTGTGCACCTGCACAGAGTGAGCCAGAGAGAAGTGAAGCCCATTGTGGGTTTCAGCCTTGGCCTCTGTGGGGGAAGAAGGCCAACTTTCACCTTGGCAGGAAGGAAGGTCTGGCTGAGAGCAGGTCACGGTGGGTGAGGACATGGGACGCGGCAGGTTTCCGTTTAAGGAGGCAGCAATGCCCAGGAGGGAGCAGCTGGGCAGCCATGGGAAAACGACAGGCCAACAGTAGGCACAAATGCCTGCAAAGCTGAGGAGGGGGAGGTACAGACCAGGGCCCCACCGCCCAATGTCTCCCAAAGGGGACACAGCTCTGGCCTAGTCTGTCGCTGGCACCGTGAAAGCCAAGGAATAAGAAGTTTGGGGGAAATATGAACAGTTTCAGCAGGGGCTGGGGAGATGGCTCAGTGGTTGAAGGCACTTGCTTGCGAAGCCTGGTGGCCATATAAAGCTAGATGCACAAAGTGGTGCATGCATCCGGAACTTTATACAGTGGCCAGAGGCCCTGGCACAGCCATTCATATTCATCCTCTCTCTCTCCCTCTCTGCTTGCAAATGAATAAAATATGATAAAAGTAGTTTCAAACAGGGCATGGTGGCACATGCCTTTAATCCCAGCATTCGGGAGACGGTAGGAGGATCTGTCTGTGAGTCTGAGGCCAGCCTGAGACTGCTTAGTGAATTCCAGGTCAGCCTGGGCTAGAGTGAGATCCTGCCTCAAACAACCAAAAGAAGAAAAAAGGAAGTTTCAGCAAAACAAGCTTTGCTGCCCAGCACCCAAGCACAAGGCTACACCATGCCCCATCATCCCTAGTGGCAAGAGGCAAGTGAATGTGTCTGCTCAGGCAGAAATCACCCCAAACTAACCCCGCTAAGCATTGGGATGTACAGCCACACATAGCCGCAAGGGGCACCCAGAAGTGAGGCTGCCCATTTTAAATTTATTTTTTGTTGTTGTTTATTTTTATTGATTTATTTGAGAGCAACAGACAGAGGCAGAGAGAGAGAATGGGCACGCCAGGGCCTCCAGCCACTGCAAAAGAACTCCAGATGTGTGCACCACCTTACACATCTGGCTAACATGGGTCCTGGGGATTGAGCCTTGAACAGGGGTCCTTAGGCTTCACAGGCAAGCGCTTAACCACTAAGCCATCTCTCTGAGGCTGCCCATTCTAGAAATGGACTTGGGCTAGGCAGAGCCAGCTACCCAGGACCTGGGCCTGAAAGTCTGGTGCCTGGATGGTATCCACCAGGAAGCAGAGAGGCCCCGGACTCTGCTGGTTGGGGGACTAGATGTCTCTCACCACCGTGGTCAGGCCTCCCAAGTCCTCCTGCCCTCCATACTTGAGGTCTCAATTGTGATGTTGCCACCCTGGCATCAAACTGTGAAGCTGGAGCTGTCCAAATTCCAGGCCTAGGAAAAAGCGTGGATCCTGAAGTTACTGGAATTCTGAGTCTTTTGGCCTCTCAGCCTGCCGAGAGCACAAATAGCTAAATTTCAGGGCAAGGGTGCCTCTCCTATGTGCTTCAGCTGGGTGGCATCCTCTCCCTGGCTATGACAGAGTCTAGGGCCCCTGCCTCTCCTGGTGGGATGGCCCAGGTCCTCAGCAGCTGCTCTGCATTTCTGTCTTATTACCAGCCTCTAAGTGCTGAGATGGAGAGACAAACAGTACCCTGCCCTGCCCCCACCCACTGTGCACTCACAGGGGGAAATTAATGCACGCCTTTAATCCCAGCACTCAGGAGGCAGAGGTAGGAGGATCGCCATGAGTTCGAGGCCGCCCTGAGACTACAGAGTGAATTCCAGGTCAGCCTGAGCTAGAGCGAGACTCTACCTAAAAAAAAAAAAAAAATCAAAGTCTAAGAAAGGATCAAGGAGCCCTGACCCTGCCATGGTCTGTTTGCTCATCTATCCTCGGGCAATTGTCCTACCCTTCAGTTGTGAGTAGCTAAGATGCAAGACACAGAGGACAGGTCTAAAAAGAAAGCCCCTCAGCCTGGCGTGGTGGCGCACGCCTTTAATCCCAGCACTCGGGAGGCAGAGGTAGGAGGACCGCCATGAGTTCGAGGCTACCCTGAAACTGCATAGTGAATTCCAGGTCAGTCTGGGCTACAGCGAGACCCTACCTCAAAAAAAGTAAAAATAAAGCCCTCCCAATAGGGTTCTTGCTGGACTATCCCCTCATAATGCACCGCACCCCCATAATCATGTTGTGGCTACCTCCTCCCGCCACCCAGACCACTTTCCTGTATGGCTGTGGTAAGGGGGCTGACACCCTCGCCTGGGGAGTTTCTGCAGCCCTGCTCTGGCTTCCACTTCCTGTTTATCTCTCTAACCAAGCTCGCCCCTAGTTCTTTCATCAGGGGACTGCAGGGAGAAGGCAAAGGGTTGAGGAGAGACCCTGGGAGTCAGAGGAACCCAGACCATGAGGCTGGCTCTAGGCTCAGACCTGTGGTTCAGCAGACAACGCCAGAAGACTGAAGGGCTGTCCCACGGAAGGAGTGGAGAGGGTCTCTTTTCCCGTCCTCTCACTGGGACAGCGATTCTCCTTGGCTTGAGAAGTTTGCTGGAGACGCAGGGGACGGAGGGACCATGGTGGAAAGTGAGTCCAGCCTCCCTGCCTCCCTTGAGGTGAAACTGTCAGCAATAAGCATTGGGAGCTAGGGAGATGGTTTGGTCAGTAGAATGCTTGTCTTGTCAACATGAGGATCTGACTTTGATCCCCCCCAGCACCCATGCAAAAGTCAGGTGTGGCATGGGCCTGTCATCCCAGGACTGGGGAAGCAGGGACAGGAGGATCCTTGGGGTATACTGGCTAGCTAGTTTAGCCAAATCATTGAGCTCCAAGTTCACTATCTCAAAAAATAAAGTGAGCTGGGCGTGGTGGCACACGCCTTTATTTTTTTTATTTTATTTTTTTTTATTTATTTGAGAGCGACAGACACAGAGAGAAAGGCAGATAGAGGGAGAGAGAGAGAATGGGCGCGCCAGGGCTTCCAGCCTCTGCAAACGAACTCCAGACGCGTGCGCCCCCTTGTGCATCTGGCTAACGTGGGACCTGGGGAACCGAGCCTCGAATCGGGGTCCTTAGGTTTCACAGGCAAGCGCTTAACCGCTAAGCCATCTCTCCAGCCCAGCACACGCCTTTAATCCTGGCACTGGGGAGGCAGAGGTAGGAAGAGTGCTGACAGCTCAAGGCTGCCCTGAGACTACGTAGTGAATTCCAGCTAGAGTGAGACCGTATCTCGAAAACCCAAAAGAATGAAAAAATAATAAAGTGGTTGGGAAGATGGCTCGGTGGTTAAAAATGATTGCTTGCAAAGTCTATGGGCCTGGGTTCAATTTCCCAGCCACCATATGAGCCTTATGCAAAAAGTGGTACAAGCATCTGGTGTTCATTTGCAGCAGTAAGAAGCCCTGGTGCACATAGGCATGCACAAACACGTACATGCAAATAGATAAACTTAAAAAAAAAAAAAAGCCTGGCATGGTGGCACACGCTTTTAATACGTGAATTTGGAAGGCTGAGGTAGGAGGATCTGAGAGTTTGAGGTCATCCTGGGTATACAGACTGAGTGCCAGGTCAGCCTGGGCTAGAGTGAGAGACCCTACCTCAAAAACAATTTTAAAAGGTTGTGGGGGGGGGGTGGCTGGAGAGATGGTTAAGCAATTAAGGCATTTGCCTGCCAAGCCAAAGTATCCAGGTTAGATTCCCCAGGATACACGTAAACCAGATGCACACAGTGGCACATGTACCTAGCATTCTCTTGTAGTAACTAGGCTCTCTGTCTCTTTCTCTCTCCACTGCAAATAATAAAAATATTTGAAACAAAAATAAAATAAAAATTCAATGCTTATTCACAGGCTTAGTTGGAGCAAAGTCTGTATCGATATAATTAGCTGTGGTGGAATAGAAAAGAGGGCAGTTTGGACAAAGACATTGGCAGAAACCAAAGGGCAGGAATGCAATGGGGCCTCAAGAAGATACTGAAAGCAGCAGCTGGGAGGTAAAATGGAATCTCCAGTCTTCCCTGCCCCTCTTCCTCTCTGTGAATCTGCTTCATGGTTCTCTTTCATTGCTCTCCTGTATACCCGCTTCCCTAACTTCTTCAGCCCTCTTCATGGGCATGAGAGGTCCCAAAGCTCCTTGCTTCCATGTCCCCCTCCTCCCCCGCTCTAGGTTCCTAAACTGCCTTGATTCTAATCATGTTCCCAGGAGAATCACTGATTGGCTCACCTTGGTCAAGTGATCGCCTTGGGCCATATCAATTTAGACTGGATCAGGGGCGTGCTAGGCAAGCGCGTCTGACTGAAGACTGGTATAACTGTGTGGATGCACGGAACAGTGCCCCTGGAGTGCCCGCCTACGTGGTGGTGGTGGGGTTCCTGCCATCCTGCAGGTGCCTGAATTGGAGCACTTACTGGCTGAGGCCTGCCTTCTGTGGACAGTCAGACAGTCCTGTTGCTGTCTCCACTCCCAAAGGAGTCCTCTGGGTTCTCATGCCTGTACATGGTGGCTTTGTGACCAAGAGGAGGCAGGCCAGGGAGCACAGGCTGAGAGTCGGTTCAACCAGGGTTCTGGTATGGGCAGCGCCGAGAGAGTTTGCTGACTTGGGCAGAGGAATTCTCTCACTATGTAGTCTCAGGCTTGCCTTGAACTCAGAGCAATCCTCTTACCTCAGCCTCCCAAGTGCTGAGATTAAAGGCATGTGCCACCACACCCAGCTCTTTTTCCTTATTCTTTTTTTTCTTTTGGTTTTTCAAGGTAGGGTCTCACTCTAGCCAAGGCTGACCTGGAATTCACTATGTAGTCTCAGGGTGGTCTCGAATTCATGGCGATCCTCCTACCTCTGCCTCCCAAGTGCTAGGATTAAAGGCGTGTGCCATCACACTCAGCTTTTTTTTTTTTTTTTTTTTTTTTTTTTAAGGTAAGGTCTCACCCTAGTCCATGCTGACCTGGAACTAGCTCTGTAGCCCCAGGCTGGTCTCAAACTCCTGCCTCAGCCTTCTGAGTGCTGAGAGTAAAACATGCACCACCATGGCCTGCAGAATTAAGGCTTTTCTTCTCTTTCTCTTTCTTTTTCTTTTTTTCCTCTTCTGTCATCCTTCCTCCTCCTGTCTCCCATCCCCCTTCTCTTTTTCTGTCTTTCTCCCTCCCTCCTCTCTTCCTGGAAGTCTCATGTAGCTCAGGCTGACCTCAAACTTGCCTCCTACCTCCACCTCCAGAGTGCTGTGGCTACAAGCATGCCCTGCCACACGTAACCAATGTTTACATACATTTATCGGATTGATTGATTGATTGATTGGCATACTTCTTATTGACCCACCCCTACT
This sequence comes from Jaculus jaculus, assembly GCF_020740685.1. Classification (NCBI taxonomy): domain Eukaryota; kingdom Metazoa; phylum Chordata; class Mammalia; order Rodentia; family Dipodidae; genus Jaculus; species Jaculus jaculus. The sequence goes on from NC_059106.1 coordinate 44,204,742, forward strand.
GTACTTTCTGGAAGGAAATCATACTAGTTAGTGTACTTTTTGGAAGGAAGTCAGTGGGTACGGCCCACACATCGGGGATTAGGCTTCACCTCTTGGAAGTAATGCGTCAACATAAATTACTTGAAATTCTGCCCAAGAAGGTGTATACCATGATTTAATACCAGCACTGGGGTGGCAGAGGTAGGAGGATCACTGTGAATTTGAGACCAGCCTAGGACTAGAGAGTTCCAGGACAGCCTGGGCTAGAGTGAGACTCTACATCGAAAAACAAAACAAATAATAATAAAATAAAAAGGCAAAGAGGGCTGGAGAGATGGCTCAGCAGTTAAGGCACTTGTCTGCAAAGCCAAAAACCCAGGTTCAATTCCCCAAGACCCCCATAAACCAGTTGTACAAGGGGGAATGTACATCTGGAGTTCATTTGCAGTGGCTGGAGTGCCCATTCTCTCTCTCTCTCAAATAAATATATAAAAATAAAAAATATTTTCAGGCTGGAGAGATGGCTTAGTGGTTAAACGCTTGCCTGTGAAGCCTAGACCCCGGTTCGAGGCTTGATTCCCCAGGACCCACGTTAACCAGATGCACAAGGGGGTGCACGTGTCTGGAGTTCATTTGCAGTGGCTGGAGGCCCTGGTGCGCCCATTCTCTCTCTCTTTCTCTCTCTCTCTCTCTCTCTCTCTCTCTCTCTCTCTCTCTCTCTCTCTCTGTGTGTGTGTGTGTCTCTTTCTCTCTCTGTCACACTCAAATAAATAAAAATGAACAACAAAACAAAAAAATTAAAAGAAAATAAAAATATTTTCTAAAACAAAAAAAACTTGTTTGGGGCAGGGGTGGTGGTTTAGCAGTTAAAGATACATGCTTATAAAGCATCACAGTCTGCATTTAATTCCTCAGCCACCCATGTAAAGCTAGACTAGTATTTTAAAAAGAAGCTTGTCTAATGCCAGGCATGGTGCCAACCTTTAATCCCAGCACTCGGGAAGCAGAGGTAGGAGAATCGCTGTGAGTTTGAGGCCAGCCTGAGACTACATAGTAAATACCAGGTCAGCCTGGGCTTGAGTGAAACTCTACCTTGAAAAACCAAAAGGAAGGCTGGAGAGATGGTTTAACAGTTAAAGCACTTGCCCGCAAAGCCAAAAAACCCAGGTTCAATTTCCCAGGACCCACGTTAGCCAGATATACAAGGTGGTACATGTGTCTGGAGTTCATTTGCAGGGCTAGAGGCCCTGGGATGCCCAGTCTCTCTCTCTCCTTTCTCACTCTCTCTCAAATAAATAAATAAAATAATATATATGTATATATATATATATATTTATTTACTTATTTAAATAATTTAAATATAATAAATAATTTATAATAAATAAATAAAATTATATATATGTGTGTATCTGTGTTTGTGTTTCTTTTTGTTGTTGTTGTTTTATTTTGTTTTTCGAGGTAGGGTCTCACTCTAGCTCAGGCTGACCTGGAATTCACTATGTAATCTTAGAGTGGCCTCGATCCTCCTACCTCTGCCTCCCAAGGCCTGGGATTAAAGATGTGTGCCACCACGCCCAGCTATATTGGTTTCAGGAGATAGGGTCTCGCTCTAGCCCAGACTGACCTGGAATTCACTATGTCATCTCAGAGTGGCCTTGAACTCATGGTGATCCTCCTACTTCTGCCTCCTGAGTGCTGGGATTAAAGGTGTGTGCTACCACACCTGGCAAATAATATATACATATATGTATATGAAAAACCAAAGAAAGAAGCTTGTCTGTTAACACTCTGTTTGTTTATGTATTTAACCTTATGATACCACAGTTTTATTGCTTTTTTTTTTCTAATTGGTTGCTATTTTTTAAGGGTTTATTTTGGCTTGCTTGCTATTCTTATTGTACTGTGTATTGAATCCATGGCCTCATATATGCCAGACAATCTCTCTATCAGTGAGCTAGCTATACCCCCCAGGCCCATATGTATTCAACTTTTTTTAGCCACACTTGTGTGTCTTCCTAGCTATCTAGTCTCTACTTTGGGTTATAACCAATGCTGCCATATATATATACTTAATTTTTATTTATTTATTTATTTGAGAGAACGAGAGAGGGAAAGAGGCAGACAGAGAGAGAGAGAGAGAGAGACAGACAGAATGGGTGCGTCAGGGCCTCCGGCCACTGTAAACTAACTCTAGACATATGTGCCACCTTGTGCATCTGGCTTACATGGGTCCTAGGGAATCAAACCGAGGTCCTTTGGCTTTGCAGGCAAACGCTTTAACCACTAAGCCATCTCTCCAGCCCTGCCTTGTATCTTTTGTTGTTCAATAGTTCCCTATTTGGCCGTTGAAGTTTCTCAGTTTGTGACTGTCTCTTCCCCATGGTCTTTACTATGTCTACCCATCCTGCATCTCTGTCCTCTGGCTCCAGCTTGTCCTCAGCCTTTGTCCCAGGCAGGGATGCCAGAGCCTTTAGGCGCCCACAGGGTCCTTAGTTTATGTGGGTAATAGCTTTGCTTAAATGTTCCTGACCTCAGAAAGACCTTCCCTACACCCAGGTGCCCTCTTCCTGCTTCATTTCTTTGCAGCCCTAATGACTTCATGACACTGTATCTTCTTTCTCTTCCTCGTTGTTTCTTTTCCCTGCTCAGCGCATCCCCGCAGAGCTTGACAGGCTAACTGAAGGAGTCAGTGTTGCAAAGTCTGGGGTCAGCTGCAAGGCATGCACGGTGAGTCCAAGCTCTGGAAACTCCCTTTCCCCATCACTCCGCTCCCCTAAGCCCCACAGACCTGGCCTCGGAGCTCTTCTGCAGCCCAGGCAAAACAAGCTGGGGATGGGTGGAAACTGCCAGGCCCAGGCCCCTGGCTCTTGTCCACAGGGATTCCTTCTCCACACTCCTCTGAGCCCAGGTTGTCACAGACCAGTCCTTGACAGGAATGGAAACTGAGCTTGGCTTCATTCTTTAATGGTCTGCTCTGCATTTTCTTCTTTCCTCCACTTCTTTGTGTGTGTGTGTGTGTGTGTGTGTGTGTGTGTGTGTATGTGTGTGTGTGTGAAGATAGGGGTTTGTATGTGCCATGGCACGCCTGTGGAGGTCAGAGGACACCCTCAGGGTGTCAGCCTTCACTTTCCACCTTGTCTGGAGCAAGGTCTCATTGTTTTGCCTCTGTGAAGGCCTGACTTGCATGGGCTTGGACTCATCCTGCATGCCCTCAGCTGACGCCAGACTTTGCAAGCACTTTAAGCCACTGAGCCATCTCCCCAGCCCCCGCCCTACCTTTTCTTAGCCATCACCACTGCGTTGGTGCCAATATCATGAAGTCATATGTGCATACACACATGTACCACCAGAGCTATGGTCTCAGGAAGTGATGCTAACCTTTGCCACGTGGAACATTACTCAAGATTGAACCCAAGCGGTACCTTGCATGTATGCATGCACGCACACATGCATGCGCGCACAGACACACACACACTGAGCTACATCCGTCTTTTGGGGGGAGGGGGTAGGTACCAGGGATGAAACCCAGGACCTTGTACATGCTAGACAAGTGTTTAGACCCTGAGCTATATCCCAGACCTTTTTGTACTTTTTATATCAGAGTTTGGCTAACTTTCCAAATTAGGCAGCTAACCCTGTGTGAGCTTGTTCTGCAGCCCAGGCAGGCCTTGAACTTCTGATTCTCCTGCCTCAGCCTACCAAGTCACTGGCATGACAGGCTCAGCTGCTATTCTGCCTTAAAATTTGATCTGCTGAGTAAGCACTTCTCTTAATGTTCATACCCTTATAGTAATGCTACTCTCACGTTTGGTAGAGAAGCTTCTCTTTTCAGATGGCAGTGACCTTGGTATGACCCAGAAGGCATCATGGTGCTGGAAAGAAGTGACCGGAGTGCTCAGTACTGTAATATCTCTATCACACCTTCCAAGGCTCAGGGTCCATTGTGGAAGAGGTGGCAGAAAGAATGCAAGAGCCAAAGGAAGGGTAGGACTCCTTACAACGTGCTCCCCCCAGACACAAAATGGCCTGGATATCCATGACCTCACAGTGCCTGACACTACCTACACAAGACCAGCATAAGAGGAGGAAAAGCTGGTGACATCAAAATAAAAGAGAGACTGATTGAGATGGAGAGAATGGAGTTTCAGAGGGGAAAGTGGGGGGTGGGAGAGTATTACCATGGGATTTTTTTTATAATCATGGAAGTTAATAAATTTTTTTTTTGAAAAGAAAAACAATTTGATCTGCTGAGAGGGCCTGCAGCACAGTAAAGTGCTGCCAGAATCTACTGCTGCTCTTGACACACACACTCCACAGTGCCTCAAGATCCTTGTAGAAAAACTAAAGCGCTAACAAAATCCCACATTTTCTGACTCTTGAGTTATTTGCTTATTTATTATTTTTAAGATTTTTTGTTTGTTTGTTTCTGCTTTTTGAGGTAGGGTCTCACTGCAGCCCAGGCTGACCTCGAACTCTCGGCGATCCTCCTACCTCTGCCTCCCAAGTGCTGGGTCAAGGGTAAAGACTAGATCTGGGTGGTTTCTGTCCTGCTTGGAAGTGCTCCTTACTTGTGCCTCCCCTGCCCAGGGCTCAGTGTTGTTGCTAACCTAAGATAACCCTGCCTGGGGACATGTGTGGGCGTCTGTGGTGAAGCCACTTGAGATTGAACAAAGATGCTTGCTTGCTACTGCATCCGGGGGATGCTGGTTGGCTTTGGAAGAAGAATTCTGCAGGAGAAGCCTCCAGGAACCAAAGGCAGCAGGCCTGAAGGCCTGTCCCAGCCTGTTCTCCAGGGAGTAGCCTCACCCTTTCAGGGCTGGGACCTCCTTTCCCTTCCATCAAATGGGCCAAGTTGCTCCTCACTCAGGTCTCATTTCCAGAGAAAAGAGCTCACGTGAGCAGTAAGTGTTGGCTTTCCCATGGCCAAGGTGCCACTTTTCTCTTAAGGTTACTTTAAATTCTCCACAGTAAACCAGTTCATTTTATTTACAGTTCAAAGGGAACTTGAGGTAGCTTCCTCCAAAACACACATGACAACAGTTAAAAATAGAGCAAGAGAGAGATCAGAAACCAGAGAGAGGAAGGCAAGAGGCCACGCTATCAGGAATTTGAGGAACGACGATGACTGTACTTGACTGTCAATTTTTGTTTGAGCTTCCTGGCACCCCAAGCAAAAGGGAGGGGTGCCATAAGTCCTTGTGGTTAGGCTGTCAAGAAGGAAATGTAAGAGTTTTCAGCAAGGTGAGATTTCTCAGGAAAAGCGACTTGATAATATGGTATGGCAGAAGGAGCCTGGATTTGAAAGAAGTTCGACAGCTACCTTGTGGCTTCCCAAAATGACTCAGCTTAGCTGAGCCTCAGTTTCTTTACCCATGAGACTAACTGTGTGGGCTGTTGTGGGGATCGAACAGGTGAAGCATATCATAGCACTTTTCCATGCCTCCTGTTCCTCAGTGGCATCTTGCATAATAAGAGGCATGGTTTGAGGTTGGGGAGATGCTCAGTTGGTAATTGTGTTTGTCTCACAAGCAATCTGAGTTCATTCCCCAAACCCATATAAAAAATGTTGGACACTGGCTGAATTTGGTTTTTATTTTTATTTATTTATTTTTAATTTTTTTGTTCATTTTTTTTAATTTATTTATTTATTTAAGAGTGACAGAGAGAGGGAGAGAGAAAGAGGCAGATAGAGAGAATGGGTGTGCCAGGGCCTCCATCCACTGCAAACAAACTCTAGATGCGTGGGCCCCCTTGTGCATCTGGCTAAAGTGGGTCCTGGGGAATCAAGCCTCGAACCGGATTCCTAGGCTTCACAGGCAAGCGCTTAACCACTAAGCCATCTCTCTAGCCCTATTTATTTATCTTTTAGAGAGAATTGGTAGGCCAGGCCTTCAGTCCATGCAATCAAACTCCAGGTGCTTGCGCCACCTAGTGGGCATGTGTGACCTTGTGCTTGCCTCACCTTTGTGCATCAGGCTTACGTGGGATCTGGAGAGTCGAACATGGATCCTTAGGCTTCACAGGGAAACACCTTAACCACTAAGCAATCTCTCCAGCCCTGAATTTGTAATATCAGTACTGGGGAGGTGGAGATGGGAGGATTCCTGTACTCACTGGTCAGCCACTATAGCCTAATTGGCAAGCTCCAGACCAGTGAGAAGCCCTGATTCAAAAATAAGGTAGGAGCCTGGCATGGTGGTGCAAGCCTTTAATCCCAGCACTCGGGAGACAGAGGTAAAAGGATTGCTGTGAATGCGAAGCCACCCTGAGAATACATAGTGTATTCCAGGTCAATTTGACCTAGAGCAAGACCCTGCCTCAAAAAACCAAAACAAACATAAAAGGTAGGCCAGTGTGGTGGCGATGCATGCCTTTAAGCCCACCATTAGGGAGGCTGAGGTAGGAGAATCACTCTAAGTTCAAGGCCTACAGAGTGAGACCCTCCTTCAAATAATAATAATAATAATGATGATGATGATGCCAGGTGTGGTTGTGCACACCTTTAATTCCAGCACTTGGGAGGCAGAGGTAGGAGGATCACTGTGAGTTTAAGGTCACCCTGTGACTACATAGTGAATTCCAGGTCAGCCTGGACTAGAGTGAAATCCTACCTACCCCCCCCAAAAAAATAACAATAATAATAAGCCAGGTTTGGTGGCTCACACCTTTAATCCTAACACTCAGGAGGCAGAGGTAGGAGGATCTCGCTACTGAAAATGAACTCCAGACACATGCACCACTTTGTGCATCTGGTGTTACATGGGTACTGGAGATCAAACCCAGGTCGGCAGGATTTGCAAGCAAGTATCTTTAACCACTGAGATATCTCCTCAGCTCTTTTTTAAAAAAAAGATTTATTTATTTATTTGAGACATAGAGAGAGGGAGGGGGAGACAGAAAATGGGCGTGCCAGGATCTCTAGCCACTGGAAACGAACTCCAGACACATGTGCCACCATGTACACCTGGCTTACGTGGAACCTGGAGAAAAGAACCTGGGTCCTTAGGCTTCACAGGCATGCACCTTAACCTCTAAGCCATCTCTCCAGCCCAGCTGTTTTTTTTTTGTTTTTTTTTTTTTACTTTATTTGATGTTATTTTTTAGACAGGGCCTCATGTGTCTCAGGCTAGCTTTGAAGGAGAGTTGTTGATTAAAGGTATCACCTAGATAGAGTCCCTCATGCTCCCTCCTCAGGTTCTTATTGGCCCATGAAAAGAGGAGTGGCTATTTCATGGCTGGGAGAGTAGCAAGGTGGTGGAGTGGGTTCTGAGCCTGCTTAAGGCTCTGGGTTCCATCCCTACAGTGCAGTAATTAATGATAAGAATAATGGATGCTTTGCCTCTAAGCCTGGATGGAAAGGGGCCTGCTTGGTTTAATGGTTTAAGCCATTATTTTCCTAAGCAAAGGCTTGGCTCACCTTCCATCTCAGGCAGGAACATGAACCCGCTAATAATAAGCATGGAGGGAGTCTGGCCACCCCCCCTCCCACATGCTCCTGAGGGAGTTGGAAGCTGTCTCCTTCTCCTCTTCACCTCCCTCCACCACTGACTCGGTGCCATTTCTCCTGGACTCCCTTTCCTACCTCTAGCGTTCTCCAGCGTTCTCAGCGTTCTGAGGTGGGGCTTAAGACAGGATGTCCAATTCATTAGGTAGCCAAAAATCACCTTGAACTTCTGATCCTCCTGCCTCCACCTCCCAAGTGTTGGGATCACAGGCTTTCACCACCACTCCCCTTGTTTATGCAGGGCTTGGGAGTGCGACCCAGGGTTTCCACGTGCATGCTTAGCCAGCACTCTACCAACCTCGCTGGGGTTCTCGGGTGAGTGAGTGTGGAGAGGTGATGCTCCATAGCGCTTTTGTTTGTTTGTTTGTTTGCCTTGCATCAAAGAGAAACCTTGCTCAGGCTGCCAGCGTCCAGAAGCACCTGCCACGCTGCCGGGGCAGGGCGGGCGCTGAGGGGCGGAGCAGGAGAGGCGCGGAGGAGCCGTTGTTTTTCCTGTTTTAAGAGCAAAGGAAACACAGTGGGAAGTGCCGCATGCGGGCTGTCAGCGGGCGGGCCGTCCCGCCGCCGCGCCCCGCCTTCTCGCCTCCCCGCTGCCTCGCACCCAGCGCACAGCGCCCGGGTTGCGAGCTGTCGCCGGGCAGAACCTCCCGGGACGGGTAAGCGCTGCGCCCACGGCCCCGTCGGGGGAGGAAGGAGAACCGGGGCCGAGAGGGACTTCGGGGACCGAGGGTCGGCTTCCCGGCGCGCACAGCCCGTGCGCCCTGGAGAGCGTGAGTCTTCCGGGGACCAGGTCACCGCGGGTCCCGGGCATCCCGGCGCCTGGACGGCGCGCCCTGACCGACGGGACGAGGAACTCCGGGTCCCCGTGGCTGGGAGGTCTCCAGGGTTCCGCCAGGGGCCGGAGGCGGGAAGCGCTCCGCCGCAGGCGCGGGGCTCCGAGAGCTGCTGCTCCGAGGGAACCGAACGGACTCCGCAGCCCCCGGCCGGTCCCGGCCGCGCTCGCCAGGCTCGGGAGCCCAGGTGTGCCGGCCGGGGTGTGGGGACCCAGCTGCGCCCAGCTCGGCCGCACCCTCCTAGACTCGACCGCCGGGGATCAGGGCTGGATAGGGGCCCGGGTCGAAATTTCTGGGTCCCTCCCACCCCCACCGGGCGCGATCGGGGTCCCTCCCTCTCCCCGCTGCCCGCGCTGCTTGCCCTGACTTTGCACGGGAGCGAGGGCGAGATCCGCCTCCAGATCTGCGGCCGAGCCCCGGTTACGGCTGCAAAACCGCCTCCAGCTTTGCATTTCCGGACTTTTTTTTTTTTAATACTCTTACCCGTAATTCAACCTGAATGAGGCTTTTTAATTTTTTTAACATTTAGTTTCGTGAGTGTGTGTGTGTGTGTGTGTGTGTTAGTGCTTCCTCCTCTGCACCTCAACTTTGAGGTCCAGTAGATGGGATCAAAGCTACCTCTCGTGAGCTCTCCAGGATGGGGCGGCTGAGAGGTGGCAAAATGCGCGCCCGGAGGTGGGAGTGGGGACTAGCGATGGGATTTCCAGGCTGCTGTGCAGGACGCCCATGCACTGGGCTTTACACAGGTCCCTTGGCATCTCTGTTTGCGATGGAGCCTGGGGCCCACTACACACTTCCACTGGGTCCAGGCTCCGTTGGGAACAGGGACCCGTGGCATCCAACTCCACCAGCGGAGTTTTAACACTGCTGGCTCTGCGACTCCCAGCCCAAGATACTCTTTGAAACTTGGGGTATGGCCTTGTGTGTACATGGGGCAAGTGTGCCTTCCCCCATCAGGATTCTCCGAGTGTGTGCGGATGGGGGGAGGAGGGGGTCATGGCTCCCAAAGGATTTAGAAAGCAAGGACTTTTACACTGTTTCTTTCCAGGACAGCAGTGGGTTCCCGACAGCGCCCTGGGACTCTTGTCAATTGAATGGTGTCAGGGACTTTCCCCACGTACTCAGTCGTTTTACATACGTGTTTACAATTGAACAACCACGGGAGCTGAGTGATATTGTCTCCATTTTACAGTTACGGAAACTAAGGTTCAGAAAGGTTAAACCCTGGCGATTTTAGGCTGTGATCTGATGCAGGCAGAACTGGGACATTGTCCCAAAGTTCTTTGATCTCTTAAAATATTTTTTATTTATTTTCAAGGAGAGAAAGAGAGAGACAGTGGAGGCGCAGGGCATCTTTCCTCTACAAACTCCAGACACCTGGCCCACTTTGTGCATTTGCCTTTATATGGATACTGAGAATTGAATGGAGTCGTTAGGCTTTGCAAGCAAACGCCTTTACTGAACCATCTCTCCAGCCCAGTAGTTCTTTTAGTATGAGGGTGGGGAAAGCCATCTGGAGTCCCTCTGGACAGAGACTCAGACTCTATAGAAGGTACATCTGATGCTTCCCTGGAAAATCCTGGTTGAAGTCATAATCAAGGACCAAGGGCCTTTTGATTCTTGAGACTGCAACTGGACACAGGAGACACAAGTGGGTCTTTTTCCTCTTCTCCCTCTAGAACACAACTCCTTGGCATTTCCATGGCTCGCTACAGTTGTATATCTCTCTTTCTATTTATTAACTGACGCGCAACAGGGCCTCTTGCCACTACAAAAATGAAGGCCAGATGCTTGGGCCACTTTGAGTCTGGCTTATATGAGTAGTCTGAGAAATGAACCCCAGTCAGCAGGCTGTGCAAACAAGTCCCTTTAATCACTGAGCTATCTGCCCGGCCCCTAGAGTTGCCTATTTGATGTCAAGATTCCTGACATCTGGGCCAGTGCCACATGCTGGCTTGCTTCTCTTTGGGTGCTTTCACAGACTACAAGTGATGGCAGACATTAGGGGTGTGTGGAGGAGCACTCTGAAGCCCCCTTGCCAAGCTTATGGCTCTGGGAGCCCACTCTATCCTCACTGCTTGTGTTCAGAAACAGGATACCAGCCACTGTGTGATCATAGAGGTTATGTCAGTCTACCCTGCAGGCCCAACCGCATTTCTGCAACTCAGCCCGTGTCCTCCCTGCCTGCCGAGGAAGGGCTCAGATGCATGTCTGGATGCTCTGCTGTGGGCTTGCTCCATCCCTTCTCTGGCTCTTCAGTGGATGTTCACAAGAGCCCACTGGGGCAGAGGCTATGCTGAGAACAGGGCAGGCAGGCAGGCAGGCAGGGAAGGCACCTGCCTCTGGAGGGTTCATAAAACACTGATCCACAAATAGCCACCAGGGTGGGAGTAGGGGTGTGGCGTCGCTTCCTGCTTCAGCATGTTTTTCTTCAATTGCACAGTTTAAGGGAGAAGTGAATATGCAGCTATGAAGCAATTCCTTTTGGCTCGCTGCCTTTTTTTCAAAATTATTTTTGTTTAGAGAGCAGTTCCCTCCCTGCCTCCCTGGGGCCAGCTGCTTCCGTGGGTTTCATGGTGGGTCTCAGGGATCCAGCAAATGTTTCTTTTCTGCGGGGGTGGGGGTGGGGGGGTTCAAGGTAGAGTCTCGCTCTAGCCCAGGCTGACCTGGATTTCATTATGTAGTCTTCAGGGTGGCCTTGAGCTCATTGCGATCCTCCTACCTCTGTCTCCCTAGCTCTGGAATTAAAGGCTTGCGCCACCACTCCCAGATCCAGCAAATGTTTCTTTAAGGTGGGACCTTAGGAAAGCTTCCACCCCTCCCCAAGGGACCCATGCTTCTCAGTGGGGCTGATGGAAGGGATGGTCCAGGAAGTAAACACTCCTGAGGGATGGAGGGGGCAGTCCTGCAGCAGCGCAGAGGCTTGTAATGGACGCGGCTGTCAGCCTGGGACAGCAGGAACCTGGCTTGTTTAGCAGGGAGAAAAACACCAGCTTCGTGTGGGAAACAGCATCTCATACACCCACCATGCAGGTTGCAAATCTCTGTGTTGGTCCTGCCTTTAACACTAAAATGTGGTCATTAAAGTAGCTGGCGGAAATCCCCAGCCATCATTTCAGAAATGCCGCTAGTTTCAAGGTGGAAAAAAACACCAACCTGGGAACCTCCCTCCTCTCTCTTTGCTGCCAAACTGTGACTTCTGTGGGGTGTGCCATAGTATAGCCCACTCTGCTCTCCCCCCCCGCCCCCAGAGGCCTGAGAAAGTTCCCCTTCTGGCTGAATGTGCATGAGAACTCTCCTCCCTCCACAGAAGTGATAACCTCAAGGCTCTGAGGAAGAGAGTCTGGTTGCCCCTGTTAATGGATGCTTTGTAGGGGCACTGGCTTTCTAAGCCGGGAGAGAGTGAGCCACCAGGATGATGGCTGTGGTGGTTCTAATGTGGGATTTCACTCCTGATGGGGGAAATAGCTTCCACTTAGAAGAAAATGTGGGGAGGTAAGCAGAGAGGAGCAGGCAAGCAACCTGCCTGAGCATTTAGCTCCTGTGTGTGGCTGCTCCAAGAAATGACTACACCTGAGCCGGAGAGATGGCCACCTGCAAAGCCAAAGCACCCAGGTTCGACTCCCCAGGACCCATGTAAGCCAGATGCACAAGAGGCACACACATCTGGAGTTCATTTGCAGTGGCTGGCGGCCCTGGCGTGCCCATTCTCTCTCTCTCTCTCTCTCTCTCTCTCTCTTTTTGGTTTTTCGAGGTAGGGTCTCACTCTAGCCCAGGCTGACCTGGAATTCACTATGGAGTCTCAGGATGGCCTTGAACTCACAGCAATCCTCCTACCTCTGCCTCCCGAGTGCTGGGATTAAAGGTGTGCGCCATCATACCCAGCTCTCTCTCTCTCTCTCTCTCTTTACCTGCTTAATTCTGTATCTCTCTCTCAAATAAGTAAACAAAATAGTTACAAAACAAAAAAGAAATGACTACACCCCATCCCTACTGCCCCACAGAGACTGACTGAGACCTCAATGACCCAAAAATGAACACCAACAACCCCACCGAGGAGGGCCCTCAGGGGAAGTGGGACAGGGGAGAGGGAATGCAAGACTACAACTTTTGTAAAAAGGAGGAGGGAGAGAAGAGAAATGACTACAAACTGTGTCGCTTAAAACAACAGATTTGGGGCTGGAGAAATGGCTTAAGAGTTAAGGTACTTGCCTGCGAAGTCTAAGGACCCAGGTTCAATTCCCCAGTACTCAAGTAAGCCAGATGCACAAGGGGGCGCATGCGTCTGGAGTTGATTTGCAGTGGCTAGAGACCCTGGCGTGCCCATTCTCTCTCTCATCTGCCTCTTTCTCCATCTCCCTCCCCTTCTCTCTCAAATAAATAAATAAAACAGATTTTTTTTTTTAAGTTCTGGAAACCAGAAGTTTGAAATTAGGCATGAGCAGGACTGTTTCTTGCAGGGCTCTGGAGAATGCTTCCTTGCCTCTTCTAGCTTCAGATGGTCCCAAGTGGTTCCAGGATTGTGACTGTATCATTCCCATCTCTGCCTGTCTTCACTTGATTGTCAGCTTCTTGTGTCTGTGTCTCCTTTTCTGTCTCTTATAAGGACATTTGTCTTTGAGTGTAGGGCCACTTGAGATTCTTAACAAATAACTATATAGAGAGGTATATGTGTATGTAAATAGATAATAGAGAGACATAAATAGATATCTGCAAAGACACTTTCTCCACACAGTTATTTTTCCAACAGTGTCCAGTTCCATGGCTAAGACAGGCATAGCTTTTTTTTGGGGGGGGGGGCATCATATAACCCACTCCAGAGCAAAGGAATACATTCTTTTCTATATTTTCTGGGAAAGTGTTCAGCACCTTTCCCCTGCTTCTGCCTTGTTCAGCCATTCCCCCACCCCACCGCCAGCGACCTTAAGGTCAGGATGTCAGTTCCCAGAGATCTCTGCTGAGCCACTTCTTAGAGCCTCCCTTCGGCTTTCTTCTCACCAATGTTGTGAACTTGCAGTGGCTTCCTTGGCAGTCTGCTTGGCGCAGACGTTCCCTAGCCCCTGGAGTCCGAGGACGGGGACAGAAACTCCTGCGATTCTATAGAAAAGCACTCTTTTGTCCCTCTTCTCTCTCCTTCCTCTGTGTCTCTGCTCTTCACAGCACCTGTTTTCCCAATAGCTTCTCTGTGGACTCCTTCCCAGCCCAGGCCTCCCACCTGCCTGAGGCCACACAGCCCTTCACGTTTGGGACTTTCTTCTGCTGAACAGCCATCGCTGGGTTCTCATGTTCTTCTTGGGGACAATAATTCACTTTGCTGAGCTGGAAGCTTTCATGGGATAGGGCTGGTGCCTGATGAAGGGAATCCAGGTGTTCTCCATCACTGAAGCCTATAGGAAGGAAGATGAGGACACATACTGAGACTAAGGGACCCCCAAGTCTCTGGACCCCTCTGCTGCCTCTGCCCCGTATGAGACATTGTTACTTTCTGATTGTGAAAGCTGGGAGAAGCACTACTGTCTTGAAAATGGGGAAATAAAAGTAGGGCCTGTCATTGAAACTTTGGGAAGCCATCTGTGTAAGAGAGAGAGTGTGGCGGGAAGAGGCCACAGGAAGATTGCCCCATAGAAGTAAATGTGGAGCTTTTTGTTTTGTTTGTAATTTTGTAGTTTCAAGGTAGGGTCTCACTCTAGCTCAGGCTGACCTGGAATTCACTATGTAGTCTCAGAGTGGCCTCGAACTCTCGGTGACCCTCCTACCTCTACCTCCCCCAAGTGCTGGGATTAAAGGCTTGCACCACCATGCCCGGCATTGTTTGTGATTTTTAAGATGCATGTGCGTGCGTGCGTGCGTGCGTGCGTGCATGTGTGTGTGTGTGTGTGTGTGTGTGTATACATGTGCCACAGCACGCATGTGGAGATGAGAGGACAACTTTGAGGCATCTGTGCTCCACCTTCTTTGAGACAGGGACTCTTACCCCTGCAAGCAAATGTCACACTAGCTTTAGATTCTCCTGGCTCTGCCTCCCATTGTCATGGGTGGGATTGGGATTGCACTGCATTGGAATTACAAATGCCTGTGTCACTTCGCACCCAGGTTTATGTGAGTGCTAAGGAATTGAACCCAGGCCAATAAGTTTCACAAGCAGGTGCTTTTAACTACTGAGCCATCTCTAACCCCTTGTTTTGTTTGCTGGTGCTGGGCATGAAACACAGTCCTTGCTTGTGCGAAATAAGTGTTCTCCTCTTGAGGGATAGCCCCAGTACAGGACTGGGTTTATTTTTATTTTTATTTTTATTTGAGAGCGAAAGAGGCAGACAGAGAGAGAGAGAATGGGCGCGCCAGGGCCTTTAAGCACTGCAAACGAATTCCAGAAGCATGTGTCACCTTATGCATCTGGCTTGCGTGGGTCCTGGGGAATCGAACCTGGGTTCTTTAGTGTTGCAGGCTAGCTAGCGCCTTAGCCGATAAACTATCCCTCCAGCCCAGGACTGTGTTTTAATCTCAGCTGTTTTTTATTTGCTGGATGACCTTGGGCTAACTGTTCATCCCTTTGAAGCCTCAGAGGTCACAGTTGTGACATTGGAATAACATACTGGCCTATTCAGGATTTCATACACTGGGTCAGGGGCCTCGTGCACATCAAGACAAATGATGTCTGCAAAAGTGCTGGGAGAGAGCAAAACCAGAGCAAACTGCTTATTACTTTCCTTTCCTGTCCTGTCCTTTCCTTTCTTTTTTTTTCGAGGTAGGATCTCACTCTAGCTCAGGCTGACATGCAATTCACTGTGTAGTCTCATAGTGGCCTCGAACTCATGGCAATCCCTCTACCTCTGCCTCCCAAGGGCTGGGATTAAAGGCATGTGCCACCACGCCCAGTTTACTTTTCTAATCTATACCCAAATTCTCCTTTCCCTGCTTTCAGTCTCCGACTATGCTCTGTGAACTTGACAGCTCTAGGTACCTCACGTAGGATAACATAGCATGCCCTTTTATGAAGTCTTGACGCTTCATCCATGTCATAACATATATCAGAACTTCCTTTTCTAGGGCTGGAGAGATGGTTTAGTGGTTAAGGCACTTGCCTGCAAAGCCAAAGGACCCAGATTCAATTCCTCAGTTCTCTGTTTTTGAAGTTTGTCCATGATCCTAGGGAGGGAGCCAGCAAACTGTCCAAATGAACTGTGTTTGTGGGCTGTCTGATGGGATTTTTTTTAAGTAGGAACTTTGTATGGACACATCATGAGTTGGTACCATCATTTCCCTCCTCCCTGTCCCCATTCTACTGAGGGTCCTCCTTAGTGGGATTGCTGGTGTTCACGATGAGGTCATGGGTTAGGAGTTGTGAGGGCAGCAGTCAGTCATTGGAGTATAGTGGGATTTGAGAGTGAGTGCTCCTGGGGGAAGCCAATGAGCATCTGGCGGGGACAGTGCACATCTCACAGAACAGGTGAAGGGCTAGCTTTTTTTTTTTTTTTTTTTTTTTTTTTTGAGATAGGGTTTCACTGTAGCCCAGGCTGAACCTGGAATTCACTCTGGAGTCTCAGGGTAGCCTCAAACTCACAGTAGTCCTCCTACCTCTGCCTCCCAAATGCTGGGATTAAAGGCATGCGCCACCATGCCTAACAACTAACATTAATTTTGTTTGCTTTTCTTTCATATTTTGCTTTTTAAAAATATTTTATTTATTTATTTGCAAGAGAGAATGGGTGCATTAGAGTCTCCAGCCACTGCAAACTCCAGATGCATGCACCAATTTGTTAATCTGGCTTTATGTGGGTACTGGGGAATCAAACTCCGGTCATTAGGCATTGCAGGCAAGTGCCTTAACTGCCAAGCCATCTCTCCAGTCCCATATTTTGTTTTTGTTTTTGTTTTTTTTTTTTTTAGATAGGACCTCACATAACCCAGGCTGGTCTTGAATATGCTATATAGCCAAAAATAATCTTGAACTCTTTTTTCTCTCTTGTTAAATTTTTTTTTTGTTTATTTTTATTTATTTGTTTGAGAGTGACAGAGAGAAAGAGGCAGATAGAGAAAGAGAATGGGTTTGCCAGGGCCTCCAGTCACTGCAAAAGAACTCCAGATGCATGTGCCCCCCCCTTGTACATCTGGCTAACATAGGTCCTAGGGAATCAAGCCTCGAACCGGGATCCTTAGGTTTCACAGGCAAGTGCTTAACCACTAAGCTATCTCTCTAGCCCTTTTTCTCTTGTTAAAATTACGATTTTTTTCATATATTTATTTATTTTTGGTTTTATGGGGTAGGGTCTCCCTCTATCCCAGGCTGACCTGGAATTCACTCTGTAGTCTCAGGGTGGCCTCGAACTCACAGCAATCCTCCTACCTCTGCCTCCCGAGTGCTGGGATTAAAGGCATGCACCACCACGCCCGGCCTCCTAAATATGTTTTTGATGGTGCTGGGGATCAAACCCAGGGCCTTGTGTATACTAGGTAGGCATTTTACCACTGAACCAAATCCTGGACCCTGACCTTGAACTCTTGATCTTTTGCTCCATCTCCCAAGTGCTGGAATTACAGGTATGCACCACTACACTTGATTTTACTAATGAGTTTCATCAAGTCAAGAATAGCTGGGGAGCTGGAGAGATTGCTTAGTGGTTAAGGCCCTTGCCTGTGAAGCCCAAGGACTCATGTTTGATTCTCCAGGTACCTGGAGACAATGACGCGTGTGACATACACACAAGGGGTGCTTACATCTGGAGTTTGATTACAGAGGCTGGAGGCCCTGATGTGCCCATTCTGTTTCTCTCTCTCTCCCTCCCTCCCTTTCTCTTCCTCTCTTTCTCTCTTGCATAAAAAAATTAAAAGTAAAAATTTTTAAAAAACATACTTGGGGAACTGTTCTGCTGTTTGCATCCACACACTCCTTTATGCAGTTTGGGAGAGTGGGGCAGCCCTGGACATGCCCCTGGGACTTCAAGGGGCAGGATTGTATGCCAGCTTAGCTTTCTGCGTATGGTGCTAGCTCCTAAAGCATCTTGTGGGGTTTTTTTTTCTTTTCTTTTTTTCGGTGTTGTGCATGGAACTAAGAGTCTTGCTACTAGGCAAGCAGTTCTACCACTCCCCAGCCCTCCTAAAAAAGCCCTTTAGAGTGAAGTGGGCCCCACTTTTATCTCAAGTGGGTCCTAGCAGACTTAAGTGAGGAGACAACGTCAGCTGGGTATGCCCAGTACATACGCACATTTTTCTTTTCATGGCTGACCTGCTGCTGGGAAGGAAACTAATAAAACCTGGGTTTTGGTCTCAGATAATCTATGTCATGAGAAATTTTGTCTAGGGGAAAAAACACTATGATCCCCCTCACCCACCCCTTTACCTGTCCATCTGAAAACAATTTCACTAAAAGTATATATATATATATATAATGAAAGGATGAGTGTAAAGACCATGACCCTCATTCCTGAAGGTTCCTGGGTCAGGAGCCAAATCACTCCCAGCTCCCCACCATAAATCTTTCCTCCCTATTGTGTGGCATGAGGAATATTTGAATAATACAATTTATCTGCTCTCATTTGGAAACTTCTGGTGAAACTGATGAAGTGTAGTCTTTTTTTGTTGTTGTTGTTGTTCAAAATAGGGTCTCACACTAGCCCAGGCTGACCTGGAACTCACTCTATAGTTCCAGGCTGGCCTTGAACTCATAGCAATCCTTGAGTGCTGGGATTAAAGGTACTGCCACCACACTTGGCTTAAGTGGTCAGTGGTTTGTTTTTTGTTTTTTGTTTTGTTTTGGTTTGGTTTTTCGAGGTAGGGTCTCACTCTAGTCCAGGCTGACCTGGAATTCACTCTGTATTCTCAGGGTGGCCTCGAAATCACAGCATTCCTCCTACCTCTGCCTCCCAAGTGCTGGAATTAAAGGTGTGCACCACCACGCCAGACTTGAATGGTCAGTTTTTACATCAAGTGCTGCACATATAGTAAAAGTGATCACTGCCTAAGATGTGCATGGCTTCAGGTGTCTAGCAGGGCTGTGGTTAAAGAGAATGGACAGACACATAGTCTAATGCCACTGTTCAAAGCGAGAGTCTTAGAATTGGACAGATGGGCACTGGGAATATAGCTCAGTGGTAGAATGCTTACCTAGTGTGAGTGATGTCCTGGGTTCAATTCCCAGCACTGATAAAAAGAGAGGAATGGTGCTAAAGTGATGGCTCAGTGGTCAAAGACACTTGCTTGCAAACCCTGATGGCCTGGGTTCAATTCCCTAGTACCCATGTAAAGCCACAGGCATCAAGTGGCACATGAATCTATAACTAATTTGCAATGGCAAGAGGCCCTGGTATATCTGTTCTGTCCCATGTATGTATGTGTGTGTGTGTATGTGTATATATATATATATATATATATATATGTATGTATGTATGTATGTATGTATGTATGTATATGTGTGTGTATGTATATATACAATTTGATATATATCAAATTAATAAAAAATATTGTTAAAAAATAAAAATTAGTGCTGGAGAGATGGCTTAGCAGTTAGATGGCTTACCTGCAAGGCCTAAGGACCCATGTTTGACTCTCCAGATCCCACATAAGCCAGACATACAAAGTGTTCAAGATGGTACACACATCTGGAGTTTGCTTGCAGTGGCTAGAGGTCCTGGCATGTCAATTCTCTCTCTCTCTCTCTCTCTCTCTCTCCTCTCTCATAAAAAATAAATAAAATTAAAAGCCAAGTATGGTGGTGCATGCCTTTAATCCCAGCACTCGGGAGGTAGGAGGATCATTGTGAATTCAAGGCTAGCCTGAGACTACTTAGCAAATTTCAGGTCAACCTGGGCTAGAGTGAGACCCTACCTCAAAAAAAAAAAAAAAAAAAAAAAGAAAGAAAGAAAAAGAAAAGAAAAGCTGGGCATGGTGGCACACACCTTTAATCCCAGCACTCGGGAGGCAGAGGTAGGAGGATCGCCATGAGTTCGAGGCCACCCTGAGACTACATAGTGAATTTCAGGTCAGCCTGGGCTAGAGCAAAACCCTACCTCAAAAAAAAAAAAAAAAAAAGAAAGAAAAGGAGAGAACCAAAGAAAGAAAAAAAGAGAGGGGGAAAGAGAGAGAACGGGCAAACCAAGGATTCTAGCCACTACAAACGAATTCTAGATGCATGCTCCATCATGTGCATCTGGCTTACGTGGTCACTGGGGAATTGAGCTTGGGTCCATAGGCTCGGCAGGCAAGCACCTTAAGTGCTAACTGTCTTTCTTATTTTATTTCTTTATTTATGTGAAAAAGAGAAAGAGAGAGTGAGAGAGAAAATGGGTGCGCCAGGGCCTTTAGCCGTTGAAACTCCAGTTACATGTGCCACCTTGTACATCTGGCTTAGGTGGGTATGGGGGAATAGGACCTGGGTCCTTAGGCTTCACAGACAAGTGCCTTCATCAGTAAGCCATCTCCCCAACCCCTCTTCCCCTCTCTTTCTTTCCTTCTCTCAAGTAAATTAATTAATTAATTAAATAAATAAATAAAAAAGAGGGGTGCTGGGGAGATAGTCCGGTGATAAAGTGTTTTTCATGCAAGGATGAGGACCTAAACTCTATCCCTAGAACCCATGTAACAAAAAGCTTGATGTGCGCCAGGCGTGGTAGCACACACCTTTAATCCCAGCACTTGGGAGGCAGAGGTAGGAGGATCACCGTGAGTTCAAGGCCACCCTGAAGCTACATAGTGAATTCCAGATCAGCCTGTGTTTGAGTAAGACCCTACCTCAAAACAAAACAAAAATGCTGGTATCACCATACCTGATTTTAACCTATACTACAGAGCCATAGTAACAAAAACAGCATGGTACTGGCACAAAAACAGACATGTAGATCAGTGGAACAGAATAGAGGACCCAGATGTAAGCCCAAGTAGCTATAGCCACCTGATATTCGATAAAAATGCCAAAAATACTCATTGGAGAAGAGACAGCCTCTTCAGCAAATGGTGTTTTGAAAACTGGATAAATATCTGCAGAAGGATGAAAATAGATTCTTCTATCTCGCCATGCACAAGAATTAAGTCCAAATGGATTAAAGACCTTAACATCAGACCGGAAACTTTGAAACTGCTAGAGGAAAAAGTAGGGGAAACCCTCCAACATATTGGTCTTGGCAAAAACTTTCTAAATACAACCCCAATTGCTCAGGCAATAAAACCACAGATTAACCACTGGGACCTAATGAAATTACAAAGATTTTGCACCGCAAAGGACACAGTGAAAAAAGCAAAGAGGCAACCTACAGAATGGGAAAAAATCTTCGCCAGCTATATATCTGATAAAGGATTAATATCTAGGATATACAAAGAACTCAAAAAGTTAACTAATAAGGAATCAAACAGGCCAATCAAAAAATGGGCTAAGGAGCTAAATAGAGAGTTCTCAAAGGAAGAAATACGAATGGCATATAAGCACCTAAAAAAATGTTCTACGTCACTAGTCATCAGGGAAATGCAGATTAAAACTACATTGAGATTCCATCTCACTCCTGTCAGATTGGCCACCATCATGAAAACAAATGATCATAAATGTTGGCGGGGATGTGGAAAAAAAGGAACCCTTCTGCACTGCTGGTGGGAATGCAATCTGGTCCAGCCATTGTGGAAAACAGTGTGGAGGTTCCTAAAGCAGCTAGAGATTGATCTACCATATGACCCAGCTATAGCACTCCTAGGCATATATCCAAAGGACTCATCTCATTTCCTTAGAAGTACATGCTCAACCATGTTTATTGCTGCTCAATTTATAATAGCTGGGAAATGGAACCAGCCTAGATGTCCCTCAACAGATGAGTGGATAATGAAGATGTGGTACATTTATACAATGGAGTTCTACTCAGCGGTAAAGAAAAATGAAGTTATGAAATTTGCAGAAAAATGGATGGACCTGGAAAGTATTATACTAAGTCAGGTAACCCAGGCCCAGAAAGCCAAGCGCCACATGTTCTCCCTCATATGGGGATCCTAGCTACAGATGACTGGGCTTCTGTGTGAGAATGAAAATACTTAGTAGCAGAGGCCAGTAAGTTGAAAAGGAGACATAAAGGGTGGAGAAAGGAAGGGAGGAGGATACTTAATAGGTTGATATTGTATATATGTAATTACAATGATTGTAATGGGGAGGTAATATGATTGAGAATGGAATTTCAAACGGGAAAGTGTGGGGGTGGGGAGGGAGGGAATTACCATTATAATCATGGAAAATGTTAATAAAAATTTAAAAAAAAAAAAAAAATGCCCTGAGACTACAGAGTTTATTCCAGGTCAGCCTGGACCAGAGTGAGACCCTACCTCGAAAAAAAAAAAAAAAATGCTAGATGTGGTGGTTTATACTTGTAATCCCAGCACTGGGGAGGCAGAGACAGGGGGAATCCCTGAGGCTTGCTGGCTAGCCAGTCTAGCCTACTTTTTTTTTGGCAAGTTACAGACCAATGAGAGACTCTGTCACACAAAAGAAAGAAAAGAAAAGAAAAGAAAAGAAAAGAAAAGAAAAGAAAAGAAAAGAAAAGAAAAGAAAAGAAAAGAAAAGAAAAGAAAAGAAAAGAAAAAAAGCACAGCTGGGCGTGGTGGCGCATGCCTTTAGCCCCAGCATTCTGCAGGCAGAGATAGATCACCATGAGTTCAAGGCCACCCTGAGACTCCATAGTGAATTATAGGTCAGCCTGGGCTAGAGTGAGACCCCTGAGAAACAAAAAAACAAAGGAGTTACAAAAAACAAAGCAAAGCAAAAAAGATGAAGAGTGGGCTGGAGAGATGGCTTAGCGGTTAAGCGCTTGCCTGTGAAGCCTAAGGACCCCGGTTCGAGGCTCGGTTCCCCAGGTCCCACGTTAGCCAGATGCACAAGGGGGCGCACGCGTCTGGAGTTCGTTTGCAGAGGCTGGAAGCCCTGGCGCGCCCATTCTCTCTCTCTCCCTCTATCTGTCCTTCTCTCTGTGTCTGTCACTCTCAAATAAATAAATAAAATATTTTAAAAAAAAAAGAAAAGATGAAGAGTGCCTGAGAGATGGTACCTGGAGTTGTCCTCTGGCCTCATACACACACACACACACATGCATGTACATTCATGTACATACAAGTGCACAAGACAGTGACAACAAAATATAATTGCAAAAATACAAAAAGAAAGAGAAATGGACCAAGCATGGTGCTGCATACCTGTAATCCCTACACTTGAGAGTCTGAGGTAGGAGAATCACGTATTTGAGACCTACCTAAGCTATACTGGGACCTGGTCTCAAAACTAAAATTATTTGCAAAATGGCCCAGGGGTTAAAAGCGCTCACTTAGCTGGGCATGATGGCACATACCTTTAACCCCAGCACTCGAAAGGCAGAAGTAGGATGATCGCTAGGAGTTCGAGGCCATCCTGAGACTACATAGTAAATTCTAGGTCAGCCTGAGCTACAGGGAAATCCTACCTCAAGAAACAACAACAAGGGCTGGAGAGGTGGCTTAGCGGTTAAGCGCTTGCCTGTAAAGCCTAAGGACCCCGGTTCGAGGCTCAGTTCCCCAGGTCCCACGTTAGCCAGATGCACAAGGGGGCGCACGTGTCTGGAGTTCGTTTGCAGAGGCTGGAAGCCCTGGCGCGCCCATTCTCTCTCTCCCTCTATCTGTCTTTCTCTCTGTATGTGTCGCTCTCAAATAAATAAATTAATTTAAAAAAAAAAAAGAAACAACAACAAAAAAGAAATACTTCCTTGTAAAGACTGCCAGCCCAGGGTTCAATTCTCCAATACCCACACAAAACCAGATACATAATGTAGCACATGTATCTGGAGTTTCTTTACAGTTGCAAGTGGCCCATTCTTTCTCTCACTCATTGCTCACAAATAAATAAATAAAAATATGGGCTGGAATGAATTTGAGGCAACCCTGAGACTCCATAGTGAATTCCAGGTCAGCCTGAGCTGGAGTGAAAGCCTATCTTGGGGAGGGGAAGAGGAAGAATGAGCCAGGTTTGGTGGTGAATGCCTTTGATCCCAGTGCTCAGAAGGCAGAGGTAGGAGGATTACCATGAGTTTGAGGCCAACCTGGGACCACAGAATGAGTTCCAGGTCAGCCTGGGCTACAGTGAGAGCCTATCTTGAAAAAACAAACAAACAATAAGGAAACTTGGACCGGAGAGATGGTTCATCGGTTGGGGGCACTTGTTTGCACAGCCCGACTGCCTGGGTTCCATTCTTTTTTTTTTTTTTTAATTTATTTATTTGAGAGCGACAGACATAGAGAGAAAGACAGATAAAGGGAGAGAGAGAATGGGCACGCCAGGACTTCCAGCCTCTGCAAACGAACTCCAGACGCGTGCGCCCCCTTGTGCATCTGGCTAACGTGGGACCTGGGGAACTGAGCCTCGAACCGAGGTCCTTAGGCTTCACAGGCAAGTGCTTAACTGCTAAGCCATCTCTCCAGCCCGCGGGTTCCATTCTTTAGTGCCCATGTAAAACAAGACACACAGAGTGGCATGTGTGTCTGGAGGTTGTCTGCAGCAGCAGGGGCCCTGGAGTGCCCATATACTCGATTCCCAATACTACACACACACACAAAAAAAAAAAAAAAAAAAAAAAAAATGGAGGGGAGATTTACTTTGGCTCAGTTTTAGAGATTTCAGTCCATGGTCAGTTTGGCCCATTGCTTTTCAGCCTGTGGTGGAGCATACATGGTGGAGAGAGCTGCTTACCTCATGGTGGCTAGGATACAGGGACAGGGAGAGAATGGATTATCCTTGCCCTTGGTGACCTTCCTTTAGGTGTCACCTCTTAAAGATTCCTCACTTCCCAAAAGTGCCAAGCTGAGGACCAAGTCTTGTAATATGTGGCTCTTTGGGAAATATTCCAGATCCAGGCTGTGTCATGTGGTAAGGTCTATTCATCATCATCTTATCTCATCCTCACATATGGAATGCACAGAGCATGTCAGTAAGCAGTCTTTTTTCTTTCCTGCTTGTGTGTGTGTCATGTGAATGTGTGGTGGAGTGGCATATGCCCCTGTATGTGCCCTTGGTGCACTGCATACTCTCTCCTGTGATGGCCGGAGTGAAATGTCAGGTGTCTAGCTCCATCGCTCTTTTACCCGGTCATATTTTGACCTGGAGTGTCTTTTTACTGATTCCCATCCTTGCGGGGCTCTGACGAGTCTCAGATCTCTGCTCCCCTGCAGGACTGGGGTTATAGGCGCTTGTGGCCACACCAGCTAATTTACATGGCATCTGGCGATTTGAACTCCGGAGGTTTCAGGCCCTCTCAAACCCTCAGGCTTGTTCAGGAAGCTCTCTTAACCACTGAGCCATCTCTCCAACCCGTCTTCTCTGTTCTTTATCCACCATTTAGTTTTTTCAGCTTTTTCTGGTCTTTCATATTAGGAGGAACTTTGGGAAGCAGAACACATTGTTGGCCACAGGATATTGCCTTTATTCTCTTAGAATTCAGACAAGAGCAGCCCTTGGACCAACTCTCTGATCCTAGATTGGATAGTAAGAGCAATTCTCCAGTCAAGGTTGGCCAACAGCTGACTTTGGCCACAGAATGCCGTCTGGGTTGGCTCTGTCTGTAAACTGTGACAACAAGTAGGTGCCCATGGGTAGGCAAGTTGCTCTGGAAGCACCCCACAATCCCCGTGTAGTGGATTCCTGGGGAACTGGCTGGGAGATAGCTGAGTAACTTGACCCTGATGGGCCATTCTCCAACTTTCCCACCCTCTCCTCTGACCAGAAGAGTTGGAATATAGAACCCCAGTCTGCAGCATCCACCCCAACCATGACCTTGCTTTGAAGCTTCAAGTTCTATTTTGGATACTAACATTAATTTTTCAGCCTATTCTATGATGCATGTATGTTTATTTTACTATGAAGAATATTTTCTCCTAACTTTTGAGCTAAATGGATGCTCTAGGAAGATGTTTATGTTTTCTTCTGTGGCTTCCGTGACTCCCACAGTACTCCGACCTTTGTCTGAGAAACTATGGATTAGTGCAAAATAGTATGATGACTGAGGAAACAGAATTGTGGTGAGAAATATACAAGTTAATAACATTTCTTTTGGTCGGGTATGGGGACGCACTCCTTTAATCCCAGCACTCAGGAGGCAGAGGTAGGAGGTCAGCTTGGGCTAGAGTGAGACCCAACCTTGAAAGACCAAAAAGAAAGAACAAAGTGGGTTTTTGTTGTTGCTGTTGTTTTAAACTTGCACCTGGTGTTGTAGTGGACTGAGATGGCTCAGTTGGCAAAGTGCTTGTCAGGCAAACACAAGGATCTCCAGTTGAGACCCCCAGCACCCATATAAATTCTGGATCCAGCCTTATGTGCCTGTAATCCTAGAATTGGGAAGGTGGAGACAGGGAATGTCTAGGCCTTGCTGGCCTGCTGGTCTAGCTGAATTGGTGAGCCACCAGGTTTAGTGAGAGACCCTGTCTCAATGAATAAGGAGGAGAGCAAAGGAAGACCCCTGATGTCAACCTCTGGCCTCGACACACATGGACATACACGTGCATGTGCACCCACACACATATGAATATGCATACACACCATACACACGTCTGGTCTTACAGCAGCTGGTGACTTTAGTGTGAGGAGGTTCTATAGTACTGAGGAGTGAACCCTCACATGTTCTAGACAAGACTTCTACCACTGAGCGACATCCTCAGCTCTGCCCCACACTTTTTTTTTTTTTTTTTTTTGAGGTAGGGTCTTGCTTTAGGCAAAGATGACTTGGAATTCACTATGTCATCTCAGGGTGGCCTTGAACTCATAGAGATCCTCCTACCTCTGCCTCCCACAGGCTAGGATTAAAGACATGCACCACCATACTCAGCTCAATAATTTTTTTAAAGATAGGATTTCATATAGCTCAGGCTAGTCTTTTCTTTTCTTTTTTTTTTTTTTTTTTTTTTGGTTTTTTGAGGTAGAGTCTCACTCTAGCGCACGCTGACCTGGAATTTAGTATGGAATCTCACTCAGGGTGGCCTTGAACTCACGGCAATCCTCCTACCTCTGCCTCCTGAGTGCTGGGATGAAGGGTGTGCACCACCACACCCAGCTTCAGGCTAATCTTAAACTTGATATATAAACAGCCTGGCCTTGCATTCCATATGCTTCTGCCTCTCCAGTGCTGAGATCATAGACATGCATCACCATGCCCAGCTTCAGGTTCATTCAATTTACCTTTTTCTAACTTGAATCCAAAATTTAACATTTCCCTAGTCCTTGTTTAATTTTCTTGCCTGCAACACATCTGTAGGTTTCAGAAGGAAAGTCTAGAAAATCAGTTCCTGATCACTCGGGGTACCTGAACTTTGGTGTAGAATTCACATGACATCTTCTTTATTCCATTATTGTAATTTTTCCCGATAAGTATTCACAATTGGGGAGAATGTCTCTCCATCTACAAAAGCTGGAAACCTGGGACTCCCAGAAATAGCCACGACCCTCCCCTGTGAGTACCCCCATTTGCTCTCCACCCACATATGCTGTCTATCCAGGTGAGCCTAGCATCTGTGTATCGGCGCCCACTTGCAGGACAGGAAACAGCTCTGGAGAGCTTAGCGGCCTTCTCCAAAATGGGGTCTGACACTCAAGGGCTATGCTCCTGCAAACACTTATTTATTTATTTATTTTCAATTTGCAAGGAGAGAGACAGAGAGAGAGAGGGAAAGAGAATGGGTGCACCAGGGCCTCCTGCCACTGCAAATGAACTCGAGATGCAAGCACCACATTGTACATCTGGTTCTACATGGGTACTAGGGAATCAAACCTGGGTCATCAGGCTTTGCAAGCAAGCACCTTAATCTCTGAGCCATCTCTCCAGCCCCTTCTTTCTTTCTTTTCTTTTCTTTTTTAAAGTTTTTATTTGTTTATTTGCAAACAAAGAGAAAGGGAGAGAAAAAGAGAGGGAATGAATGGCCAGGGCATCTTGCCACTTTGTGCATCTGGCTTTAAGTATTTTATTTTTATTTATTTATTTATTTGACTGAGAAAGAAGTGGGGAGAAAGAATGAGCTCGCCAGGGCTTCCAGCCACTGCAAATGAACTCCAGACACGTGCGCCCCCTTGTGCATCTGGCTAATTAATGTAAGTCCTGGGGAATAGAATTGGGGTCCTTGGTTTTGCAGGCAAACACCTAAACCACTAGCCATCCCTCCAGCCCTGTGCATCTGGCTTTACATGGGTACTGGGGATTCGAACCTGGGCCATCAGGCTTTACAAGCAAGTGGCTTTAACCGCTGAGCCATCTCTCCTGACCCCACTATTGCGTTTTGGTGGATACGTAAAAGACTGAACAAGGTGAACACAAGCAGGGCTAGAATGAGACCCTGCCTCGAAAAAATGAAATAAAAAAATAGATGGAAGCTTCAGATTTTAATTAACTTTGCTTTTTAACTACAGTTGAGCCACTTTGTGAGATCACTAGAGAGTAAGAAATCAAAGATTAATGAAAATATGTAGAGATGAAAGTAGAGTATCCTGTAATTAGCCTCCCTATAAAAATATCAAGGGGAAGAAATTATTAACAAAAAAAAACCCAAAAAACAAACAAAAAAAAAAAAACCCACCACACAGGCGTGGTGCTGCACGGCTTTCATCCCAGCACTCAGGAGGCAGAGGTAGGAGGATTACCGTGAGTTCGAGGCCATCCTGAAAAAATTACATAGTGAATTCCAGGTCAGCCTGGGCTAGAGTGAAACCCTACCTCAAAAAAAAAAACCCCAAAAAACAAAAAACATAATACACCAAGAGAACTGAACAAAGAAATGATAAGATTATGTGAATAAATACAGAATATTTCCTTTTTTGTTGTTTTTTGTTTTCTGAGGCAGGGTCTCCCTCTAGCTCAGGCTGACCTGGAATAACTATGTAGTGTCAGGGTGGCCTTGAACTCTCTCGGTAATCCTCCTACCTCTGCTGCGATTAAAGGCGTGCACCACCACGCCTGGCTAAAATATCTCCTTTTGATGATAATTTTGCATAGCCCTATTTCCCTAATAAAATTAAAAACAAATATTCAACTGGTTTTATTATTAGTTGCTTGTATTTTTTTTTTTCCCACTAACCTCCCTAGTCTTGTCTCAGCTCAGTGGTGTCTTACCTGACCACATCTGGGAATGCTGATGTCACTTTTGAATAGGAAGAGACCATCAGAATTCCCATGGGGTTGGCAGATGGGATTTGAGCAGGCGGCTGAAGGAGGCAGGATTGTATCATAGTGAGGTACGCAGGAAGTGTCAGGGACGGGAGGAGCCAATAAATTTCTTGAGGGCTTCTTGAGTGGAACAAGGGCTTAGATGAGTAAGAGTAGAGGTGCATTTTGTTTCCTGTCAGACTTGCAGACTTTAAAGAGGATGGGCTCCTTTCGGTAGTAGCAAGCCAAGGGGATAGCAATCTAATTTATCTATTTGCTCTGTGGTTTTGGGGGAAGGGCATGTGTATGTTTGTGTGGTGTGTATGCATGTTGGTATGTGTAAGATATGTATGTGGGCGTGCATGTAGAGGCCAAAGGTCGACATCAAAGGTCTTCTTCAATCACTCTCCACTTTATTTCTTTTACTAAAACAATTATTTTTTGAGCCGGGCGTGGTGGCACACGCCTTTAATCCCAGCGCTCTGGAGGCAGAGGTAGGAGGATCGCCAGGAGTTCGCCCTGAGACTACACATATTGAATTCCAGGTCAGCCTGAGCTAGAGTGAGACTCTACCTCAAAACAACAACAAAATTGGGTATGCCCTTGTAGGGATCTCAGGCACCCAGCTCCATCTTATCTTCCTGTTTACTTCCTGCTGTGTTAAGGTGAATGAGCCTCCTCTATCATTTGTTCAGACCACTCTTCTGCCATGGACCTACAGTAACAGGACCAACTGACCATCGACTAAAGCCTCTAAAATTATGGACCAAAATATTGAATCTAGCTGGGCATGGTGGTGCATGCCTTTAATCCCAGCACTCGGGAAGCAGAGGTAGGAGGATCGCCGTGAGTTCGAGGCCACCCTGAGAATTCCAGGTCAGCCTGGGCTAGAGTGGGACCCTACCTCGAAAAACCAAAATAATAATAATAATAATAATAATAAAAAAAAATATTGAATCTTTCCTCCTTTAAGAAAAAACAACAAAAAGGTCAAATCTATAGTATTTTTTTAATGGTCTGTATCTTTCCAGAATTTATCAGCACTAGAATATCTTTGTAATACAGCCATGTAACTTTTTTGTGGATTGTGCCAGTTTAACTTTTTTTTGTTTATTTTTATTTATTTATTTGAGAGTGACAAACAGAGAAAGAGGCAGAGAGAGGGAGAGAGAATAGGCACACCAGGGCTTCCAGCCACGGCAAACAAACTCCAGACGTGTGTGCCCCTTGTGCATCTGGCTAACATGGGTCCTGGGGAATCGAGCCTTGAACTGGGGTCCTTAGGCTTCACAGGCAAGCGCTTAACCGCTAAGCCATCTCTCCAGCCCAGTTTTTGCCATTTTAAAGAAGGATTATGTTTTTTCCTAGACTCCAAAGAAACCAGTGCCTGCCGCCTTTACTTTTCACCCTGTGCCAGGTCAGTTGGTTCCCGTGTTAGTGGAGTTCTTGTATTTTAGCTTGATGTTCACTCAGAGCCATGTTGGAGAAAAAAGAAAGTCTTAGTGGGGTCACCAAGCCCCCATACTCGAGCCCTGGGTGGAGGGTTCCCACATGTGAAGAAGGGGCAGAGAAGCCTTGGAGCTTGTCTGCTTTGAGAAATCTCTTTGGCGCTGGGCATGGTGGCGCACGCCTTTAGTCCCAGCACTCAGGAGGCAGAGGTAGGAGGATCGCTGAGAGTTTGAGGCCACCCTGAGACTACATAGTGAATTCCAGGACAGCCTGAGCCAGAGTGAGACCCTACCTCGAAAAACCAAAAAAAAAAAAAAGAGAGAGAGAGAGAAATCTCTTTGTTGCCAGGCACCAGGGGTAAGTAACTCAACTCTTTATACTTTCCTGGTTGGAGGCTGTTTAGAGAGATTGTACCTCTCTATACCCAAGTGATTGTCAGAACTCCTCCCCATCTCTGGGTATCTAGCTAAGGCCAGGCTGTGACTTCCAGTGGCTTATTCCTTCCAAGAATTCACCTGCTCTATGGGGTCAGGCAGTCTTTTGGGGACCCAGGCTCTACACGCAGACTTAGAGTCCTCCTGTGGCGGGGTTCTGCTCCCAGACTCGTTTCCCAGCCAGGAGTGAAAGGAAGGCACAGTGAGCACGAGGCAGAGCTCTGGGGTGGCCCAGCATGCCCTGTACAGTGGTCCTGGTTCTGAATTCTCTAGAACCCGTCTGCCAGGGCAGTCCCACTGTGGGCACGAGTGAGGCCTAGTGTGTGGCATGGGAGTGCGTAGTGTGCACAGACTCTGTGAATGTGTGCATTGCTGTGTCTGTTTCACATAATTGTGCCTGGGGAGGGGTGATTTTTTTTTGGTAAATTTATTTATTTATTTTTGTTTTTTGTTCATTATTTATTTATTTGAGAGCGACAGCCACAGAGAGAAATGCAGATAGAGAGAGAGAGAGAGAATGGGTGCGCCAGGGCCTCCAGCCACTGCAAACGAACTCCAGACACGTGCGCCCCCTTGTGCATCTGGCTAATGTGGGTCCTGGGGAATCGAGCCTTGAACCGGGGTCCTTAGGCTTCACAGACAAGCGCTTAACCACTAAGCCATCTCTCCAGCCCAATAAATTTATTTATTTATTTGCAAGCAGAGAAAGAGAATGGATGCACCAGGGCCTCTAGCCACTACAAATGAACTCCAGATATGTGTACCATTTTGTGCATCTGGACGCAGTAGTGAGCTTTTGTATTCCCAGGCATACTATGGAAGGTGGAGACAGGAGAATCCCCAGAAGCTCACTGGCCAGCCAGCCCGGCCTATGGAGCAGTGAGCAACAAGAGACCTGCATCAAAACAAGATGGAAGTTGAGAACTGACACATGACATGACCTTCACATGCATGCTCTGGTATGTGTGTGCTTGCACTTACACACATGAACATGTACATGCAAGACATACACACAAAGGTAAATGCTTTTATTTATTTGCAAGCAGAGAGCCAGAGAGAGAGTGAGAGAGGGAGACAACAGGTGTGTTAGGCCCTCCAGCCACTACAAACAAACTCCAGATACATGCACCACTTTGTGCATCTGGCTTTATGTACGTACTGAGGAATCAAACCTGGGTCAGTAGGCTTTGCAAACAAGGCTTTAACCACTAAGCCATCTCTCCAGCCCAACGGGTGATTTTTTTTTTAATTTTTAATTTATTTATTTGAGAGGGACAGACACAGAGAGAAAGACAGATAGAGGGAGAGAGAGAGAATGGGCGCGCCAGGGCTTCCAGCCTCTGCAAACAAACTCCAGACGCGTGCGCCCCCTTGTGCATCTGGCTAACGTGGGACCTGGGGAATCGAGCCTCGAACCGGGGTCCTTAGGCTTCACAGGCAAGCGGTTAACCGCTAAGCCATCTCTCCAGCCCAAGGGGTGATTTTTGAATGTGTGTGTGTGACATCTAGGGATTATCCCTTCCTGCCCGCTCTCTGTCTCTCCTCCTGGCTGCCTGACTGGGCTTCAGGCGTGACTGCTGGGGGCTGCACCCCCACACACACACACACACTTGGCTGAAGTGCTGCCACATCTCAGATGCCCAAACCTCTCATTTTGGTTTCTCTTTTCTTAAATATTTTATTTTTATTTATTTATTTGACAGAGAGAAAGAGGGAGGGAGAGAGAATGGCTCCAGCCACTGCAAACGAACTCCAGATGCATGTGCCCCCTTGTGTGTCTGGCTAATGTGGGTACTGGGGAATCAAACCTGGGTCCTTTGGCTTTGTAGGCAAATGACTTAACCACTAAACCATCCCTCCAGCCCACCATGGTCCTCTCATTTTGGGTTTTAAGATTCTTGGGGTCTCCTTGTCCTCTTTGACTTTTTTTTTTTTTTTTTTTTTTTTGAGATAGGGTCTCACTCTGGCTCAGCCTGACCTGGAATTCACTACGTAGTGGTCTCAGGCTGGCCTCGAACTCAACAGCTATCCTCCTACCTCTGCCTTCCCAGTGCTGGGATTAAAGGCATGCACCACCACTCCCAGCCTCTTTGATAATATGAAAGACAGTCCTGGGGCTCACTTGCCTGTGTTGGAACACGGAGGGCCACCCAGGACCTCGGCACTGCTTTTACCTGGGATGACTGTTCCTCACATCCCCTTCCTCCTAGCAGAGACAAGAGATTCAGAGTTCTGTGCCAAACCAAACTGCTTCCCCAGCCTAGTTCTGTGGCCAAGGGCTGTGAGAGCCCCTGTCAGACAAACACGAGGCCTTGGGTTCAATCCTCAGCACCAAGCTGAACCAAACCAAAAGGCTGTGCAAGGTCGTGTGAGGATGTAGGGGTAAACTTCCTCACCCCAGAGCCTGGGTTTCCTCATTTATTGCCTGAGCAAGCTGTGTAGGATCCTAGACAAAACTTCAGGACACCATAGCATCACCGCTGTCTTTAGAGTCCTGGATAAGCCAGGATTTTCTAATCCCATGGAGGGGAACCCCCACGGGCCGACCACCCAAAAAGAATAGCCAGCTTGCTGCAATTAAGCTTCAGACTCAGGGCCGACCAGTTACTTGGAAGACAACAGTTCCCGGTCTATGACACGGGTCTAAGTGTTCCGCCCGCCCTTTTTGGTGATGCCCTGAGAACCCAGGACAGAAAGCGGTGAACCAGCCATCGCTGATGTCTAGCATCTTGTGACCACAAGGCGAGACCGAGGCCAGGGCAGCGTGTGCGAGCCATCCCGGATCGCTGGGCTGCTCTGTGGCTTCGATGTGAGGGAGGAGAGGAACCCCCAAGTACCCCGCCCCAGCCTCGGGGCAAGAGCGCCCGAAGTCGAGAAAAGACTTGGAGCTTTCGCCTGGCTGGGGCGTGAGCATTTGCAGACGGTGCCCGCGAGGGGAGCGTGCTCTGGCCCCGCCCCGGCCCCGGGACGCCCCGCCTCCGGCCGCGCCCCGCATCCAGCCCGTTGTTGCGCCCCGCCCCGGGCCGCGCCCCTCCGCCGATGCCCGGCTCGCCAGCACCTTGCCACCTCGCGCGGGGCCTCTGCCCGCAAGGCCCTGCGGGCTCCGCACCGCCACCGGGGAGGCTGGAGTTCTCCGGTCACTCCGGGACCCGCTCGCTTTGTCCCCTGGGCATCTGTCTCCAGGGAGACCCATCCCACCCTTGGCACCGACACCTGGTACGAAGCCCACCTGTGCGGGCGTCTGCGGGGTCCCGGCAGTGCTTACCATCCCTCCCCACCACCACCACCGCTGGCCAGATGCTCCGCCCCACCCAGCCCTGGGCTGGGGCCAGGTGGGCAGGGTGGGGAGGTCATTGGAGGGCTGGAGTGGAGGGTTAGGACAGACGGGAGCGTCTGGGGGTGACAGCACCCCACTGGGGTGACCAAGACAGGGTCGCGCCCGCCTGGGGTTCTCTGATGGGGGCTGAGTGATGCTCTTTCCCTCGTCTGTATCTTTTGGTGGCTGTGACTGTCAGGCGACAGAATCCTGGGTGTCTCGCCAGCCGCTCTGGATGGGATGGGCAGGACCCCCGGTGGGCTCCCGAAGAAGGTGGCGCGGGTTTGGGACAAGC
Organism: Jaculus jaculus; assembly: GCF_020740685.1. Classification (NCBI taxonomy): domain Eukaryota; kingdom Metazoa; phylum Chordata; class Mammalia; order Rodentia; family Dipodidae; genus Jaculus; species Jaculus jaculus. Next base: position 44,238,660 of record NC_059106.1, read on the forward strand.
TGTTTACTTGTTTGGTGCGCAGTCCTCCGCTGCCTCTTATCCCTGGATCTGGAGGGAGCATCCTGCGCGCTCCGTCCTTCCCGGACCCCTAGCTTTGCCCTTGAACCCAGAGGGGCTAGCCAAAGGCAGACCCAGACCCCGAGGTTCTGTCCAGCTTTTCTCCGTGGGATTTGCTTTCTCTCTAACTGCCTCCATGGTGAATTTTGTCCAGGCTTCTTATTTCCTGACCTGGATTCCTGAGGACGAATCCTTTCCTTGCCCTTCCTTCTCGGGCTCCATCATGCGTTTTTCTTTGTCCTTCCTGTTTTGAAAACGCTTTCTGGGAGTTCACTTCTCCTTTCCCTGAGTCTGCGCCTGCTATTATTTGTCTCGCTTTCTCTTGGTATCGTCTTGTTTTTTCCGCTGGTCAGCAGTGGAAGTTATTTGTTCCTTAGCCCTCCGTGCCTTGGGCAGCGCGGGCGGATCGCCCCCGATGCGGAATGAAGGGAGGGTGTGCATCCACACCCACCTGCCTGGGATCGTGCATCTTTCTGGGCTGGTAGACCAGAGAGCTATAGTTTGGACCTTAGCAAGTATGTTCCTATAATGCGCATCATCTCCAGTGGGTATGTCTCTTGGAGAGACCAGTAATTTGGGTTTTTTGCTCCTTGTGAGTCCTTACAGTCCACCTAGTGTGTTCCAGGAGGAAGCCCCTCACCCCGACCCCCACACTGTGGAGGTAGCTATGTCCAGGTCAGGGTTGGGAGAGGTCTGCAATTCTTCCGGCTGGCCTGGAGCTCCCATGCCTTTTCTTTCCTTCCTTGGGTCGTATTTTTTTTCTAGGACTGCCCAAGGTGGGAAGGAAACACCGCTGATGCAGGGCGAGGCAGCCCCTCCTCTCACGCCCATCCTTTTTATCCCAGCCCAGGAGGGATGAGTTTTTCCTTTAGATCTGGCTTTGAAAACTGATCTACGCGGGGAATCAAGGTCTCAAATTCATGAAGTTTTTTTTTTGTAACCATCAAATGCAATTCAAGCCCAGGCATGGCTCAGATCAATAGCTTTACCTTCAAAAACCAAACAAAGATGACAAACAGCTCTAAAAGGCCGTCTGAGTCATGTGTATGTGCACCCCTACTTCAGAGGTTGGAAGTGCTCCTGTGGTTTGCTTCAGAGCCACGGAAGGGAGCCTGGGTGGCTTTGACACTGGTGGCCACATGGGCTGGCGGAGCAGCATAGGGCTGATTTGCAAGGACGTGTGCAGGAAGGCAAGCATTCTACCTTGAGCTACATCCCTAGCCCAAGGCTAACTTCTCGTGTTGTTTTGTTTTGAGGCAAAGTCTCACTCTAGTCCACCAGACAGACCTGAAGCTCATTATGTAGTTTCAAGCTGGCCTTGAACTCATAGCAGTCCTCCTACTGCTGTGATTACAGGCATCAGCCACCACTCTGAGCTTGAAACTCATATATATACATAAACATATGTGTGTGTGTGTGTGTGTGTGTGTGTGTGTGTATATATATATATATATATATATATATATATATATATATATATATGACAGCAGCTATATACATATATATGTATAAGCAAATGTTTATGTATATATGTATATATCTGCCTCTCCCTTTTGCTCAAATAATAATAAATAAAATATTTAAAATGTCCTTTTTTATTTATTATTTGAGAGGGAGAAGGGGCGCACCAGAGCCTCTAGCTACTGCAAACAAACTCCAGACTCATGCACCACCTTGTGCATTTGGCTTACATGGGTACTGGGGAATTAAACCCAGGTCTTTAGGCTTCTTAGGGAATTGTCTTAACCACTAAGCTGTCACTCCAGCTCCTTATTCTCTGTTTTAAAAATGTTTTCACTCCTTTCTTTTCAGACACATCAAGAGCTCAGAGTTAGGCAAGGGTGGGATGAAGTCCCCTGATGCCACAGCACCTTTAATTGTATCAGCAGAGGAGCCTTTGCTGGGGGTCTTCCTTGGCCAATCTCAAAAGGGTAAGTTGGGGGAAGGGAACAATGAAGAAATGCTGCATTACAGATAAGAACTTAAAAGCTTTTAAAAAATATTTTGTGTATTTATTTGAGAGAGAGAAGCAGAGAAAGTGAGAGAATGGATGTGCCAAGGCCTCTAGCCACTGCAAATAAACTCCAGACACATGCACCACTTTGTGCATCTGGCTTTGTACGGGTGCTGGGGAATTGAACTGGGTCCTTAGGTTTTGCAGGCAAATGCCTTAACTGTTGAGCCATCTCTCCAGAAAACCCGTCCTTTCCAACTTTTCCATAGGACTGGTGTGCCCAAAGGTACAAAACGGGAGTTGGAGGCTGTGGTTCCGTAGTAGCACATGTGGCCTTGCACTAGACCCTGGGTTCAATATCCCCACACCCCACCCCCAAAATAAGAGAATAAGAAGAATAGTTCCAAAAGTGACCTGAATTTATGCTGAGATTGAAGGAAGGGGAGAATGAACTAGACTTCGGTGCAGCTACCTGGAGAGAGAAGGAATGGCTTTAGACTGAGGTACCCTGGAATCCATCAGAAAGCTGAAGCCTTTGATACTTGATTCACCCTAGCCATGAGAGTTTTGTCCTGTTTTATTTTTTTTTCTTTCCTTTCTTTTTTTTTAATGAAAGAGAGAGAGAGAGAGAATTTGTGTGCCAGGGCCTCCAATCACTGTAATCGAACTCCAGAACCATGTGCCGCCTTGTGTATATGTGTGACTTTGTGCACCCTTATATCACCTTGTGTGTCTGGCTTATGTGGAACCTGGAGAGTCAAACCGAGATCCTTAAGGCATAGCAGGCAAGTGTCTTAACTGCTAAGCCATCTCTCCAGCCCCTATTTATTTATTTATTTTAAATACTTTATTTATTGTTCTGTCCTATTTAGAGAAAGAAAAACTAAGACTTTTTTTTTTTCCGGCGCAGTGTCTGTTTTGGCTGATTTCTGATCATACAAAAACATGCTCTTCCTTTGGCATTCTGTAACTAGTAAGGGTCATTTTTCTTTAAAGCTATTAAAATATTTTTGTAACCAAAGGAAGTAGGTGGAACTTTTTTTGTTTTTTCGAGGTAGGGTCTCACTGCGGCCCAGACTGACCTGGAACTCCCTATGAGGTCTCAGGGTGGCCTCGAACTCACGGTGATCCTCCTACCTCTGCCTCCCGAGTGCTAGAATTAAAGGTGTGTGCTACCACGCCCAGCTTGTTTTGTTTTTTGTTTATTTAAGGTAGGGTATCTCTCTAGCCTAGGCTGACTGGGAACTCACTCTGTAGTCCCAGGCTGACCTTGAACTCATAGTGATCCTCCTACCTCTGCCTCCAGAGTGCTGGGATTAAAGTACATCACAATGCTTAGATCAAAGAGTCTTGTAAAAAATATTTATTTGGGCTGGAGAGATGGCTTAGCGGTTAAGCGCTTGCCTGTGAAGCCTAAGAACCCCGGTTCGAGGCTCGGTTCCCCAGGTCCCACGTTAGCCAGATGCACAAGGGGGCGCACGCGTCTGGAGTTCGTTTGCAGAGGCTGGAAGCCCTGGCACGCCTATTCTCTCTCTCTCCCTCTATCTGTCTTTCTCTCTGTGTCTGTCGCTCTCAAATAAATAAATAAAAAATTTTAAAAAAATATTTATTTAAAGCCAGATGTGGTGACGCAGCCTTTAATCCCAGCAGGGATAGGAGGATCACCACAGATTGGAGGCCACCCTGAGACTGCACAGTGAAAACCCTACCTCGAAAAACAAAAAAAAATTATTTATTTGCAATCATACAGAGAGTGAGTATGGATGTGCCAGGGCCTCCATCCACTGCAAACGAACTCCAGATACATATGTCACTTTGTGCATCTGACTTTCTTGTTTTCGTTTTTTATTTATTTATTTGAGAGCAACAGACACAGAGAGAAAGGCAGATATATATAGAGAGAATGGGTGCACCAGGGCCTCCAGCCACTGCAAACAAACTCCATATGCATGGATAATGTGGGTCCTGGGGAATGGAGCCTTGAACCATGGTCCTTCGGCTTCACAGGCAAGTGCTTAACCGCTGAGCCATCTCTCCAACCCTTTGTGCATCTGACTTTCTGTGGGTCCTGGGGAAATGAACCTGGCTGGAAGTCTTTGTATACAAGCACCATTAACCACTTAGCCATTTCCTCAGCTCCTTTCAAGGAGTCTTTAGATGGGGACTTTTCTGTGTCTCCAGAGAGTTGGCAGTCTCTAGATCAAAGGTGGATGCTCTTTGGAGCTTCAAGGATCTTAGCTTGAAAGAATGCAGTGTTTTTATTATGTGAATAAAGAAACTGAGGCTAGAGACTGACACTGACTGGGAACTGACCAAACCCCTTCCTGGGGCCGCTGGGGGTGGGCAGTGAGCTCCATGGTGGGGAGGTCAGGTGTTTCTTTTGCAAACTCTGCAGTCACGTGATTATTCTGTGTGCACATAGAACATTCCATTTCAGGAAAGATGGGGCCCAGCTAGAGCCTGTTGTTGTCAGTAAGGGTCTCTTGGCCTCAACCTGTTGTCTTTAGGTCTTCATAGATATTTGCTGAAGGTTTTTGGTTTTTTTTTTGTTGTTGTTGATTTTCAAGGTAGAGTCTCACTCTAGCTCAGGCTGACCTAGAAAAGACAGAGAATTGGCACGCCAGGGTGTCAACCATTGAAATTGGCTCCGGACGCTTGCGCCACCTAGGGCGCATGTGCAACCTTGCACTTGCATCACCTTTGTGCATCTGGCTTAAGTAGGGTCTGCAGAGAGTTTGAACATGGGTACTTAGGCTTTGCAGGCAAATGCCTTAACCACTGAGCAATCTCTCCAGCCCTGAAGTTTTTTTTCTTCAAATTTTGAGTTCATTTTTATTTATTTAGTTGAGAGCGACAGAGAGAGAAAGAGGCAGAGGGGGCGGGGGAGAATGGGCGTGCCAGGACCTCCAGCCACTGCAGACGAATTCCAGACGCGTGCGCCCCCTTGTGCATCTGGCTAACATGGGTCCTGGGGAATCGAGCCTCAAACCAGGGTCCTTAGGCTTCACAGGCAAGTGCTTAACCACTAAGCCATCTCTCCTGAAGATTTTTTTTTAAAGCATTTTATTTATTTATTCGAGAGAGGGAAAGAGAAAGAGGCAAAGAGAGAGAGAGAGAGAATGGGAGCGCTAGGGCCTCTAGTCATGGCAAATGAACTCCAGACACATGTGCCACCTTTGCATCTGGGTTACATGGGTACTGGAGAATTGAACCTGGGTCCTTAGGCTTCGCAGGCAAGCGCCTTAACCACTAAGCTATCTTTCCAGCCCCTGCCAAAATTTCTTGTTGGTTAAGGATCTCTGTTAAAAAACAAGATACTGAGCTGGGCGTGGTGGCTCACACCTTTAATCCCAGCACTCGGGAGGCAGAGGTAGGAGGATTGCCATGAGTTTAAGGCCACCCTGAGATGACAGAGTTAATTCCAGGTCAGCATGGACCAGAATGAGACTCTACCTCGGAAAAAAAAAAAAAAAGATACTAGGCTGGAGAGATGGCTTAGCGGTTAAGCGCTTGTCTGTGAAGCCTAAGGACCCTGGTTCGAGGCCCGATTCCCCAGGACCAATGTTAGCCAGATGCACAAAGGGGCGCATAGTGAATTCCAGGTCAGCCAGGGTAGAGTGAGACCCTACTTTGAAAAGCCAAAGATGAATAAATAAATAAAATACTAAGCACAATTTTAACCTCTGAGGCAGAAAGAAACAGAGCACTGTCGTAGAAGTAGAAAGCAGTCCAGAACTTCCTCTACACAGCACTCTGCCTCTTTCCCACCAATCCCTGGGGTCCTTGGTGCATCTTTAGGATCCAGAGACTTCCCTGAGCATAGCTATAAGTGACTGTGTACACTTGTGGTGCACGGGGAAATTTCCTTCTACAAACTTGTTTACACTCTCTGGATCTTTGGTTCAGAAAATACCTTTTTGTTGTTGTTTCTAAGCCACTGTCTCACTCTAGTCCAGGCTGACCTGAAACTCACTCTGTAGCCCAGATCATCTTGAACTCATGACAATCCTTCTATCTCAGTTTCCCAAGTGCTGGGATTATAAGGCATGAGCCACCATGTCTGGTTTAGAAAATGTCTTTTAATAATAATTTTGCTGTGTGTGTTTGTGTGATGTGTATGAGCATGTTCACATGTGTGAGTATGAGCACATGCACGCACCAGCATGTGTGTAGAAGTCAGAACACACTTGGGTGTTGGTCCCCACCTTCCACCTTGTTTGAGGCAGGGTCTCCTGTTCGCTGCTGCGTTCATGAGGCTCAGTGGCCTAAGAGCATGTAAGGATTCTCCTGTCTCTGCCTCCCTTCTTGCCCTAGACAAGATGGAACTGTAGTCCTAACGCTACAGTGTCTGGCTTTACACGGGTTCTGGGGAATCCCATCTCGGGTATTCATGCTGAGCCATCTCCCTAGCTCCTAGTTTTTCACCTTTGTTTTTCAAGGTAGGGTCTCACTCTAGCCCAGGCTGTCTTGGAACTTTCTTTGTAGTCCCAGGCTGGCCTCAAACTCATAGCAATCATACTTCTGCTTCCTAAGTGCAGGGATTAAAGACATGCGCCACCATGCCTGGCCAATTTTTTTTTTTCAAGGTCACTCTAGCCTCTGGGCTCCAGTGATTCCCCTACCTGACTCCCTGAATAGCTGGGACTAGAGGTGCATAACACACATTTGTACATGTGTGTGGAGACCAGGGAAAAACCTCTGGTGTCATTCCTTGGGAACACTATCTCCCCACCCACCCCCCCACCCACCGCCAGAGAGAGAGAATGGGTGCACAGTGCCTCCAGCCACTGCAAATGAACTCCAGATGCATACAGCATCTAGTACATCTGGCCTAGGTGGGCGTTAGGAAATTGAACCTGGGACTTATGCATCATAGGTAAGTACCTTAACCACTAAGCCATCTCTCCAGCCCTGAAAAAAATTTTTTTGAGGTAGGGTCTCCCTCTAGCTCAGGCTGACTTGGAATTCACAGTGCAATCTCAGAGTGACCTCAAATTTATGGCAATCCCTGAATTGTTTTTTTAATTGATTTTCGATTTTTCAAGGTAGGGTCTCGTTCTACCCAGGCTGACCTGGAATCCACCATGCAGCCTTAGGCTGGCCTTGAACTCACAATAATCCTCTTGCTTCTGTTTGCCAAGTGCTGGGATTAAAGGAGCACACCACATGTTTGATGATTTGTAACTTTTTTTTTTTTTTTTACTTTGAACTTTGTGTGTGTGTGTGGTTTGTCGAGGTAGGGTCTCACTCTAGTCCAGGCTGACCTGGAATTCACTATGTAGTCTCAGGGTGGCCTCGAACTCATGGCGATCCACCTACTTCTACCTCTGTCTTCTGAGTGCTGGGATCAAAGGCGTGCGTCACCACTTGGAACTTTTGATTTTCCTTCTGTAGCAGTTACCTTCTCATTCCTTGGACAAAATAACTGACTAGAAGCAGCTTATGGAAGAAAACTGTTTACTTCAGTTTAAGGCTTTAAGCGGAAGTTTCATCATGGCATGGAATACATGGCATGAACAGGAAGCTGGCTCCCATCATCACATGCCAGCAGGAAGGTAGTATAGACAGTGAGCTGACTGGCACTGGCAAACAGAGTGTGACTAGAAACCACCCCCACCCATGACACACCCACTCCAACAAGGCTCCATCTCCCAAAGTCTTCACCAGCTATTAAGTAGGAGGCCTTTCAAAAAATCATATATTTAGTGTTTTTTTAGTTAGTTAATTAATTAATTATTATTTTGGGGGGGGTTGAGGTACAGTCTCACTCTAGCTGAGGCTGACCTGGAATTTACTATGTAGTCTCAGGGTGGCTTCAAACTCACGGCAATCCACCTACCTCTGCCTCCCGGAATTAAAAGCGTGTGCCACCACACCCAGCTCTAATTAATTTATTTTTATTAACAACTTTCATGATTGTAAACAATATCCCATGGTAATGCCCTCCCTCCCCCCACTTTCCCCTTTGAAACTCCACTCTCCATCATATCCCCTTCCCCTCTTAATCAGTCTCTTTTACTTTGATGTCATGATCTTTTCCACCTATTATGGTCTTATAGGTAGTTTCAGGCACTGTGAGGTCATGGATATCCAGGCCATTTTGTATCTGGAGGAGCACGTTGTAAGGAGTCCTACCCTTCCTTTGGCTTTTGCATTCTTTCCACCACCTCTTCTGTAATGGACCCTGAACCTTGGAAGGTGTAATAGAGATATTTCAGTGCTAAGCACTCCTCTGTCACTTCTTCTCAGCACTATGGTGCCTTCTGAGTCATCCCAAGGTCACTGCCATCTGAAAAGAGAAGCTTCTCTAACAAAAAGTGACAGTGGCATTACTATATAAGTATGAAATTAAGAGAAGTGCTTACTGGGCAGTTTGGCGAGCATAGTATATACATTTAGTCAGACAGAAGCAAATGTTACACCCCTAGGGCTCATGACTACCCTTGTTGTAGGTTTTCAGTATCAGGGATGTATTCCCTCCCATGGAGCAGGCCTCCAGTCAAATTAGAGGGCAGTTGGTTTCCCCCATAACAGACGTGCCACTATTGCACCCGTTGGCTCATTTGGCCTGGCTGGCTAAATATAAGGCTTTCAGTGCCCACTGTTAACTATTGTCACTGGCGATTTCTTTCTCTCACTGCCTCCTGAGTGCTGGGATTAAAGGTTGAAGCATTTTTTTTTCTTTTAGGCAGTGTGAGATTTGATTCAGATGTCCCCCATAAACTTAGGTGTTCTGAATGCTATGTTCTGAGCTGATGGAGATTTGGGAATTAGTGCCTCTTGGAGGACGTGTATTGTTGGGGGCAGGCTTATGAGTGTTATAACCAGCTTCCCCTTGCTAGTGTTTGGCACACTCTCCTGTTCCTATTGTCCATCTGATGTTGGCCAGGGGATGATGTCCACCCTCTGCTTATGCCATCATTTTTCCTGCCACCATGGAGCTTCTCCTTGAGCCTAAAAGTCAAAATAAATCTCTTTTTTTCCCACAAGCTGCTCTCAGTTGGGTGATTTCTACCAGCAATGCGAACCTGACTGCAACAGTAGTTGATACCGAGAGTGGCATTGCTGCTAGACACCTGATTGTGTGGCTTTGGCCTTTTGGAGCTGATTTTCTTTTTCTTTTTTTAAATTTTTTGCTTTTTATTTATTTATTTGAGAGCGACAGACAGAGAGAGAAAGAGGCAGACAGATAGATAGAGAATGGGCATGCCAGGGCCTCTAGCCACTGAAAAGGACCTCCAGACGCGTGCGCCCTTTGTGCATCTGGCTAACGTGGGTCCTGGGGAATAGAGCCTCGAACCAGTGTCCTTAGGCTTGACAGGCAAGTGCTTAACCGCTAAGCCATCTCTCCAGCCCTGGAGCTGATTTTCAAGGGGACTGTGGAAGGATTTAAAACCTTGGTCTAAGAGAAGCCCTGCAGTGCTGTAAATATAACTTGATGGATTCTTCTGGTCAGAGTTGAAAGACCTGAATGCAGTAAGAACTATGGACTGTGAGATTTGGCTTGTGAGGGTGCAAAGGAGCTTTGTCTGGACTGGGCTAGAAGCAGTTTGTGTGAGAGGCTTGCTGTTATACCTGTGTCCTGAGAACTTGTGCAGGGTTGCTTTGTTTAGAAACAGACTGATGTGAGCAGAGGGATATGCCACAGAAAAAAATGAAATCTTTGGGCCCAAACTGCTACCTGTTCAGCTGCAATTGTGTGAGAAATTATAAACTTTGAGATTGGGCCAGTTGACCTGCACTGGGGCAAGAGGAAGAATATAGAGTCTTGAATATTTTAAAATTTGTGTGTTTATTCTTATTTATTTATTTGAGAGCAACAGACAGAGAAAGAAGCAGATAGATATAGAGAGAATGGGTGTGCCAGGGCCTCCAGCCACTGCAAACAAAGTCCAGATGCATATACCACTTTGTGCATCTGGCTTATGTGGGTCCTGGGGAATTGAGCCTCAAACCAGGGTCCTTAGGTTTCACAGGCAAGCACTTAACCACTAAGCCATTTCTCCAGCCCAATTATAGACTCTTTTGAAGGGACCTGAGTGCTCAAGGAGTGTCCTGTTCTGCAAAGTCTGCTTTATTCCCTCCTGAATTAACAAATTGGCACCCTACCTGGCATTGTGGAATATAAGAACTTCAGGAAAGAGAAGGTCATTGAATTTGCAACATGGTCTTGTGTTCTGGAAAAGTCCATGGGCAGTGAGAAGCAGGTTTGCTGGATTCCTGCATGAAGACCCAATGGAGCCATGAGGATGAACCTTGGGTTGCAGTGGAGACCCAGTGGAGATGCCAGGACCACAAGATGGATGCCAAGGAGAGCTGCCAGCCCTGGATGAAGTTTTCTAGGGCTGTGAGTAGCCTAGCTGGTGAGGGGGCAAAATTGGAACCCCAGAGACTTGTTGCTAGTTAGAATTATCAGACTTGGAGATTTGTCACTGGGTGGAGTTGTTAGACTTGAAGCTACAGAGCTTGATGTTTGTCCTGGCTGTTTTAAATCTTGTATTGGTTGAATATTTCTTTGCTATGCCCAATGCCATCTTTTGCAGTGTGTTTATTCTGTACAATTATGGTTTTTTGGGGGGGAGTTGGTATTATGGCTCAGTTAAAAGATCTTGGGCTATGTTGTATGAGCAACATTGGAATTTATTTTAAAAAACTATGGGGACTTTTAAAGTTGGATGAACGCATTGCATTTAACATCATGTATCATCAGTTTATGGGGGACGGGACGGAATGTGGTGGTTTGATCCAGGTGTCCCCTAGAAACTTAGGTGTTCTGAATACTAGGTTCCTAGCTGAAGGAGATTTAGGAATTAGCGCCTCCTGGAGACAGTGTATTGTTGGGGGTGGGCTTATGGATGTTATAGCCAGCTCCCCCTTGCTAGTGTTTGGCACACTTTCCTGTTCCTTTTGTCCATCTGATGTTGGCCAGGGGGTGATGTCCACCCTCTGCTCATGCCATCGTTTTCCCCTGCCATCGTGGAGCTTCCCCTCGAGCCTGTAAACCAAAATAAGCTGCTCTTGGTTGGGTGATTTCCACCAGCAACGCAAACCTGACTGCAACAGGTAGGGTCTCACTCTATCTCACACTGAGCTGGAACTCGCTCTGGAGTCCCAGGCTGGCTTTAAACTCACAGTGATCCTCCGACCTCTGCCTCCTGAGATCAAAGGCGTGCGCCACCACACCCACCATGAGCATCTCATTAACTCTGTTGCTCAACTTCCTGCTTGTGAGATAGTCATTCTTATCACCGCGTGTATCTATAGATTGTTCTTCCTGCCCACATGCAGCGGTTCACTGGAAGGGATAACCACAGCTTACCTTTGCCTCCTATGGCTGATGTGCACTGGGAAGCATCAGTGTGGCCTGACTGTGTACCGCGATGCTGGGAGCACTCTCTCACAGGTCTTTCTTTGCCTTGCGTTTCGGCTGGATCTGGAGCCCCGGTCAGCCTGCCAGGTTGTCCAGGAGGCTGTACAGATTTGCATTCCCTGGCCAAGCTCCCCTCTCTCAGTGGCTGCCTTTGGGTCTGGGCTTCAATCAGGGGAGAATATGGGTGTCATTGGCCATTGCATGCTATGAACTTAGCCTATAGAAAGTAAAAGGCTTCCCAACTTCTGTCCTGTCTAGTGGCTGTCACTGGGGACATGCTTCACACACAGTGAGCGAACTAACTCGGTTGCGACAAAAGTTGTTTGCGGAGCTAGTTCTCTGCCGCTGGCGGAGTATCCCCGTCTAGAGGAAGGACGAAGAGGGGTGCATCCCCTGTCTAGAGGAAGGACGAAGAGGGGTGCATCTCCTGTCTGGGGGAAAGAGGACCAGGGGCACATCTCCCGTCTGGGGGAAGGAGGATGAGGGGCGCATTCCCCGTCTAGGGGAAGGAGAACGAAGGGCTCATTCCTTGTTTGGAGGAATTAGGTCTAAGGGTGCATTTCTTTCCTTCAGCCAAGAGAGCAAGAGGCATCTTTTTCTAGTATCGCAAGCCTTGGATAGGTTCCCGGGAGTTCATGCCTTTTGTGTTTGTTGCCCTCATTGATGGGGTCACCAAAGATACTCCTGATTCCCAACAGTGGCTGAGCTATATTTTGCATCCCAAATGAAGTCTAGGATTCCTGAATGTCTTCAGGTCTTGAATCAAAAAGGAAGGCTTTGGCCTAGCCATTCTCAGAAAGAGGAACCCCAAGTAGGATGTGGTTTCTTAATCAGAGGAAGTGGCTGCCAGTAGTAGTGGCCTGGAAGGCAGAATGATGTGCAGAGTGGGTTCTGTGTCTGGTGAGGGTGAGGTTGGATCCCGCTGACATTGTCCTGCAAAGAACATCTCTCTTAAACAATCTTTGCAAATACATTCAAGTCATTTAAATCTAAGAGAAAGAGACCTTGCAAATAGTCAGAGAAGTTTTTATTTCATTTTATTTGGTGTTGGGCTTCATGAATGCTAAGCATGTGTTCTACCACTGAAGTATATAGTCAACTCAAAAGTATTTTATTTTATTTTTTATTTTGTAGGGTCTCACTCTAGCCTAGGATGATCTAGAACTCTGTAGCACAGGTTCACCTCAAACTCACCGCAATCCTCCAACCTCAGGCTCTCTAGTGCTGAGATTATACATGTGCAGCACCACACCAAGTTTTTTTAATTATTTATTTATTTATTTATTTATTTGAGAGCGACAGACATAGAGAGAAAGACAGATAGAGGAAGAGAGAGAATGGGCGCGCCAGGGCTTCCAGCCTCTGCAAACAAACTCCAGACACGTGCGCCCCCTTGTGCATCTGGCTAACGTGGGACCTGGGGAACAGAGCCTCGAACTGGGGTCCTTAGGCTTCACAGGCAAGCGCTTAACCGCTAAGCCATCTCTCCAGCCCAAGTTTTTTTTTTTTTGCATGTGCATAGTATGTGTGGTGGGGGGTGTGTGTCATGTATGAATATGTGTGTGCTGATGTAGCACTCATACACTCATCTGTGGAGGTCAGATGGGAGCATTGGGTGTCCCTCTTCATCACTCATCTGCCCATTTTTCTTTGAGACTGTCTTTTCTTATTCTGGAACTTGCTGTTTTTCTTTTTGGTGGGGGTGATTGGGGTCAGTTTTTATCGTGGGGATTGAGGGACCCAGTGCACCCAGTGATGTTGCTCATGGTGGGGACAAGCAGTTCTGCACAGGGGAGCATGAAGGGATCACCCTGAAAGTGGATGGGGAGGCCCTCCACCTAGAAGTCAGAGGTTCTCTGGGCCTCTCCTGCAACCTTCAGAAAAAGTAGGAAAGTGTGAACTTAACCAGTCGGGTTAAGCCAAGGACTATGTAGTCTCAGGGTGGCCTCAAACTCACAGCGATCCTCCTACCTCTGCCTCCCAAGTGCTGGGATTAAAAACACGCCTGGCTTGCAAGCACTTTTAAAATATATATATGTATATATATTTAATTTATTTACTGAGAGAGAGAGAGAATGGGTATGTCAGGGCCTATTGCTGCCACAACAAACTCCATACTCATGTATCACTTTATGTATTTGGAGATATATATATATACACACATACATACATACATATACATTGCAAGCCCAACAGACTGGCCTTTGTTTTGTATTTCATTTATTCATTTGAGAGAGAGAGAGGGAGAGAGAGAGAGAGAGAGAGAGAGAGAGAGAGAGAGAGAATTAGCATGCCAGGACCTCCAGCCACTGTAATCAAACTCCAGATACTTGCACCACCTTGTGTGCATGTGTGACCTTACGTGCTTGCATAACCTTGTGCGTCTGGCTTACGTGGGACCTGGAGAGTCAATATGGGTCCTGGGGCTTCGCAGACAAGTGCCTTAACCACTAAGCCATCTCTCCAGTCCCCCTGTAAGTTTTTAAAGCATGCAAAAATATTGGGATTCAGGTAGGGGAGTGGTTAGAGGTGTTTGCTATTCACACCTCCTGGCCAGGGTTCAATTTCCCAGCACTCATGTAAAGCTGGATGCAAGTGATGCGCATGTGTATGACCCCAGTGTGCCCACAGTAGTGGAAGGCAGCCAACAGACTCTCAAAGCTCACAGGCCAGCTAGCCTGGCTTTTGTAGCACAAAACAAGAGAAAATCTGTTTCAAACAAGGTGAAAGGCAAGGACTAACAGTCCAGAGTTGTCCTCTGACCTTCCCATGTGTGCTGTGACACATGTGCACCCATGCATACACATCTACACACACACATGCACACACATACTACTCTCTTGAATATATAAAAAGAATCTTTAAAAATATTAGAAATTGCTTGTAGATATGTATTAACATAGCAAAAGTATAAAAATATCCATGGAAATTGTAAACAACCAGATTCCAGGTTGCAGTGACCTAGAAGGGGGAAGCTGGAGGAGGGAGCAGGGATTTGGTGACCTGGAGTGGTGGGGGTGGGGAAGGACACAAGGAGCTTTAACTGGATCTGCAATGTTTTGTTATCACAGCAGCGCTGTAGGTAAGGAGGGGTGAATGACCAGAGTTTGGTATGAGAGCTGAGAGATAGTCCAACAAACCCTTAGTCAAAGCCGTTTGTAAACCACTTGGCTTCTGGTTAGAAAGCTTCAAGGAACTATATGTAGCCTTTGGTCTCCCTTAAGTTCTGAAGTGTTTCTCATCTCTTCTTCCGCAGCCTGGGCCAGCTGATGGCCATAACAGGATCTCACAGATATGCAAATGGTTTGACCTAGGGCTGTTCCCACTATGAGGGAGGTGGACAGTATCCCCCTCCCCAAGAGACAGCTCAGGACAGACTATGGCCTGGAGTGGTAGGAGCCACAAGTCAACTGGACGTGACAAGTCCTCTTGGGTGGCAAGCTCTGTATGCCCTCCAGCTGGGACTCACCCTGGAGCCTCCTGCTTCCCGACATGTGGGCACCCTGCCTCCCAAAGGCTTCATCTGACACAGCAAGGGTGACTCATTTCTGCTTTTGGTTTCTCCTCGGCAGGACCAGCCTCTGCAGAGCAGTGACGCAGCAGAATGCCCCCTGGGGTGGACTGCCCCATGGAGTTCTGGACCAAGGAGGAGAATCAGAGTGTGGCTGTTGACTTCCTTCTGCCTACAGGGGTCTACCTGAACTTCCCTGTGTCCCGCAATGCCAACCTTAGCACCATCAAGCAGGTACAACTTCCTCCATCTTTTTTTTTGTTTGTTTGTTTTTGCTTCTGTTTTTTTTTTTTTTTTTTTTTTTGATTTTTTGAGATAGGGTCTCACTGTAGCTCAGGCTGACCTGGAATTCACTATGGAGTCTCAGGGTGGCCTCGAACTCATGGCAATCCTCCTACCTCTGCCTCCCAAGTGCTGGGATTAAAGGCATGCGCCACCACGCCCGGCTGCTTCTGTTTTTTGAGGTAGGGTCTCACTCTAATCCAAGCTGACCTGGAATTCACTATGTAGTCTCAGGCTGGCCTCGAACTCTCAGCAATCCACCTACCTCTGCCTCCTGGGATTAAAGGCTTGCACCACCATGCCCAGTTTAACTTCCTCCATTTTAAGGCCTATCAGAGCTTAGAGCTCAGAGACAGACATACCATTTTCTTAGATTTGGAATGCTCAAATGTGACTTTGACAAGATAAAATTTCCAATAATTGTTTAAAAGCCTGTGGTTAAGCTGGGCATGGTGACACCTTTAATCCCAGCACTCGGGAGGCAGAGGTAGGCGGATTGCTGAGAGTTCGAGGCCACCCTGAGACTACACAGTGAATTCCAGGTCAGCCTGGGCTAGAGCGAAACCCTACCTAGAAAACCAAAAAAAAAAAAAAAAAATCCTGCGGTTAAACATCACTTTTCAAAGTCAGCTTCCCTTGAACAGTATGTGTTTCCCTTCCCTAGATTTGTAGATCATTAGCCAGCAGACTGGTTGAAAGTGCCAGCTATGAAAGGCTGCCTCCAGCTGGGCTGGCATCCCACCCGCGACTGTGTGGTCAGTTTTGGAACCACATTTCACAGCTGCTGAAGGGGCCTCCCAGCTCTTCATCCTTAGAACTGTCACCAGAATAGTAAACACCATCCTTAGAAAGAAGTCTTGGTTTAATTGAGTTGTAATCAGCTTGAAGTACTGAGTCAAGCCATTTAACATCTGGATGGCATTTGGTAGATGTAGTCTTGTGACTTTCAAAGGACTTCTGCCAACCTACAAAGTGTGTAATTTAATAGGTCATGCATTGGGGCTGTCAGAAGACAAGAACTTACTACAGAAGTTTACCAAATAGATAGATAGATAGATAGATAGATAGATAGATAGATAGATAGATAGATAGATAGATTTTTTGTTTGTTTGCTTTTTCAAGGTAGGGTTTTCACTCTAGTCCAGGCTGACCTGGAATTCACTATGTAGTCTCAGGGTGGCCTCGAACTCATCGCAATCCTCCTACCTCTGCCTCCTGAGTGCTGGGACTAAAGGTGTGCACCACGACACCTGGCTTATTTCTTAATATTTATTTGAGAGAGCGAGGGAGAAAGAGGCAAATAGAGAGAGAATGGGCATGCCAGGGCCTCTAGCCACTGCAAACAAACTCCCAACAAATGTGCCACCTTGTGCATCTGTGGGTACTGGGGAATCAACTCTGGGTCCTTAGGCTTTATAGGCAATTGTCTTTACCATTAAACCATCTCTCCAGCCTAAGATTTTTTTGTTTGTTTGTTTGTTTTTCAATCTAGGGTCTCACTCTACCCCATGCTGACCTGGAATGCACTATGTAGTCTGAGGCTGGTCTTGAACTCATGGCATTCCTCCTACCTCTGCCTCCTTTGCTGGTTTTAAAGGCATGTGCCACCATGCCTGGTGATAAATTTTTATTAGATTATGGATAAAATCTAAGAGAAGAAAGGAAGGCAAAGCTCCCTTACAGCAGGAGTAGCATCGTTTTTTAATTAAAAATGTTTCTTTTTATTATTGACAACTTCCATAATTATAGAAAATAAAATAAACCATGCTAATTCCCTCCCTGCTCATTTTCCTCTTCATAACTACTCCACTCTCCCATCTCCATCATATTCCCTCCCACTCTCAATCTCTCTCTCTCTCTCTTTTTTTTTTTTTTTTTTGAGGTAGGGTCTCACTCCAGCCCAGGCTGACCTGGAATTTACTGTGTATTCTCAGGGTGGCCTTGAACTCACAGTGATCCTCCTACCTCTGCCTCCCGAGTGCTGAGTGTGCCAGCAACTCACTGGAAGGTATCACATCCCTGGCACTAAAAATTTTGGTTTTTTTAAAATAATTTTTTATTGACAACTTCCATAATTATAAACAATATCCCATGGTAGTTCCTTCTTTCCCCCCACTTTCCCCTTTGAAACTCCACTCTCCATCATATCCCCTCCCCCTCTCAATCAGTCTCTTTTATTTTCATGTCATCATCTTTCCTCCTATTTTGATGGTCTTGTGTAGGTAGTGTCAGGGACTGTGAGGTCATGGATATCCAGGCCATTTTGTGTCTGGAGGAGCACATTGTAAGGAGTCCTACCCTTCCTTTGGCTTTTACAGTCTTTCTGGTACCTCTTCCACAATGGACCCTGAGCCATGGAAGGTGTGATAGAGAAATTTCAGTGCTGAGCGCTCCTCTGTCTCTTCTTCTCAGCACCATAGTGCCTCCTAAATCATCCCAAGGTCACTGCCATCTGAAAGAGAAGGTTCTCTAGCCAAAAGTGAGAGTAGCATTAATATATGGATATGACCATTAACAGAAGTGCTTACTGGACAGTTTGATGAGCATAGTATAAACTTTTAGCCAGACAGCAGCAGACGTTACACTTCTAGGGCTCATGACTACCCTTGTTGTAGATTTTCAGTATCAGGGATGTATTCCCTCCCATGGAGTGGGTCTCCAGTCAAATTAGAGGGCAGTTGGTTTTCCCCATAACAGACATGCCACTATTGCACCATTCAGGCTGGCTGGCCAAAATAAGGCTTGCAGTGTCCGCTGTTGGACTGGTGATTTCTCTCTCTCTCTCCCATTGAACTGCGTGCAGCATGGCTTTTTCCAGCTTTCTGTCAGCTGGTCTACAAGGAGGAGGTTTTCAGCAAAGCTCCATCAGGGTTTTTCAGTGACCTTACAGCCCAAGTATGTGGAGTCCTCAGCAATAGGGTCTTACCATCTATTCCTGGTGGGAAATCAAGGGCTTCAGCAATGGCCTGTAATGTTTGGGGGGCATCAGGGGTCTCCCTGGCCAACAACTCACTGGAAGGTATCCCATCCCTGGCACTGAAAATTTTCTAGTAATAATATATGGCTCCTGAGTGTTCCATTGTCCAAAACAGCAGGTTTCCATATGACTTAGTTATATCCTCTTAGATTTTGATTAGCCCTCCCTCCACCTTTCCTTTACTCAATCTCTTCCCTTGACCTCATTTAGGCCTTTTCACCCTGTGTTTTTTTAAAATATATTTTATTTATTTATTTATTTATTTATTTATTTATTTATTTATTTATTTGAGTGTGGGGTTGGGGGAGAGAAGCAGATAGAAATTGGGCACACCAGGGCCTCCAGCCATTGCAAACAAACTTCAAATGCATGCGCCACCTTATGCTTACGTGGGTCCTGGGGAATCAAACCTAGGTCCTTTGGCTTTGCCGGCAAGCACCTTAACCACTAAGCCATTTCTCCAGCCCTCTATATCTGTTTGTCTTCCAGTACCAGGCTGTTTTAGTTATTATGGCTCTGAAATATAGGTTAAAATCAAGTATGGTGATACCACTAGACTTATTTTTGTTTATCAAAATTGTTTTGGATATTTGAGGGTTTTTTTTTCTATTTCTGCGAAGAATGCCATTGGATTTTTTGTTTATTTGTTTGTATTTTCAAGGTAGGGTCTCACTGTAGCCCAGGCTGATCTGGAATTCACTATGTGGCCTTGGACTCATGGCAGTCCTCCAACCTCTGCCTCCAGAGTGCTGGGATTAAAGGTGTGGGCCACCACACCCAGCTGCCATTAGAATTTTGATAAGGGGGCTGGAGAGATGGCTTAGCGGTTAAGCGCTTGCCTGTGAAGCCTAAGGACCCCAGTTCGAGGCTCGGTTCCCCAGGTCCCACGTTAGCCAGATGCACAAGGGGGCGCACGCGTCTGGAGTTCGTTTGCAGAGGCTGGAAGCCCTGGCGCGCCCATTCT
Organism: Jaculus jaculus; assembly: GCF_020740685.1. Classification (NCBI taxonomy): domain Eukaryota; kingdom Metazoa; phylum Chordata; class Mammalia; order Rodentia; family Dipodidae; genus Jaculus; species Jaculus jaculus. Next base: position 44,257,775 of record NC_059106.1, read on the forward strand.
CTCTCCCTCTATCTGTCTTTCTCTCTGTGTCTGTCGCTCTCAAATAAATAAATTAATTAATTAAAAAAAAAGAATTTTGATAAGGGTTGCATTAAATGTGTACATTGTTTTTTGTAAGATTGACATTTTCACAATATTGATTTTTCCAATCTAAGAACATGGGCTGTCTTTCCATTTCCTAGTGTCTTCTGCAATTTCTGTCTTCAGTGTTTTAAAGTTTTCATTGTAGAGATCCTTCACTTCCTCGGTTAGGTTTATCCCAAGGTACTTTATTTTGGTTTTGAAGCAGTTGTGAATGGGAGAGATTCCCAGATTTCATCCTCAGCATGTTTGTTGTTAGTATATAGGAAGGCTACTGATTTCTGTGTGTTTATTTTGTATCCTGCTGTGTTGCTAAAAGTGTTTATCTGCTGTAACAGTTTTCTGGTAGAGTCCTTAGGGTCCTTTATGTATAGAATCCTATCATCTGCAAATAGCGATAATTTGATCTCTTCCGTTCCAATTTGTATCCCTTTTATGTGTGTCTCTTGCCTTACTGCTATAGCTAAGACTTCCAGTACTATATTAAATAAAAGTGGGGACAATGGACACCCTTGTCTTGTTCCTGATTTTAGTGGAAAAGCTACAAGTTTTTCTTCATGCAGTATTATGTTGGCTGTAGGTTTATCATAAATAGCCTTTATTATGTTGAGATATGTTCTGTCTATTCCCAGTTTCTTTAGGACTTTTATCATGAAGGGGTGTTGGATTTTGTCAAATGCCTTTTATGCATCGATTGAGATGATCATATGATTTTTGTCCTTCAGTCCATTTATGTAGCTACATCTCTGGCAAGCTTTGGTTTCACATTTTAAATAATTTGGGGCTGAGCGTGGTGGTGCACACCTTTAATCCCAGCACTTGGGAGGCAGAGGTAGGAGGATCACCGTGTTATTATTTATTTATTTTACTTGGCAGGGGGGGTGTGGGTGGAGAAGGAGAAAGAGAATGGGTGCACCAGGGCTACTATAAACAAACTCCAGACACATGCGTCACCTTGTGCATCTGGCTTATGTGGGTACTGTGGAATCAAACTGGGGTCCTTAGGCTTCATAGACAAACACCTTAACTGCTAAGCCATCTCTCCAGTCTGGTTTCTGGAAATGGAAATGTCCACCTAGAGACCCAGATTGGGGCTTACCTCAGAATTTTAAAAGCCATAATTAGGAGCAGGAAAAAAAATGACAGAAGCAAGGATTCTCCTTGAGAGTTTTTCTTTTGCTCTGCTACTTCCTGGGAAATTTTTTTCCACTACAAAAATAATATGGATACATTAAAATACAGAAGAACCAAACAAGGGCTGGGCTGGAAAGATGGCTTAGTAGTTAAGGCTCTTGCCTGAGAAGCATGACGAGGTTTGATTCCCCACATAAGCCAAATACACATGGTTCTGCATGCGTTTGGAGTTTGTTTGCAATGGCGTGCCCATTCTCTTTCTCTTTCTCTTTCTCTTTCTCTTTCTCTTTCTCTTTCTCTTTCTCTTTCTCTTTCTCTCTCTCATAAATAAATAAACAATTTTTTTTTTTGGTTTTTCGAGGTAGGGTCTCACTCACTCTAGCCCAGGCTGACCTGGAATTCACTGTGGAGTCTCAGGGTGGCCTCAAACTCACGGTGATCCTCCTGCCTCTAAAGGTGTGTGCCACCATGCCCAGCTTAAACAAAAATATTTTGAAAAAGTAAAACAAGCCAGGCATGGTGGCACATGCCTTTAATCCCAGCACTTAGGAGGCAGAGGTAGGAGGATCATGATGACTTCGAAGCCACCATGAGAATACAGAGTGAATTTCAGCTCACTCTATGCCAGAGTGAGACCCTACCTCGGAAAAAAAAGGTTAAAATAAGGGCTTAGTTGGTAAAGTGCTGGTTTAGCATGCATAAAGCCCTGTGGTTGATCCCCACTACCCCTAAATCAGGCAGAGAGATACATGCCAGTAATCCTAACACTTGAGAGGTGGAGGCAGGAGGGTAAGGAGTTCAAGGCCATCCCTGGCCTCATAGGCAGTTTGAGGCCAGCATGGAATACACGAGAACCTGTCTCAAACACCCCCCACCCCTCCAAATAAACAAATAAAAATTTAGGAGAATAGGCTGGGCATGGTGGCGCATACCTTATGTCTTAGCTTAATGGTCAAGGCACTTGCCTGCAAAGCCTAAGGACCCAGGTTTGATTCCCCAGAACCCATGTAAACCATAGTGGCTTATACTTCTGGAGTTTATTTATAGTGACTGAAGGCCCTGGTGTACACACACACACACACACACACACACACACACACACACTTTCTCTCTAATAAATAAATAAACATAAATCTTAATAAATAAAAAGAGGCCGGTGTAGTGGCACACGCCTTTAATCCCAGCCCTCGGTAGGCAGAGGTAGGAGGATTGCCAAGAGTTCGAGGTCATCCTGAGACTACATAGTGAATTCCAGGTTAGCCAGGACCAGAATGAGACCCTACCTTGAAAAAACAAAATAAATAAGTAAGTAAATAAAAAGATAAACATCGGGGAATTAACCAGCCTCATAATGAAGGGTTCCTAAAGGTCACACCTGGCTCCCTCTGTGGGTAGCAGAAGGTTGTCTATGTGCTCTGCGGGGGAGATGGTGGGATCCACTGCCCAACCCCAAATCCTGCCTCACCCTGGAACCCTGCATAGAGGGAAACCTGTGGACCCCTGGCTGGTCCCAGGCATCTGAGGGGACAGGCCTCCCTGGATGTTTGGCCTTGTCCTGTGTGTGGGTCCTGGAGGGTGGGCCTGGGGCTGGAGCCTGACCGTGACCATCTCTCTGACAGGTGCTGTGGCATCGTGCGCAGTATGAGCCGTTCTTCCACATGCTCAGTGACCCCGAGGCCTATGTGTTCACCTGTGTCAACCAGACCGCCGAGCAGCAGGAGCTGGAGGACGAGCAGCGACGCCTGTGTGACGTCCAGCCCTTCCTGCCCGTCCTGCGCCTGGTGGCCCGCGAGGGTGACCGTGTGAAGAAGCTCATCAACTCACAGATCAGCCTCCTCATTGGGAAAGGTCTCCTTTCTTGGGGGTCACAGACACCCAGGCTGGCTCTCCCTGCCTCCTCCCCACCATGCTGACCCCTTCGCTCATCCCTGTCAGGCCTCCATGAATTCGACTCCCTGCGGGACCCTGAAGTCAACGACTTCCGCACCAAGATGCGCCAGTTCTGCGAAGAGGCTGCTGCCCGCCGCCAGCAGCTGGGCTGGGAGGACTGGCTGCAATACAGCTTCCCTCTGCAGCTGGAACCCTCAGCCAGGGGCTGGGGTGCTGGCACCTTGCGCATCCCCAACCGGACCCTGCTTGTCAATGTGAAGTTTGAGGGCAGTGAGGTGAGCCTGTGGTTCCTGTTTCCTGGGGACGTTGCCCTTGGCGTTGTTTCCAGCCTGCCTTGCCCATGAGGGTCCCCTGTTCAACTCTACATTCATCCGCAACCTTCACCCCCAGTTCCCTCTCCCCCCAATGTCATGAAATGGCATTGTGCATACTTATTTGGCAGGTGAGATACCATGATCAAGATGGCATTTGCCAGGTTCCCAAGCATGTGAGAGGCTTAGCTGAATGTTCAACCAAGCAAAAAAAAAAAGTTTTTAAATTTGTTTTTTGGTTTTTCAAGGTAGGATCTCCTTCAAGGTAGGATTCCCGGCTGACCTGGAATTCACTATGTAGTCTCAGGCTGGCTTTGAATTCACAGCAATCCTCTATTTCTGCCTCCCAAGAGCTGGGATTAAAGGCATGTGCCACAAATTTTATTTTAATTAAAAATCTAGGGGGCTGGAGAGATGGCTCAGTGGTTAAGGTGCTTGCCTTCAAAGCCTAACAACCTGAGTTGAGGGGTGTACGCATCTGGAATTTGTTTGCAGTGGCTAGAGACCCTAGCACACCCATTCTTTCTGTCTGTCTGTCTCTGCTTGCAAATAAATAATAGACTAAAAAAATGTTCTTTTGAGACACAGAGAGAGAATTGGCGCACCAGGGCCTCAGCCACTAAACTCTAACTCCAGATACTTGCACTACCTAGTGGGCATGTGTGACCTTGCACTTGTCTCATCTTTATGCATCTGGCTTGCGTGGGATCTGAAGAGTCAAACATGGGTCCTTAGGCTTTAGAAGCAAGCACCATAACCACTAAGTCATCTCTCTAGTCCCCAAGCAAAAAATTAAAAATATTTTTATTTATTTGCAATGAGACAAAGAGAGAGAGAGAGAGCATGCACATGGGCAGGCCAGGGCTTCGCACCATACAAACTCCAGATGCCTGTGCCATTTTGTGCATCTGGCTTTACATTGGTACTGGAGAATTGAGCCCAGGCCAGCAGGCTTTGCAAGCAAGTACCTTTGATTGCTGAACCATCTCCCCAGTCCCCCACCAAGCAAATTTGACAAGACAGATTGATCTAGTGGTGTTAGCAATTCATTCATTCACCCATTCATCATTCCCAGTGCTTCCTTGGTGAACACTGAGACAATGCCCTTGTGGAGTCATATTTGGGTGAGCAGTCCATCTCACAGGAATCACTGACCCTGTCTCCAGAAGCCCATGGGGTCTGCAGAGCAGGAGTTGATGTCCCTCTTCCTTTCAGGAGAGTTTCACCTTCCAGGTGTCCACCAAGGACCTGCCCCTGGCACTGATGGCCTGTGCACTCCGGAAGAAGGCTACAGTGTTTCGGCAACCCCTGCTGGATCGGCCTGAGGACTATGCGCTGCAGGTGAACGGGAGGCATGAGTATCTCTACGGCGGCTACCCTCTCTGCCAGTTCCAGGTGAGGCCTGCTCTGCTCTGTCCTCCATCACCCTCGCACATGTGGCCTAGGAACAGTGGGAGAGTCAAACTTTGGGCCTCTCTTGAGCCTGATGAACCAGACCTTTGCACTCACCAGGAGAGCATCTCCTTGCTGGGCAGGTTCCCCCATGAGCACAAGGAGGGATCCTGTCTCTGGCAGGTTGTGTGAGCAGACCAGCAGAAGGTCCCTTCTGATAGGCAATGTCAGCTTGGGAGTCCCTGGGAAGCCAGTTATCCAGGGAGTAGATGGGCCACCTGTCAACAGCTCATGCTGTACCCCCATCCCAGTACATCTGCAGCTGCATGCACAGCGGACTTACCCCCCACCTGACCATGGTCCACTCCTCCTCCATCCTCGCCATGCGGGACGAGCAGAGCAACCCCACCCCTCAAGTCCAGAAACAGCGCACCAAACCACCCCCTATTCCCGCCAAGAAGGTATGATACTGGGCTCCCCTCCCCCTGCCTCTCACTCCTACCTGCTGTCCACTTATGCAGCCTATTGGGCAGCATCCCAGGAGGGGCGCGGGTCTACCCACCCTTGGCGGGTGACGAACATCCCAGATGGGGCCTGCCTGAGCGGTGGGACCGTCTATTCTCAGCAATCTCAGGGGCACTGGCACCTCTGGGTGTCTGCAGGGCAGGCAGATTTTTCTGGTGTTGGGGACAGGTATCTGAGCCTTACCACCACCCCTGCCCCCCTCCCCTCAGCCTTCCTGCGTGTCCCTGTGGTCCTTGGAACAGCCCTTCTTCATCGAGCTGGTCGAGGGCAGCAGAGTGAACGCTGACGAACGGATGAAGGTAGGGGCTCCCGGACCAGGTGAGGGAGCCGCTGTTTTCTGCACAAACAAGGTGGCTGTGGCCTGGAGGGGTGGCAGCGGAAGAAGAGTGGGAAGATGTCACACGAAACCCACCTGACCACATTACCCAGCAACCCTGCCTGGAGTGGCTATAAGCCTCTTCAAAACAGGAAGAGAGGAGGTGGGGGGGGGATCAACCAGCCAAGAGACTGATTCGTGGAAACCAGGCAGAAGTGACTTCTGTGTATTTGACTTTGGTGGAGGTTGTGGGGCCAGGTTCAGCTCAGGGATGAAGGAGGTATCAGTAGAGGGTATCCCCTGAGGCCTGAACCCCCTCTGGGTTGCAAGGACAGTGTGAGAACTTACGGCTCTGTTACCTCTGCAAAGGACTTTCCTGCACCCCATCTTTTCTGTCCTCACAAGCGCCGGCCACGTGGAGGTTTTATTGTCTCATTCGTGGGAGGCGATGTCCGGGGCACAGGGACTGGCTCTCTTGCCTAGTGCACTGTTCGCTGCGCTCCCTTGACAAGCTTGGAGGGCTGGGCGCCTGTGTCAAGCATGATGGAGGCTGGATGAGAGAAGGGCTTCCTAATGGGACTGTGTAAAACTCTGACAGGGAAGGGAGCCTGAGGGTGTCAGAGCCAGAGGGCTCTGGAATTACTGTGCCCTGATGGGGACACTAAGGCCCAAAATGGAACTTGCCCTCAAGTCCCACCTTCAGGGCCTAGCATACACAGTTTGTGTTGCTTTTCCTTCCTCCTGACCCCTTGTGACCTGGCTGGCTGTTTGGGGAGATAGTAAAGTGCATGAGGACCCGAGTTCAATCCCTAGTACCCACATACAAATGCCAGGCGTGGTGGCACATACTTGTATTCCCAGTTCTGGGAAGACACACATGAAAAGACCCCCTAGGACTCACTGACCAGCCAATATAAACTAATTGGGCAGGCTCTAGGCTGGTGAGCGAACTTGTCTTCATAAAAAATGGATGGAGCCAGGCATGGTGGTGCACACCTTTCATCCCAGCACTCGGGAGGCAGAGGTAGGAGGATTGTCGTGAGTTCGAGGCCACCCTAAGACTAAATAGTTAATTACAGGTCAGCCTGGACCAGAGTGAGACTCTACCTTAAAACATATCCCTCCCCCAAAAAAGTGGATGGAGTGTTGGAGAGATTGCTTAGTGGTTAAGGTGTTTGCCTACAAAGCCAAAGGACCCAGGTTCGATTCCCCAGGACCCACATAAGCCAGATGCACAAGATGGCACATGTGTTTGGAGTTCGTTTGCAGTGGGTACAGGCCCTGATGCATCTGTTCTTTCTCTCTTATCTGCTTCTTTCTCTCTGTCTCTCTTTCAAATAAATTTTAAAAAGTGGATGGGATTCCTGAGGTACCAACACCTGAAGTTGTCCTCTGGCCTCCATATGCACCTGTATACATGTGCTCAAATACCTCACAAGCATGTGCACATACACACATTAAAAATAGTAGACTGGAGCTGAAGAGATGGCTTAGTGGTTAAGTGCTTGCCTGTGAAGCCTAAGGACCCTGGTTCGAGGCTCAGTTCCCCAGGTCCCACGTTAGCCAGATGCACAAGGGGGCGCACGCGTCTGAAGTTCCTTTGCAGTGGCTGGAAGCCCTGGTGCGCCCATTCTCTCTCTCTCCCTCTATCTGTCTTTCTCTCTGTGTCTGTTGCTCTCAAATAAATAAATAATTAATTAATTAAAAAAAATAGTAGACTGGAGCTGGAGAGATGGCTTCGCAGTTCATGCACTTGCCTGCAAAGCCTAAGAACTCATGTTCAAATCTCCAGGTCCCATGTAAGCCAGATGCACATTGATGCAAGTGCACAACATCAAACATGCACACAAGGGGAGACACGCGTCTGGAGTTATTTGGCAGCAGCTGAAGGCCCCAGCATACTCTGTCTTTTTCTCTCTCTCAAGAGATAGCTTAGTGGTTAAGATGCTTGCCTATGAAGCCTAAGGACCCAGGGTTGACTCCAGTACCCATGTAGCCAGATGCACAAAGTGGTTCATGCATTTGGAGTTTGTTTGCAGTGGCCGGAGGCCCTGGTGTACACATTCGCTCTTTCTACCTCTCTTTAATAAACAACAATTTAAAAAAGAAGACATTTGAGAAGGGAATTAGATACGAAGGGAAGGGAGAAGAGGAGGAGAGGGAGAGGAGCCCAGGTCCTTATTCTGTTTCTGGTATGACCACTCCCCAGCTGGTGGTGCAGGCTGGGCTCTTCCACGGTAACGAGATGCTGTGCAAGACGGTGTCCAGCTCGGAGGTGAGTGTGTGCTCAGAGCCCGTGTGGAAGCAGCGGATGGAATTCGACATCAGCGTCTGTGACCTGCCACGCATGGCCCGGCTCTGTTTTGCACTCTACGCCGTGGTGGAGAAGGCCAAGAAAGCTCGGTCCACCAAGAAGAAGTCCAAGAAGGCGGTGGGTAGGGCCTGCTGGGAGGGGCCTAGTCCTCAGGCATCCAGTGCAACTCCATGCAGGCAGGCAGGCAGGATGAGGATAGAGGTCCTAAGAGAGCTTAGGGACCCCAGCCTCCCCAGTGTTCTAATCTGGCTCCTTACTCTGCTCAGATGAGAGCTTGTGAGCAGCCTACCTTGGAATATCTACCCTGTGGCCCAGTGGGATCCTGGTGGGAACTTCTTGGGCAGAAAGACAGTGTCCTTGGGAAAATGGGGCTTGGATCAGCAACTACTTGAGTCACCAATCCTAAGGCCATGACTTGCCTCTCACCCTGCTGACACAGGCAGAGAGAGCTGGACCAGTTCCAGGAGTTCTGGGGCTGGCTCAGAGCTGAGAGGGGGTATAGGGATGCAGGCACAAGGAGCAAAGAGGACCTTGCTGATTTTGTCACTGGGACAATACAAGAAGGAGGAGGCACTGGGTCCTCCCTGTCTCCAAACAGACTTTCCCAGGGCCTAGTTAGAACCCTCCAGTGGAGTCCATATTTCTTCTGGTGGGTCTGCAGGCTTATCCCTCTTTGGGATAAGCACAAGGAGGCTTACGTGGCTGGTCCTGACCCATTTATGTCCTTCCCCAGGACTGCCCCATCGCCTGGGCCAACCTCATGCTCTTCGACTACAAGGACCAGCTCAAGACCGGAGAACGCTGCCTCTACATGTGGCCCTCTGTCCCAGGTGGGTGCAGCCTTCAGGGAGAAGCTGGAGAGGTTGGAGGTCCCAAAGCTGGTGGCCTTGTCCACACAACTCCGTCTGTCCCTGCATTCAGATGAGAAAGGAGAGCTGCTGAACCCCACGGGTACTGTGCGCAGCAACCCCAACACAGAGAGCGCTGCGGCCTTGGTCATCTGCCTGCCTGAGGTGGCCCCCCAGCCTGTGTACTACCCTGCCCTGGAGAAGGTCAGTGAGGGGCCCTTCCTGGCGCTTTCCTGACCTTGTTCGTCAGCTCTTCAGAGTTTGAGCTCCAGCCACCTTGAGATTTGCCTGTAGTTGGGGGCTAGGTTGCCACACCCATCCGGGGACTTCTAGGAGCTATTTGGCCCATTAGGGCACATTACAGAATGTCTGGCAGTGCTTTTGGTTGTCACAGCCAATAGAAGGGATGCTCCTTGACATGCTGCACTTAGGGGCCAGGGATGCTGTCATAAACCACACAGGATGGTCCCCACCAGCAAGAATGATGGACACTGGGGCCAAGATGCAGATGTCCTGCCCTGGGGCCGTTCAGCTGCTGACCCTTAGAAGCCTGGTGTACTGAGAGAGGGCCATTTGTTGCAGATCCTGGAACTGGGGCGTCATGGGGAGCGTGGGCGCGTCACGGAGGAAGAGGTGAGCTCAGGTTGTGGGTGGGGCGTGGGGCTCGGTGGGGGGGGGCGGGAGTCCTCACCCTGCCTGTGCTCCTCAGCAGCTGCAGCTGAGGGAAATCCTGGAGCGGCGGGGGTGTGGGGAGCTGTACGAGCATGAGAAGGACCTGGTGTGGAAGATGAGACACGAGGTCCAGGAGCGCTTCCCAGAGGCCCTGGCCCGACTGCTACTGGTCACCAAGTGGAATAAACACGAGGATGTGGCCCAGGTAAGTCGAGGGAGTCACCTAACGGGACAGAGCAGGGAGCAGACTGGAAGCTGCCATCTACCCACTTCTTGACCATCCCATCCGCCCAGATGATTTACCTGCTGTGCTCCTGGCCCGAGCTGCCCGTGTTGAGCGCCTTGGAGTTGCTGGACTTCAGCTTCCCTGACTGCTACGTGGGCTCCTTCGCCATCAGGTCTCTGCGGAAGCTGACGTGAGTCCTAGCTGGGTGCCCAGGCTCCGCAGATGCCCTGTTGCCTTGAAAGGGCAGCTTTCCCCCGACTTTGTAGAAGTGAGCACTGGGTGGGACTTAATACAGCTTTGCCTAAGTCCAGGCTGGACTCACTCTCCCTCCAGCCCTGACACCCACCAGTTGCAGATCACGGGCTTTCCTTCCCTGCAGGGACGACGAGCTTTTCCAGTACCTGCTACAGCTGGTCCAGGTACTCAAGTACGAGTCCTACCTGGACTGTGAGCTGACCAAATTCTTGCTGGACCGGGCCCTGGCCAACCGCAGGATCGGCCACTTTCTCTTCTGGCACCTCCGGTAACTGGATGCAGCCCAGCTGGCTCCTTGGGAAGCCCAGGAGGATTGGGGGCTTGCTGTGTTTCCAGCCGGTCCAGATGTCCTGGCTTCCCCGAGTCCCACCTGCATTGGCGGGTGGCGGGGGGGTGGGGGGCGTTGTATGACGCTTCCTGGCAAGGCTCAGTGCTGTTACCCTCTCTCCAGCTCCGAGATGCACGTGCCATCGATAGCCCTACGCTTCGGCCTCATCATGGAGGCCTACTGCAGGGGCAGCACCCACCACATGAAGGTGCTGATGAGGCAGGTGAGGCTTGGCCAGGCTGCTCCACTTCCAGCTTGAGAAAGTCTTGGGCCACCCGCGGCTGGTGCCTACCGCCTCCTTCTCACTGTCACCGCCAGGGGGAAGCCCTTAGCAAGCTGAAGGCGTTGAATGACTTTGTGAAGGTGAGCTCTCAGAAGACCACCAAGCCCCAAACCAAGGAGCTGATGCACCTGTGCATGCGCCAGGAGACCTACATGGAGGCCCTGTCCCACCTACAGTCCCCACTTGACCCCAGCACCTTGCTGGAGGAAGTCTGGTAAGCCCTAGGCCCAGCCCTCTGTAGAGGGCTCCTCCCATCCCTTACGCGGGCAGTAAACCCTATGCCAACCCCGTCTCTTGTCTGGTAGTGTGGAGCAATGCACCTTCATGGACTCCAAGATGAAGCCGCTGTGGATCATGTACAGCAGCGAGGAGGCGGGCAGCACCGGCAGCGTGGGCATCATCTTTAAGAATGGAGATGGTAAGCTGGGCATGGCAGTGTATGCCTTTAATCCCAGCACTCGAGAGGCAGAGGTGGGAGGATTGCTGTGAGTTCGAGGCCACCCTGAGACTGAATAGTGAATTCCAGGTCAGCCTGAGCTAGAGTGAAACCCTATCTTGAAAACCAAACAAACATAAAAGAATGGGGATGGTGAGCCAGGCAGAGGGGGGGGGGCAGGAGAGTGGGAGGGGATCTGCTGTGGCCTCTGCTAACCCATCCCATCCCTATACTGTCCTGGAAGGGTTGCTGGGGTGAGGGTAAACTGAAAAGATAAGAGTCCTGGCATCTAGGGGCCTGGGCAAAGAAGAGCACAGAACTCATGAGACACCCAGGGTCTTCCTCCCGTGTTGCAGACCTCCGTCAGGACATGCTCACTCTGCAGATGATCCAGCTTATGGACGTCCTGTGGAAACAAGAGGGCCTGGACCTGAGGTGCGGGGGCTTCTTGTCACCTTTCTGGGTCTGTGTCAGTCTTCGGAGCCTGTGCCTTTGGAGGGGTCCCTGGTCCAAACTATCATCATTACGCCATGGTCTGGAAAAGGGACTGTTCTCAGAGCAGAGGCAGTCGGAGGAGGACAGGGAATGCCAAGCATCTGTCTGGCTCCCTCCTGTGTTTCCTAACTTAGGATGCAGCGGTAGCATCTTTTTCTCTTCCTTTCATATATATATATTATATATTATATATTAATTTGCAACAGAGAGAGAGAAGAGAGACAGACAGAGAATGGGCACACCAGGGCCTCTAACCACTGTAAATGAACTCCAGATGCATGTACCCCTTGTGCATCTGGTTTATGTGGGTCCTTTGGCTTCATAGGCAAATGCCTTAACCACTAAGCCATCTCTTCAGCCCCCTTTTTTCTTTCTTTTTATTTATAATCATTATTATTGGTTTTTCGAGGTAGGGTCTCACTCTAGCCCAGGCTGACTTGGAATTCACTATGTAGTCTCAGCGTGGCCTTGAACTTGTGGACCCTCCTACCCCTGCCTCCCGAGTGAGTGCCGGGATTAAAGGCGTGCGCCACCACGGCTGGCTAGTAGCGTCCTTTTCTAATCCCCACCGCTTGCTCTCTTCCAAGTTAATGTGAGCTCTGAATCTTGAATGCTGGGGCTGGAGCCTGTCTAAGCTTGGCATCTTTCTCCCTCTCAGCAACAGAGCAGCAGAGTCCCCTGAGACTTCTGGGGTGCCTCGAGCTCCTTGGGGTTCAGCAGCCCCGAGGACAGCCCTTGATCATGGCATTTGTCTGGCCTTCTTCCCACCTGCTAGGATGACGCCATATGGCTGCCTCCCGACTGGCGACCGCACGGGCCTCATTGAGGTGGTGCTTCACTCGGACACCATCGCCAACATCCAGCTGAACAAGAGCAACATGGCTGCCACGGCCGCCTTCAACAAGGACGCGCTGCTCAACTGGCTCAAATCCAAGAACCCCGGGTAGGCCTCAGGCCCTGTTTCCTGAGAGGGACAGGGTGGGAGGAGTTGGCTTATTGGAAACAGAGTGAAGGGAAGGGCCTTTGGGCATTGTCAGGTCTGTTTGGATCAGCTGTAGACCACCTAGGTCTGTGTTCCGATGTGTCAGCTACCAGGTCAGCCTGAGCTAGAGTGAGACCCTACCTCCAAAAACCAAAAACCAAAAAGAAAGAAAGAAAAAGGAGGGTGATCGAGGAAGAAAACCAATGTCAATTTCTGGCTTCCATAGGTGCATGTGCAACCACATAAACATGGACCCACACACATGAACACATCACACACACACACACACACACACACACACACACACACACACACACACACACGCAAAGCCAAACCAAGATTACCACTATTCTCTAGCTTGAATGGGCTCAGCGAAGGCATCTGATTTTGTTCAGAATGGCTCATTTAACTCCCTGAGCCTGGAAGGTTTAAGGCTGTCACATTTGGATGCCTGGGGACTTGGCACTGTCTGCCAGCCTTGCCTGTCCTCGTGGCTACTGCTCGTGAAGTAGATTCACCTGAGCTGCTCTCCATGGTGATTGTGGGAAATGGGGAGCAAGTTCAAGATCTGCAAAGTGTCCTAGGCCTAGGCTCTGAAACAGTGTCCTCTGCAAGGCCAAATTCAAGCGAAGGAGAAACAGACTACACCTCTGGTAAGAGGAGCTTCACCATGACTTTGAATCCTCTCCACGCAGGGAGGCCCTGGATCGGGCCATTGAGGAGTTCACCCTCTCCTGCGCTGGCTACTGTGTGGCCACCTACGTGCTGGGCATCGGCGACCGGCACAGCGATAACATCATGATTCGTGAGAGTGGGCAGGTAAGGGGCAGGTGGGCAGCTGCCCCATGGGCCTGACCTCCACCCCTGGCACTCCTCTGAACACTGCATCTTCTTTCCCTGGGAATTTTTGGGACTGGAACACTTTTGAAAAAACATTCTAGATTCTTTATATTATTATGTGTGTATGTATAGGTTTGTGGGGGGGGGAGGTGTGCATGTGTCACAGCACACATGTGGTCAGCCTTGCTTGAGGCAGTATCCCTCTTGTTTTGGCCAATCCAGCTGGCCCACAGCTGGTTTTGACTCCCATTGCCATGGGCATATTGAGATTAAAGACTGTGGCACCACTTTGCCTCTGACTTTACATGGGTGTCTGCGAAATGGAACTTGGGCCAACAGACTTGCAAGCAAGCACCTTTAACCACTGAGCCATAGCCTCCCCAGCCACTAAAACACTCTTCTTTTAAAAAATATTTTATTTATTTGAGAGAGATATAAGGGAAGGGGGGAGAGAGGGAGAGAATGCACTATATTTCCATCCCCTCCTTTCTGATTATCTTTCTTTTTTTTTTTTCTTGTTTTTTTCAAGGTAGGGTCTCACTCTAGCTCAGGCTGACCTGAAATTCACTATGTAGTCTCAGGGTAGCCTCAGACTCATGGCGATCCTCCTGCCTCTGCCTCCCAAGTTGCTGGGATTAAAGGCATGGACCACCGCACCTGGCTTCTGATAACTTTCTTTTTAAAAAATATTTTCTTTTCATTTGTGTATTAGAGAGAGAGGGAGAGGGAGACAATGGGTGTGCCAGGGCCTTAGCCACTGCAAACAAACTCCAGACGCATGCGCCACCATGGGTATCTAGCTTATGTGGGTACTGGGGAATCAAACCTGGGTCCTTAGGTTTCACAGGCAAGCGCCTTAAGCACTCAGCCATCTCTCCAGCCCCTCTGATACCTTTCCGTTCTGTGCCCTTCCCTACCCTCCCCCTCAGCTCTTCCACATTGATTTTGGCCACTTTCTGGGGAACTTCAAGACCAAGTTTGGAATTAACCGTGAGCGGGTCCCCTTCATCCTCACCTATGACTTTGTCCATGTGATTCAGCAGGGAAAGACCAGTAACAGTGAGAAATTTGAAAGGTAAGAGTGCTACCGCTCCACTAACTGCCCCTTGGTTTGCAGGGGTGAGGGGACAAGGGTTTCTGATCAGTGGACAGGGATGGGGACTCAGCCCTCAGCTGGGCTCCTAGACTGCTGATGAATAGGAACGTGTCCCGACACTCCAGCCCCCAGGCCTGCGTGTTCTCTTGGAGCAGCGAAGAGGTGTGTGGCTTGCGTAGGATGCAGGCTGGGAAGGTCAGCCTGAGAAACTGGGGGCTTGTGTCTACGCATCACCAGGGCAAGGGCAGCTGCTCAGGCAGACTGGGCCACTGGCCTTGGGCTAGGAGTGGCAGCGAGGACCCAAGGGCTTCACCTGCCCCGCCTCCCCTCCCGCAGGTTCCGGGGCTACTGTGAACGAGCCTACACTATCCTGCGGCGCCACGGCCTGCTCTTCCTCCACCTCTTCGCCCTGATGCGTGCAGCTGGCCTGCCTGAGCTCAGCTGCTCCAAAGATATCCAGTATCTCAAGGTAAGCCAGGCCAGGGCTGTTCCCGGCCACAACCATGCCAAGGCTTCCCTGGGCAATCTGAGTCCTAGAATGGCCCCACATTCTGTGGCTTTCATGGGACACTCATGCTGGTGGGGTCCTCATGCTGCCCAGTGGTAGGATCTGGTAGGAAGTGGCCCAAGCTGGGTTGCAGATACATGGTGACTTTTTTCTTTCTTTCCGTTTTTTTTTTTAATTGTTTTTTGAGGTAGGGTTTCATTCTTGTCCAGGCTGACCTGGAATTCACTATGTAGTCTCAGGGTGACCTTGAACTTACAGTGACCCACCTACTTCTGCCTCCAAAGTACTGGGATTAAAGACATGCGCCACCACGCCCGACAGGGTGACTTTTCTTGGACTACCCGTGTGTGCTTATCAAACTTCACGCACACACCAAAGGCCACATCAGTTAAGCTTCCTTCTGTACCTTATAAAGTACTTTTCTTTCCCATGTGCTGAGTTTGTCAGAGGTGACATAAGCCATAGATTTTGCCAGGACATTCCCTGAAGCCATTCTGCCCTCTTCCCACCGTTAGGCCCAGGCCACCTGGCATCTCTAGGGCTCTGGGCCAAGACATCTTTAGTGTGTGAATCAGTGAACAGGCCAAGGACCTTTCTGGATTTGGGATCTGTGTAAAGAACTGGGCTGTCGGCCTCTCTCATAACCCTTTTCAGGCAATTTTTTTTTAATTTTTTATTTTATTTTATTTTATTTTATTTATTTATTTGAGAGCTACAGACACAGAGAGAAAGACAGATAGAAGGAGAGAGAATGGGCGCGCCAGGGCTTCCAGCCTCTGCAAACGAACTCCAGACGCGTGCGCCCCTTGTGCATCTGGCTAACGTGGGACCTGGGGAACCGAGCCTCGAACCGGGGTCCTTAGGCTTCACAGGCAAGCCCTTAACCGCTAAGCCATCTCTCCAGCCCAAGGCAATTTTTTTTAATTAACAACTTCCATGATTATAAACAATATCCCATGGTAATGCCCTCCCTCCCCCCACTTTTCCCTTTGAAACTCCATTCTCCATCATATCCCCTCCTCCTTTCAGTCTCTCTTTTATTTTGATGTCATGATCTTTTCCTCCTATTATGATGGTCTTGTGTAGGTAGTGTCAGACACTGTGAGGTCATTCATGGATATCCAGGCCATTTTGTGTCTGGAGGGAGCACGTTGTAAGGAGTCCTGCCCTTCCTTTGGCTCTTACATTCTTTCCACCACCTCTTCCATAATGGACTCTGAGCCTTGGAAGGTTGATAGCGATCTTGCAGTGCTGAGCACTCCTCTGTCACTTCTTCTCAGCACCATGATGCCTTCTGAGTCATCCCAAGGTCACTGTCAGGCAACTCTCTTGGAAGGGAATTTCAAATTCCCTGATGGAGCAAAACAGGGGTAGGTAACACAGCATTGACAGTGTCCCTAAATGTCACCTGTGCTGTGGTATTTCTGTCTCAGGACTCTCTGGCACTGGGGAAGACAGAGGAGGAGGCGCTCAAGCACTTCCGGGTGAAGTTTAATGAAGCCCTGAGGGAGAGCTGGAAGACCAAAGTGAACTGGCTGGCGCACAACGTGTCCAAAGATAACAGGCAATAATGGCCCCTTCCTGGTTGCCACACACTGTCCCCACCTGGCTCTCAACCCAAGAGAAGTAAACTGTCGGTCCTGGAGACCAGGCATCCTCAGTCATCCTCAAAGGGGCCTAAAAGCCTGAACTACACACCTCACGGGAAAGAACCACACGGTTGCCTTTTGTTTACACTGGTTATTTATGACTTGAAATGTTTTAAGGAACGAAATAGCCATAAATGGAAATGCATCTTTGTGCAGAGGAGAGGTGCTGTCCTCGTGTCCCCCAGCAGAGCACCGGGAGCGGTACCTCGAGGATGGTCGCTCAAGTCTTCCAGCTGGAGGGTCCTGGACCAACAAAGACGGCCCTTTGCAGGGAGCTTTCTTCCGAGGCTGTCACCAGATGGCCTGAATTGAGCCTGGCCATCACCTGGTGTCTCCTGTTCAGGCACAGCAAGCACCTCACTCCTAAACTCACTTCCGCCACCTTTGGGTGGCCCACCCTGCGTCCTCCACCAACCAAGTTCCAGGCAGCTCCCGAGGAAGCCAGGGCACACTCTAGACTCAGGGACACTTGCTCGGCACTGCTGAAGTGACTCTCGGGTATGGAGATACCCTCACCTCTTTTACTTGCGGGTAAGAAATGATTAAGTCAAACCACTGACTGAACCTCTAAGGCTGGGAGAAGGACTCTGATCTCTGCAAGCGTAGCACGTGTGTGTGGCGAGTCCTCGAAACGTGCAAAGATCAGCACCTGATTCAACTTGGCATGGCCACAAGTCAAGGTGAAGGGAAGTCTGAGTGGAATCCAATGACGTGTAAACACCTAGTTAGCTTTTAATGAAGAGGCAGGGCCCGGTCTGTCCCCTCGAAAGCTGGTTGAAGGTGGGTAGGTCATGAAGTTGTAAGAGGGTGAGGGCAGAGTGGAACCTTCTTGTCAGTGCTTAGTTTGAAGCAATCTTAGCCTCACCAAGGGCTGGATCAGATAGAGCATCTGTAGATGTGCAGGTTCTGGGCTTCTCCCAGCTTTTCAAAGCCTACTCTGACAATAAAGCTAGGCACCCAGGCTCCTAGAGTCCCACGGTGCGCCGGGGACCACTGCTCAGTGCCACAGCCCATGCTTAGTGCATGCTGGGTCTGGCATACCACCCCCAGCAGCACAAATACAAATAAGCCCGTGGCAAGCCAGATGTATCAACAGCCGCCTCAGGACTCAGATCTCTCAGTAACCTTCTAGGACTCAACAGAGCCACTGACGCTGCTTCCCCAGCAGCCCAGGGCATGGCCCAAGGAGCCCAGATGCCAGCTCCCTGTGTTGATGATCTAGGGGCCTGGCAGCCATTGGTGCCACCAGCCTTGTCTGCAGTAGTAAGTGCTGAAACCCTTAGCCTGCCCCACCTGCTTCGGAATAGGAAAAGCGTGTGTATGTGTGTACGTGTGTCATGTTATTTATTGAAACAAGTCTGGGTGCTCCCTGGTGTGGCTGCAGATTTTGTACACCCTCAGCCCTTCTGGATCGGGTGTAGAGTCTGTGTGCCTGGTAAGCAGAATATTTTCTATTTTTTTAAGTCATTTCATGTTTCTGTACGGGGAAGGCGAGTTCCCTATCACTGATGTGTCCTGAGACCAGTCTGTACAACCTTGATATGGCAGGTAAAGACAGGTGAAAAGAAATAAAAGCCTTTTTATGTTCTTATGTTTGTTTCGTTGTCCTTGTGTTCTTGGCCTAACAAAGAAACAATCAGGACTGGGATATATATCTCAGTGGTAGAACAGTTGCCTATGTGAGTCCCTCAGTACCATAGAAAGAGGAGGTAGGAGGGAGAGAGAAAGGAAGGATGGAGGGATAGAGACAAAAACAAGTTTGGTATGGTAGCGCATATATGTAATCCCAGCACTGGGAAGGCAGCAGCAGGAGGATTGTTGTAAATGTGAGGCTATCTTGGTCTACAGGGAGCTACACAGTGACAGCCTATCTCAAAAATAAATGAATATCCGGGTGTGGTGGTGCACGCCTTTAATCCCAGCACTCGGGAGCCAGAGGTAGGAGGATCACTGTGAGTTCGAGGCCACCCTAAGACTAGTTAATTCTAGGTCAGCCTGGACCAGAGTGAGACCCTACCACGAAAACAAAGCCAGGTGTGGTGGCGCACACCTTTAATCCCAGCACTTGGGAGGCAGAGGTAGGAGAATCAACTTGAGTTCAAGGCCATGCTGAGACTCCATAGTGAATTCCAGGTCAGCCTGAGCTAGAACAAGACCCTACCTTGAAAAACCAAAAAATAAAAGTTAAAAAAAAAAAAGAAAAGAAAATTCTAGACAGAAAACAGACGCCAAGCATTGTGGCTAGAGTTAGACCAGAACTTTATTGTAGTGCATACACTTTCCAACCTAGCATCAATATACACATCTGAAAGGGGACACCGAAAGGATACCGGCACACAAGGATGTCCCTCTCTGCGTTAGCATCTTTCCATTGTCTAAAGAGAGCTGCTACAGGGACAGGACATGGAGGGCAGCCACATGTAACACAGCACAGCTGTCAGGGTCCTCAAAACAAGCAGTGAGGGTCACAGGTTCTCTCCAGGTGGAGAAGCCTAAAATTTGATATGTAAATGAAAAGCTGAGTGCCGAGTGGGTTTAACTGTGATTACGTTCCCTCCTCTGGCCCCACCACCAAGCCAAGCCGCAGGAGTCCTGGCTACCGGGTGTAGTTCTTAACCTCCTCGCACCGCATCCTGCTATCGAGGTGCGTCACTCTGGGGAGAAGAGAGAGTTTGGCCCTCCATCCAGCACTTTGTCTTCAGGCTTTGGGGTCTCTTTGGATGCTCTAGGTGCAGACCCTTCAGGCTGTTGCTCTCTCCAGACCAAGTGGCCCAGCAGCTGCCGCTTCCCATGACCTACACATACTTTTCACTGGCGGGGAAGTGTGCGTTTATTGAGCATCATCTACAAGGTTGCACACGGTGAGTCCAGGCTGCTGCTCAGGGAGCCTCTCTTCACAGGAGAAGCGTGTTAAGAGGCCGGGGGTCCTGGCAACTGATACCCCAACACCCAAATCACAAACGGGCAGCATTCCAAAGAAGACTTTTTGTTTCCGGCCTCCCAAAGGGGGCTCCTGGCCTTGCTGGAGCAGCGCTCAAGGCCTGTGGCCCCTGATCCACTGGCTGTGCTTAGAGACCTCAACAAAGGCCGCAGTGACTTGGACCTCTCCAACCTGGTTTCTTGACAGGAAGGAGCTGAGAGGAAGATACAGGGGAGGGGAGGGAGGAGGAGCGGGGACAGGAGCCCGGGGTACCTTCTGCGCCTGCTTTCTGAAGTTCACTTTACATTCCTGTCCTGTCTACACTAGCACAAAGGACACGAAAAAAATCCCAATTTATTTACAAAATATTAAAAAGTCAGTTGATCATCTACATATTAACCCCCATTCTGCCATTTATACATGCACTACTTTGGAAAAAAATAAAACCTTTTTTTTTAAAAAAAAAAAGAAAAAGAAAGAAAGGTGATTATGGGATGGAAGTTAATTTTTACTTCTTGTAACAAGTCCAGTCACCGCAGCTTTTCTGGAGGTTTGAGGGGCTGGTGTCCACTCACCAAATGGCAGGGGACTCCAGGCACATAGGGTCCAGGGTGCCGCTGGGGCCCCTGTGCTACATGAATGCAGCCAGGGAGGGAGGGCCAGGGCATAGCTGGAGGGGTGGGCACAAGGAGGGCGGAGGCAGAGGACAAGAGCTACACACCAAGCAGAGGCGGACGATCAGCGATGAGGGAGGGGTCTGCAGACCTGCTGGCCAAAATGATTTTGTACATCGTGGACCCGTGGGGCTGGAGAGGGGCGGCAGTCTTCCCGGGCGGGAGCGCAGGTGGCAGCGCGTGCCGTCAGTAGCTGAGCGTGGAGTCATCCCACTCCAGCTGCTGCTGCCGAGTGGCATTCTGGCCATCTCCCGGGCCCCCTTCCTCCTCCTCACTGCTCTCCGACTCGGCACTGGTTATGTCCTCCTCCTCCTCCCCATCCTCACTCTCTTCTTCCTCCTCCTCCTCCTCTTCCTCTTCACTGCTGTGCTGGTCCTCGTATGTCTGTCAAAGAGATGATGGCATGAGTCCGGATCATGGCCCCCTTGCCTGATGTCCACCTTCTGGGAGCAATACAAGAAGGGAAAAACCTCTCTACCAAGACACTCCCCTGAGGAACAAGGACACTTGTGTGCTCAAAGGCCACAGGGAAAATGACCCCTGGTCACCACCCATGGAGGCCCTGCATGCTGCAAAGAGGTGCCTCAGTTTCTCCATTGGAGAAATGTCTCAGGGATACAGAAGCAGAGAGCATCAAGCCCAGCATGAACTCATCTCCACATTTACTAGCCTTCAGCAAGGCTTCTTTGAGCCTTAGTTCACCTAGGTAAAAATGACCCCCTAAACCTCACAGACCTTTTGTGCATGGGACACAGGGGCCATGACTACATTGGTCTCTGTGTTGAGCTGTGCCTCGGCCCAGCCTGGGGTACTCTGGTCTGGAGGACCCTCTGTATCTACCTCCATGGGATTTACGGTGATGGTCAAAGCAGAGTCGTCCCAGTCCATCTCATTCTCCTTCCCAGTGTCCTGGTCCCGCATCGTTCGCTGATGGGCAGCCCGGATCCGAAACACTCCCAGGATGATCATGAAAACCAGGAAGCTGACACACACCACAATCACAACGGTCGCAGTACTGGGGACAACTGCCATGCGATTTAAAAGACAGCTTTAGTGACATTGCTTACTCAGATGGCCATCCTGCCCTTGGCCTCCTCAGCTACACTGTGTCAAAACAGGCGGGTCAACGCCTTCACTTGGCCCCCAAAGAATAGGCAGAAACAGTAGAAAAAGCCCTAAACAGGTCTGACACCTTGTTCAAATTCTGCTTTGTAGCTGTTTTAGTTGTTTGTTTTTGTTGTTGTTTTTCAAGGCAGGGTCTTACTCTAGCCAAGGCTGACCTGGAACTCACTTTGTAACTCCAGGCTGGCCTTGACCTCAGGATGATCCTCCTTACTCAGCCCCCAGTGTGCTGGGATTAAAGGCATGTGCCACCATGTTTGGCATGAGCTTTAATTTTCTTGTCTGTGACAGTAAGGGACAGAGCAGTTGTGAACAGAGGGTTGTGCCCCTGGCGAGGTGGGAGCCCACTCCCTTGGACCCTGCTTTGTACCACAGCATCTTGGTCCATGGGCACCCTGTCCCCACTGTCCTACCTGCAAATGGGTGCGGATTGGCCAGATTGTGACCAGACAGGTCAACAAAGGACCGATGCTCAGGGTGGACAAACTGTGGCTGGGCAGCCATGTGATTGGCATGTTCCACAGGGTTGGCTGTGTGGATCACATTCACCTGCAGCAGAAAGAGAATGAAAGGGGGGATCACTGAGACTGGCATCCTGAGAGTACCTAGAAACGAACATGGAATCAGCTGCTGGCACTGTGCCAGTGCGTTCCTGCTCCATACTGGAAGCAAACAGGACTGTTTGTGACCAGAAAAAAAAAAAAGAAAATGAAGAGTAATCACTTAGCAGTGGTTGTGACAATGGTAGTATTGTCATAGATCCAAGAAACATCGCTTTTCTTTAATGTTTTATTTTTATTAGACAGAGAGGGAAAGAATGGGTGTGCCACGGCCTCTAGCCACTGTAAATGAACTCCAGATGCATGTGTCATCATGTGCATCTGGCTTATGTAGGTCCTGGGGAATCAAACCTGGCTTCACAGACAAGTGCTTCACTGCTAAATCATCTCTCCAACCCAAAACAGCATATTTCTTTTTTAATAAGTTTTTTAAAATATTTATTTATTTGAGAGAGATATATAGAGAAAAAGAGACAGTTAAGAGAGACTGAGCATGCCAGGGCTTCCAGCCACTGCAAACATACTCCAGATGCGTGTGCCATCTTGTGTAGCTGGCTTACATGGGTTCTGGAGAATCAAACCTGCGTCCTTTGGCTTTGCAGGTAAGCACCTTAACCACTAAGCTATCTATCCAGCCCAAAACAGTACTTTAAAAAATTTTTTTTTGATTTATTTTTATTTATTAGAGATGGGGCATGAGAGAATGGGCATACCAGGGCCTCTAGCCACTTTCTAATGATTTATTTTTTAAAAATTGTTTGTTTATTTTAATTTACATTTGAGAGAGAGAGAGAGAGAGAGAGAGAGAGAGAGAGAGAGAGAGAGAGAATGGGCGTGCCAGGGCTTCCATTGCAAATGAACTCCAGATGCGTGTGCCCCCTCGTGCATCTGGCTAACATGGGTCCTGGGGAATCGAGCCTCGAACCAGGGTCCTTAGGCTTCACAGGCAAGCGCTTAACCACAAAGCCATCTCTCCAGCCCTCTAATGATTTATTTATGGTACTATAAAAAATTATTATTTATTTACTTTTACTATTTCAGATACAGAATGGCCTCGCCAGGGCCTTCAGCTGCCACAAATGAACTTGACGCATGTGCCATCCCATCTTGTATATCTGTCTTATGTGGGTCCTGGAGAATCAAACCTGGGTCCTTTGGCTTTATACTCAAGCACCTTAACTGCTAAACTCTCTCTCCAGCCCTATTTATGGTACATTTTATAAGAGAATGCTTCTATACTGCTGAAGACTCCACATGCCTAGGCTGGAAGGTCACTGAGAAATCAAGCTGGAGCTGAGCTGAAAACCTCCTCCCTGTGGACCAGCTGACAGAAAGCTGGAAAAAGCTATGCTACATGCAGCTCTATGGGAGAGAGGTCATCAGTGGAAATAAATAACAGTGATACTGCAAGCCATATGTTTGGCCAGCCAGGCCAAATGAGCCAATAGGTACAATAGTGGCACGTCTGTTATGGGGGAACCACACTCTTAATTGGACTGGACACCTGATCCACAGGAGGAAATACATGCCTGATACTGGAAACCTATGACAGGGGAGGTCATGAGCCCTAGGAGTGTAATGTCTGCTGGTGTCTGGCTAAATGCATATATTATGTTCATCAAACTGCCCAGTAAGTACTTCCCTTAATGTTCATACTCACATATTAATGCTATTCTCTCACTTTGGGGTTTGAGAAGCTTTCCTTTTCAGATGGTAGTGACCTCTGGGATGACTCAGAAGACATCATAGTGCTGAGAAAAAGTGGCAGAGGAGTGTTCAGCACTGAAACCTCTCCATCACACCTTTGAAGGTTCAGGGTCCATTGCGGAAGAGGTGGCAGAAAGAATGTAAGAGCCAAAGGAAGGGTAGGACTGCTTACAATGCACTCTTCCAGACACAAAATGGCCTGGATATCCATGACCTCGCAATGCCTGGTACTACCTTCCCGAACCCTCATGATAGGAGGAAAAGATGACGACATCAAAATAAAAGACTAATTGAGAGGGGGAGGGGATATGATGGACAGTGGATTTGTGAAGGGGAATTATCATCATCATAATTAATAGTATAACAAACAATAATTTGAAATATAAATATAATAAATAATTGCTTATTGTCTATAATTATGGAAGTTGTCAAT
This sequence comes from Jaculus jaculus, assembly GCF_020740685.1. Classification (NCBI taxonomy): domain Eukaryota; kingdom Metazoa; phylum Chordata; class Mammalia; order Rodentia; family Dipodidae; genus Jaculus; species Jaculus jaculus. The sequence continues at coordinate 44,281,772 of NC_059106.1, forward strand.
AAAAAAAAAAAGTTAGGGCTGGGGAGATGGCTCGACAGTTAAGGTTACTTGCCTGTGAAGCCTAAGGACCCATGTTCGACCCCCCAGAACTTATATAAGCCAGATGCACATGGCACATGCTTCTGGAATTCATTTGCACTGGCTAGATGCCCTGGCATGCCCATTCTCTCAATCTCTCTCTCTCTCATAAATAATAATAACAAAATACTTAAAAAACAAGAAAGCTTCTACAATAGGGTGGAAAACAACCCCCTGTAAGGTCCTTCTCCCAGGTCACTTGGGCAGTGCTTGGCACATTCTCGTCCTTCACCCCACATGAGAGAAGCACATGTCACAACCATCTGTTGGCTTTCTAATCAGCCCCTCTGCTCAAGGAAAATACTCACCAACACTGCAAATTTAGCTTTCTGCTACCAGAAGTCATGGTGGAGACAGGTGAAATCTAAGAGCATCTTTGAGTCCATTTCTCCAGACCACAGAGGTCCTGATCAATGAGTGACCACAGCCAGCCTCACCTACCTAGGGGACCTGCCTTGACTTTCAACAAGACCAGTGACCTAGCATAGTTATAAAGACTCTTGGTCCCCTGGGGCTGTTCTAAAATGTCACTCTCAGGGCTAGGGAGGTGGCTCAGAGGTTAAAGGCACTTGCTTGCAAAGCCTGACGGACCAGGTTCAATTCCCTAGTTACCCACATAAAGCCAGATGGGCATTGATTTGTAGTGGTGGGAAATCCTGGCATAGCACATACATACACACACACATAAAAAAACTTAGAATGTCACCCTCATGTCGCTCTCACATGTGAAAACTCAAGCAGCAATTCGGTCCCTTCTCTCAGGCATTCTCTGCCACTTGCCTGTATGCTTCACCACTCCCTCCAGGTCCCCAGTGGCTCAGCCTGCACATGTCTCCCCTACAGCAGACCTCAGGCTGGGCAAGGCCACCCTTGGGATCCTCCTATGTCGTTGCCACCAGAGTGTCTGCAAACCTTAGTGCCTCAGCGAGGACAGCTGAGCACTGCCACCACTGGCCCTTCCGGGGGGGGGGGGTGCCCCGGACTCACCTCCACCTTAAATTCATTGCTGAGGTAGCGGCCATTTAGTTCGGAGCAGACGAGCTTGAACTTCCGGTCAAGCAGGGACCTGGTATGCCAGTTCCGGTAGCGCAGGAGGTGCAGGACCTCCTCATAGTTGGCCATAGTGTCCACGCCTACAGGGTTGAAGAGCAAAGTGCTGAGTGCCAGGGACCAGGTGGCCCAAGTCCAGCAGGCACCTGCAATGCGCAGGCCATGGGCCACATGTGTGGAGATGACGGCCGTGCACAGAGCACCCAGAGGGTGTGCTGCGATGTGCCTCGCCCCCACTTCGTGCAAGGCAGCGCCTGTGTCCCCTCCCTGTGTAGGAAAGGGTCAGTGTGAAGCAACACTGATACAGTTTGCAGGGAGCAGATGGCCAGAAGCCTTCACCTTCCATTCTCGCCCTGTGGCCCACAACAGGCCTCTCACCTGTGAAGACCACGCCCAGGTCAGAGTGGCTCACTTCAATGCCCTTCTGCTGCAGGTGGGCCATATCCATCTCTAGGCTCTCCTGCTCCGGGTTCAGCTCCTCCCCTTCCACCGTGACCTCACAGGTATCGAGGTCATGCACGATTTCCTCAGACACCAAGGACTCTTGAACTGCGGAAAGGGTCCGACCAGAAATTAGAGGCAACCCCAATGGCTGGCTGACTCAAGCTCAAGCTCACAACTCCAGATTCTAAGGATCATGACTCAAAATCAGGAGAGTCACCTTCAAGAACTTGGGGGCTGGAAGGGCAGGTTGGTACTGGGGTACGTGCTTGGCATACTTCAGCCCCTGCGTTCAAGTCCCAGTACCAAATAAATGAACAATTAAGGGTGTTTAATGAGACCCCAGTGAGAATGGTAGCCGAGACGTGGTCCTGTTGGCTGTCCCTAAAGCCACATCTTAGAACCTAGCAGTGTCAGCCAAAAAGAGATCAAAGGGCCCTTAGGCAGGCTTCCAAAGATTATGATTCTAGCCAGGCATGGTGGCGCACACCTTTAATCCCAGCACTCGGGAGGCAGAGGTAGGAGGATTGCCGTGAGTTCGAGGCCACCCTGAGACTACATAGTGAATTCCCTACCTCGAAAAACCGAAAAGAAAAAAAAAAAAAAAAAAAGATGGTTCTAGCCACAGGCCAGTTCTGAAAAGCAGACCCAGGCACAACACTGAGACATTAAAATTTCCTAAAACCCCAGAGAAAAAGAGTCGCTTATGTAAATAACAGCAAGGGGGTTTCCCACTGAGGCAAGAGAGACCGGCTAGGGCACAGCTGCGGTTACCTGTGGGGTCCTCAGCCCCGTCACTTTCAGGCTCCACTTCTCTGGTGATGGTGCTGATGATCCGAAGCTCAGGGAAGAGGAAGACCCCCTCTGGGCTCTCGAACTCAGAAGCTGCTCGGGCAAAGTGGTGGATGCCACTCAAGCTGATCTTGGGCTCTTCGGGCTGCAAAACCATCACGTAGCCTTCGACTGGGGGCACTTCAATGCAAGTGGCCTCATTAAAACACCTGTCAGCGAGAAGTAGGGGGAGCTGAGGAACTCACTTGTACAAAAAAAGACAGTTTGGACTCCTCATGCACCCAGAGCAGGCAGAAGCAGTGGTTTCTCCAGAAACATACTCTGCAAGACTGCTAGCCTCTCCTTGCAGAGAAGTAAAGAAACCTAAAGCCTAATCGTACACATTCTGCTCAAGTGTCACTGACGAGAAACAGCTTTGGTAAAAATCAGGACATACTTGACCGTGCTGGTGATTTTGAGCCTGCGGATGCCAGGTGTGGGGAACTGGCGTGAGTTCAGGTAGGAAACGTGCTGCATGGCCTTATCCAGCTCCCCAACATCGTCTCCCTCCAAGGTCAACACTGCCTGACTGGAGCTTGCTTGGATCTAAATGATGCCAGAGAGAGAGAAGGGGAGAGAGAAATAAGGCTGTAACAGAGAAATTGAAATCATGGGAACTTTAGCACAGTGATTAGCCTGGATTGCTTTGAATAGATGATTTGAAAAAGAAAAATCTCCTAGAATTTCAGTACGTGAAACTCTAGCTTTCATTTTACACGATGGTAACAGCTCAGGTGTGAACAGCTAAAGATTCCTGATTACCTCCTCACGCCCTGAGTCTCCCTGATGGTGACTTCATGCCCAGGAGCAAGTGCAGGTGAACACTCAATGTTACCTGCACGCCTCTGCCACCGTCTTCGGGCACCTGCAGGTCTAGCCCCTCCTTGCAGGTGTACAGGCAGTCAATCACTTTCTTATCTGCGAGTTTTCCAGAACGGATGGTGAGGCCAGCCAGGTTACCTCGGAAAAACTGTGTCATGTGCTGGTCACCACCTTTGGAACAGGGGAGAAAGTGCAAAGTCAGCCATGCAGCCAAGAGGCTCCAGGCCATTTCAATGCAGTGTTACCGGGAGGGGCAGCTTGATGGATGGACATGCAGGTTAGTTCAGACCAAATCCCGTTAGCCTTGCATTCTACGTGGAAGTGCAATGAAGAAATTAAGTTGCTTATGATCATGCACATGACCTGGAGAAGAGGAGGAGCTGAGTGTCCCTCACCCAGAGTTTGGAACTCCAGAAGCCTCCGCAGAGTACTACACATCTGGCCACTCCCTGGGGACAGTGGTCTACCCAGGACCATCGCCAATATACTCAAGGACACTTCCTCCTGGCCCCGGCTTTTTCAAGCACCAACATCTAGTTGGCGGAGCACACTTTCAGGCTGCTCTCCCTGGCTCTGGGCACACAGGCTTGGGGAGGAAGCCACACAAGAATGGGATGCTCTTAAGTCCCCTACTCCAAAGCTTGCTGAAGCCTTTAAGGGAGCCACTGTTTCATCACACCTTCCTACTGCTGAGCATAATGAAACAGAAGATACAATGAGGAAAACAAAAACCCAGGGGTGGCCCTTGACAGACTACAAACGAGAGCCACAACTCTTCCTTGCTTTTAAAAAGCTCACGAAGAAGACAGTCCGAGCAGCAAGTCTCATTCTGATAAGGGCCCTTGACAAGTCATCACTAGGGATTGAGATTGCTAAGAAATGACTAGAATTGGGTGTCAATCAAGACAGAAGATCTAGAATGAGTCTTTCCTGTTCCATGGCTCAGTCACATGAGCACTGTGCGGTGTCCTTCCCAAACTCAGCCAGGGCACAGTCAGCGGGGAGCCTTGTGCAAAGGGACCAGGGTGGGACTGGGTGAGGACTGAGAGTGCCAGGGCGCACCGCATGGGGAGTCGTCCGCCCTATGGCACAGGGTTGGCAAGGGCGGCCCCGTGAGACCATGGGGAAGCACAGTGCAGGGAAGCAGCTGGAAGGTGTCCAGGGCCAAAATGCAGTGTGTGCGTCTCATGCGACATGTGGAATGAATGGATGTCTCATCTTCAAATGAAACACAACAGTGAACTGTGGGGGAAGGGGGACCAGTAACCTGCAGAGGCCACAGTCACAGGCTCAGTCTCATTGTCACTTTCAACTCCTGAATACTCTGGAAAGGCGAGACAAAGACAACAGAAAAGGACCAACAAGTTAGGGCCTTTAAATTGCACCACCAAAATCAGTTTTGAAGCAACTAAATTGGAAACCCAAGGAGAAATTCCTTCTGGTCCCTCTTGTGGGACATGTTTCACCTAAATGCAAGCTTGTACTTGACTGCCCTTTCTTTTTTTAAGCATTTTCTTATTTATGAGAGAGAGAATGGGCTGCCTGGGACTCCAGCTGCTGCAAACAAACTCCGGATGTATGTGCCACCCTGTGCTTCTGGCTTACGTGGGTCTTGGGGAATCAAACCTGGGTCCTTTGGCTTTTCAGGCCTTAACCGCTAAGCCATCTCTCCAGCCCCTTGACTGCCCTTTCTTGAAGCAACTCCCCACAGACTTCTTCTGGTGTGCCTTCATATATCCTGCTTGCCAAATCACAAATCAGACTCAAAAGTTTGGGAAGCAAATTTCAATTTAAAGAATAAAAGTATTTGGCCAGGTGTGCTGTGAGTTCGAGGCTACTCTGAGACTACATAATGAATTCCAGGTCAGCCTGGGCTGAAGCGAGACCCTACCTTGAAAAACCATTAAAAAAAAAAAAAAGAATTATCAACTAAAAAAATTCCTGTATCGCTTATTTGTTTCCTGTTCTTTGGTCTAACATTCTATTTTCTCATGGATAGTTATCACCAACCTGAATTAAATAGGGATACCTGATAAAGAGGCTTACCCCAGTATGTATCTTTTTTGTTTGTTTGTTTGTTTCAAGGTAGGGTCTCACTCTAGCTCAGGCTGACCTCAAACTCATGGTGATCCTTCTACCTCTGCCTCCTGAGTATTGGGATTAAAGGCGTGGAGCACCACACCTGGCTCCAATATATATCTTATATTTATCCAAGGTCACCAGTGGAATCACTGATTTGTTTCAGGGTGTGAGGGTAGATCAGTGTTTTGTCACAAAGCCCTCTGTTACTTTGAAATTACAATCATTCCTGGCCCTGTCACTAATGCCTGCGCTTCATCTATTAGCAGAGGAATGTGAGTATTACCACTGCAAGAGCCAACTCTTTAGTATGCTGGCCACCATTTCAATTTCATTGGCTACCTACATTACAGGTAGCCAGTGTATTATATTGTATGTGACAGACTGTGGGGGCCACAGGCTGCACCAAACCAAGAAGACTCTGTTTTTCAGGGACCATCAAGTCCCAGGTCTGGTCAGTCCCTGTGTGGGTACTGCATGCATCTGCTTTCCAAGTTCAAATTCTAACTTTGTACTAATCGCCTTGTATTCCTGGGCTTTCTACTTGTCCATGCCTTGGGTTTCTTTGGCTGCACAACAGGAGGGAGGGTTACCTGAAATCAGCACAGCCTGTCCCACAACAAGCAGTTATTGTTGTTGGGGTTTTTTTTTTTAATTTTATTTATTTATTTGAGAGCGACAGACACAGAGAGAAAGACAGATAGAGGGGGAGAGAGAGAATGGGCGCGCCAGGGCTTCCAGCCTCTGCAAACGAACTCCAGACGCGTGCGCCCGCTTGTGCATCTGGCTAACGTGGGACCTGGGGAACCGAGCCTCGAACTGGGGTCCTTAGGCTTCACAGGCAAGCGCTTAACCGCTAAGCCATCTCTCCAGCCCCTTGTTTTGTTTTTTGAGGTAAGGTCTCACTCTAGCTCAGGCTGACCTGGAATTCACTATGTAGTCTCAGGGTAGCCTCGAACTCACAGCGATCCTCCTAACTTTGCCTCCTGAGTGCTGGGATTAAAGGCGTGCGCCAGCATTCCCGGCACAAGCAATAGTTTTGCTCTGGCCATGGGGACTCTATCCCATTTCTAGTCCTTCAGTAAAGACTTCCAAAGTCTTTCTCCATACATGGCAAGTAATGAAGGTAAAATTCTCTAATCAAGTTGCTACCAGGCTGTCAAGTGTTACATACTCTGGGAGAGTCCCGCATGCCCAAACTATTGCATCCTCTACATTTCTGTGCCTGAACATTGACTCTTGTCTTTTTCTCTTAATATTAATAAACAGATCAACTTATAAACTAGTTCCTTCCCAATCACACTGTCCCTCTAGCACCGCTCCTTCCAGATTTACAGGTGATGGTGAACTCTGGTCCATAACACACCTTCACTCAATGTTAACACGTGGGACTCTGTATGAATACTACATCAATAGTGCCCCTAAATGCTACACAGAGATAAAGGAAAAGAGAGAGGACATGAGGATAGAGGCAGCAAAATACTGCTAAGAATCTGTTCCTTCAGTGGAGAGGCAGTACTGAATTCCAGAGGCTCGGGGAACTGGGTGAGGGGGAATGACTGTTACCTTGCCAGCAAGCACCAACCACAAGCTGAGTTTCTATCTTGGTTGGATGAAGCGGGTAGTCCTCGGTCACAGAGAGGGGCTCATGAGAAACACCGTCCACGTAGAGAGTAACACTTGGGAATTCCACATTGAGGACGAAGTGATGCCACTCCTCATCACAGACCTACCCAAGAGGAAGCATGGTATGTCAACCTGCCTCTCAACCAAAGACACAGCACTGCAGCCAGCCACATAGCTGGATGTGGGGGAAAATGTCACGTATAAAAAAAGATCGGTCTTCCTAAAGAGGAAAAGATTAAGAAAAAAAAAAAAATCCAACACAAAAGCATTCTGCAGGGGGGGAAAGAAAGGTATTTTTTAAAAAATCTTCCAAAACAGAGCAAAGTAACACCATCATCTCGTGGGCATTTCAAGCCAGGAATCTTTTATTATTCATCATAGGACAAGGGATGTAAGCATGAGAAATTGAGTTTGACCCCAACTGCCCACATAAAAAGCCAGGCATAGAGCTGGAGAGATGGCTTCGTGATTTAGACGTTTGACTGTGATGCCTAAGGACCCATGTTCAGCTCCCCTGATCCACCTAAGCCAGATGCACAAGGTCACACATGTGCTCGAGGTGGCACATGCATCTGGAGTTCGATTACGGTGACTGGAGGCCCTGGCATGCCAATTTTCTCTCTCTCTCATACACACATTAACGCGGGGGGGAGGGAGGGCAGTCTGTTGGGCTTGCCTCAAAAAACAAATTTAAAAAAAAGTGCATATAACAATATGTCAATGCCCATTCATAACTAACCCTAATCCCAAGGTAAGTAGAGACAGGAAGAGTGCTGAAGCTTAAAAGTTAGTAATCTGACGTGAAGAAGCAGCTCCAGGTTCAGTGAGGCTGGCTGAAGGGCACCAGAGGAGGATACCTGACAGCCTCTGCACATGCACATACACGTGCATGCACACACAAAAAACATGCTAAAAGCTTTTGTGAAAGAACTATTTTCATACACAAAAATCACATCAGGCCAGGCTTGCTGGCGCACACCTTTAATCCTAGCACTCAGGAGGCAGAGGGAGGAGGGTCACTGAATTCCAGGCCAGCCTGGGACTATATAGTGAATTCCAGGTCAGCCTGGGCTGTGCAAGACCCTACCTCAAAAAGATGCACCCCCCCAAAAAAAATCTCATTAATAAGAGAAAAATGCAATCAACCAGACATACTTCATCTCTCCAGGATCTTATACTCTGTCCTTTCTCACTTACACTCTTGAGTTGTTTTGTTTTGTTTTTCCAAGGTTGGGTCTCACTCTACCCTAGGCTGACCTGAAACTCATTCTGTAGTCCCAGGCTGGCCTTGAGCTCACAGCCACCCTCCTGCCTCTGCCTCCCAAGTGCTGCAATTAAAGGTGTGCCCTACCACACCCGGCTGCTCTTGGGTTTTTTGTTTGTTCGGTTGGTTTTTTCAAGACAGGGTTTCACTCTAGCCCAGGCTGACCTGAAATATACTAGGTAGTCTCAGGGTAGCCTTGAACTCACAGTGACCCTCCCACCTCTGCCTCCTGAGCACTGGGATCAAAGGCATGCGCCACCATGCCTGGCAAAATACCCAACTTTTACGTTAGTGTTTTAGGTATAAAATGTGTACGTGGAAACAATACAGGCTCCAGTGAAGAGGAGCTCAGTGGATGGGAATTGCTAGCCTGTGACCCGCACGCCCACACCCTGTGCGATCGACAGACAGGCCGTCACAGCCAAGGCTGCAGCCCTCGGCTGACTCTCCCGGAAGGCAGAACTGTGAAGTCAGACTTTACTCACCTGGTTCAACTTCCAGTGGAACTCCGCGGGTCTGTACTTCCTCTCTTCAGAAGGGTCCTGACGAAGAAGGAAAATCAGTCTGCACCCATGAATGTAGAGTGAATAATGGTGTCGGTTCATATCTGCAAAAACAGTTCTACGGGTAAATTGCCAACTTAAGGCCCAGGGAAAAATAAGAATTTTTTCCTTACTCTATTCTTTTTTTAAGGGAGAAAGGGTAACTTTTTTAGGGGTGTGTGTGTGCATGCGTGTGTGTAGTGAACGCATGTGTGTATGCATGTGTGTGCAGCCCATGTTGGGAAAGGCCAGAGGAGATCAAGTGTCCTCTAGCACTCATCACTTCAGCTTTATTTCCTTCAGTCTCTTCAGGCATGTGCAGCCATGCCCAGAATTTTCCATGGGCACTAGGGATGAAACTCGGGTCTTCATGTTTGCAGAGCAAGTGCTCTTACCTACTGACCCCATCCTCTGCAGTCCCCTCCTTGATAGATTTTTTTCTTTTTTCGAGGCAGGGACTCACTGTACCTCAGGCTGACCTGGAATTCACTGTGGAGTCTCAGGGTGGCCTGGAACTCACGGCAATCCTCCTACCTCTGCCTCCTGAGTGCTGGGATTAAAGATATGCTCTACCACGCCTGGCTTCTTAACAGATTTTGAAGGCACAATTTTGCCTTCATAAATGAATGTTCCAGTTGGGCCCAGGCAGGGTTTAGATACACATACACCTGGGTTTTACTGAGAAGTACTGATAATCTATGACATCTCCTAATGCCAGTGCTATGTCTCTTGAGGATGGAGTGACCTCAGCATATAACACAGGGCATTGTCTATGGACCAACTATCTACTGGGAGGCTTTGGGGAAGACAAAGGCACCTGCTTCCAGCCACCCATGGGTGCTGAAGGGAGATGCCATGCACACAGAAGTATAACTGACCTGTTTTGTCTGAACTGCAGAGAACTGTCTCCTTCTTCCTGCCGAATGGCCCGTGCCGCATCCACACAGAAATTGTAAAGGGTTCTTTGGGGTCAAGGGACACAATACCATCTGGGATCCTCACTGCCTGGGTACCATTGAACTCAAAGACCTGGTCACTGTCATGGCCATTGTCAGTGGGGAGGCCAATGGTCCAGTTCAAGGAGCTGCTGGGGGAAGGAAGCAGCTCGGCAGTGCCAGCAGCAGCCCCTGAAACCACAGAGACACCCCAACGTCAGTCCCACGAAGAGCCGTTTCAAACCACAGTAAGGTCAAGGCTAGACAATTTGCTAGTTTGATTTTATTTTTCCTCAAAAATAAAGGCTATTTTATTAAAACATATTAGTACACAAGGAGACGGAGGCAGCAGCATTCCAAGTTCAAGGCCAGCCAGAGATACACACTGAATGTCAGTCAGGTCAGCCTGAGCTACAGTGTGAGACTCTGTCTCAAAAATTGAAAACTGGCTGGGCGTGGTGGCGCACGCCTTTAATCCCAGCACTCGGGAGGCAGAGGTAGGAGGATTGCCATGAGTTCAAGGCCACCCTGAGACTCCATAGTGAATTCCAGGCCAGCCTGGGCTAGAGTGAGACCCTACCTTGAAAAACCAAAAAAAAAAAAAAAAAAATCGAAAACTGTATTAGAGTAAGGGCTCAGCAGTTAAAGGTGCTTGATTGTAAAGCCTGATGGCCTGGGTTCCATTCTCCATTACCCATATAAAGCCAGATGCAAAAAAAGGGCACATGTATCTGTAGATTGTTTACAGTGGCAATTCTCTCTTTCTCTCCATTTCTGTCTCCCTCCTTGTAAACAAACTCCAAACGCATGCAACACTTTGTGTATCTGGCTTTACATAGATAATGGGGAAATGAACCCCGGCCAACAGGCTTTGCAAGCAAGCACTTTAACCACTGAGCCTTCTCTTCTTCTTAATAAATAATAATTTTTTAAAACCCTCCAAAAAGCCCTAAAACATAAATAACCCTCCCCCACACCTGACACACAATATTAACAGCTGAGGCTTATTTTTAAAAGAGAAGAGATAAAAAACAAAAACAAAACTGAAGTACTTCCTGTAATTCCACCCCAAAATTTGCCACTTGAGTATAAATACTCCTCCTTTATGAATACAAATGCAAAGTTTTATTTTACTAAACTTGTGTCCTACTGTGTTCATACATAATACATGCATGCATTCTCTTTAGTATTCTATATAAAAAATGGAATTACTAGGACAGACAATAGAAATTTTTATAACCTCCGGTACATAATGTTAAGGCAAACTTTTCTTTTTCTCTTTCTGATGCTGGGATGGAACTCAGGGCCTCATGTATGCTAACTCTGTCCTCTACTATTGAGCTAAACTTAACTTTTCTTTTTAAAATCTTTTTGTTTGTTTTTCTTTTCTTTGTTGTTTTTTGGTTTTTCAAGGTAGGGTCTCACTCTAGCACAGGCTGACCTGGAATTCACTCTGTAGTCTCAGGGTGGCCTCGAACTCACAGTGATCCTAACTCTGCCTCCCAAGTGCTGGGATTAAAGGCGTGAGCCACCACACCTGGCTTGTTTTGTTTTTCGAGACAGGGTGACACCCTAGCTCAGGCTGACCTGGAATTCACTATGCAGTTTCAGAGTGACCTTGAACTCACAGTCATCCTCCTGCCTCTGCCTTCTGAGAGCTGGGATTAAAGGTGTGCGCCACCACACCCGGCTTTTCTTTCTTTTTGTTGAGACATGGGCTTGTTCTCTAGCTCACAGCAATCTTCTTGCCTCAGCCTCCCAAGTACTAGGATCACAGACACGTGCCACTACACCCAGATCCAGATTCTCCTCTAAATATACGACCCCCCCCCCCCACACACACACACAAAGCTGGCCTTGGTAATTTGGTCCTTGGTTTTCCTAGACCAGAGAGCAGCCTGGTCTTTCCAGTAACATGTGCTCTTGAGCTAGCTGCTAACCTTCCCTTAATTTCAGCTTAATCCCTTTGTGAAAACAAGGCCAGACCACCTACTCTGAAGGCATGTTGGGAAGAAAGAAATTAGGGCTTGTGTTTTATTTATTTAATTGCAATATAGACGACTGAACCTTGTACATGCTAGGCAAGTGCTCTACCACTTACCTACACTCTTTGGCTAAGAAAATAATCTTTTTTCTTTTAACACTTTGGTTTTTTAAAAATTTTTTTTATTGATTTCTTTCTTTGACAGAGAAAGAGGGAGAGGGAGAGAGAGAAGGAGAGAAAATGAATGAGCACGCCAGGGCCTCCAGCCACTGCAAACAAACTCCAGATGCATGCGCCCCCTTGTGCATCTGGCTAATGTGGGTCCTGGGGAATCGAACCTAGGTCCTTTGGCTTTGCAGGCAAACACCTTAACTGCTAAGCCATCCCTTCAGCCCCGAGAAAAGAACCTTTATACATCACGTACTCTTTCCTGTGGTGGTGGTGGTTGTTACTGTTACTGAGTCAGTGTGTCCTATGCTGCCCAGGCTATCTGGAGCTTCTGGACTGAAGCGATCCTGTAGCTGTCACTACAGAGGCACACGGCTGTGCCTACTCCCTAGTTTTCTTTAATTTTGAATTTTTTTTAAACTTCTTTTGAGAGAGAGAGAGAGAAAAAAATGGGTGTGCCAGGGCATCCAGCCACTGCAGACGCTCCAGATGCATGTGCCCCCTTATGTGCATGCACAACATTGTACATTTGCATCATTGTGTGTCTGACTTACATGGGACCTTGAGATTCGAACATGAGTTCTTAGGCTTTGTAGGCAAGCGCCTTAACTGCTAAACCACCTCTCTAGCCCCAGCTCCTTAGTTTTACATCATCCCTATTTGGATGACTCTGAATGACTCAGTAGCTCTTTAAATACATACTCACTTAACAGTCTAAAACTTTGGGGGTTTACGTACTGTCTGACACCCATCCTGGATGAGAACTATCCAACAAGGCAGCAAAAGCCATTTCAGAAAGTCAGTATCTGCACTGTCTATCTTTATACACACAAGGGTTCTGCTTTAATAAGGGGTTCCTTGCCTTCCCTAAAAACTGAAGGCTGGGAACACGACGTCTCCTTACCACAGAGCCGATGAAGGGACTTCTCAGAGTAAGTGTCCCGGTCACAGCCTTTCCCAATGTGGCTGGTCTCTAGCTCCACTGTGACCTGCACTGAGGCAATCGGCTCATCACACGTCTCCAGTTGGATGTTTGGGAAGACAGCCAAAGCCCCGGTGCCAGGCTCATACTCAATCCTATTGCTCCAACCTGTGTTGGTCCACGAGTGGGGGAGGGAGGAAAGAAGGAAAACTCACACGTTAGGTTGTTTGTGGTATTTTAAGTTTCCAGAACAGATGGGGGAACTAAAGAGACCGTGGCTCACCTTGCCACCCAGGGGTGCAGGTGGGCTTAATGCTGACCTTCACCAGAACATCTTCTGTGGCTCTTTTCTTCCCACAGTCATACGCAGTGACGGTCAACTTATACTGATGCTCTTTCCCGGAGCTTAGCTTCTCAGTGTTTTTTATATAACCTGGCAGAAGAGAAGAGCAACAGTGAGAGCCAGCTTTTCCCTGCGGTGCATGTGTGCTGCTGACCCGGAAATAAACTCAGACTTGAGATCAAAATGCTGCCCTGACCCACCTGAGCTCAAGCCTACACAGAATCCATGCCAAGTTGTTTAAGAACAGGCTGGATCCACGCAATGAAGTCTCTGTTTCTTTCTCCAGTTTCCACACTTAGTTTTATATTAACAACTTGCATATAAGAGAATTTTAAAAAGGCAAAATAGCTCAAGAACCTCAAATATTAAATACAAGATCAAATTGCATTGATGAACACTGTGTTAAAGAAAAAAACTAAGAAAAAAGTTGATGGCTGGGTATAATGTAGCTCAGGTGGTACAGTGCTTGCCCATCTTATATGAAGCCTTGGATTTAATCCCCAGTAACAAACTGGGTGTAGTGGCATATACCTATGATTCTAATACTTGTGAGGTAGAGGCAGAAGGATTACAAGTTTAAAGTCATGCTTGGCTATACAGAAAGTTCAAAAACAGTCTAGGCCACATGAGACCCTGTCTTCCCCACCTCAAAAAAGAAAAAGAAAAGTTAAAGTTAGGCTGGGGTTTGGCTCAGTGGAGCACATGCTTAGCACATGAGAAGCAAAAACCCCAAGTTCAATTTCCAGAATGAAAAAAGGAGGAAGAGAGATTTCCTGCCCCACCCATCTTGAAATGAGACCTGCCTTTTAAAATTTGAGTACGTAAGTCTAAAACTGTCTATCACAGGGCTGGAGAGATGGCTCAGCACTCGCTTGCGAAGCCTGGTGGTCTGCATTCAGTTCTCCAGTACCCAGGTAAAGCCAGATGCCACAATCCGGGGCATGAGTTTAGAGTTTGTGTGCCAAAGCAGGAGGTCCTGGCGCACCCATACTCATTCTCTCTGCCTCTCTCAAATTCTTTATTATTATTTACTCATTTGTTTTTTAAAAAAATATCTTATTTTTAAAAATTATTTATTTGAGAGACAGAAAGACATGGGGGGGGGGTTGTGCACCAAGGCCTCCAGCCACTACAAACAAGCTCCAGATGCATGCGCCACCTTGTGCACCTGGCTTATGTAGGTCCTGGGGAATCGAACTGAGGTCCTTTTTTGCAGGCAAGTGCCTTAGTGGTTAAACTAAGCCATCTCGCCAGCCTTTATTTATTTATTTGACAGAGAAAGAGGAAAAGAGAAAGAGAGAGAATGGGCACGCCAGGGCCTCCAGCCACTGCAAACAAACACCAGACATGTGTACCCCCTTGTGCATCTGGATAATGTGGGTCCTGGGGAATTGAACCTAGGTCCTTTGGCTTTGCAAACGCCTTAACCACTAAGCCCATCTCAAGTTTTTTAAAAACTTTTTTTTCCCATTTTTTAAATATCCACCAGACATGGTCATGCATGCCTTTAATCCCAGCACTTGAAAGGCAGAAGTAGAAAGATCATTATGAGTTTGAGGTCAGCCTACAACTACAGAGTAAGTCCCAGGTCAGCCTGGGGTAGAATGAGACCCTGCCTCAAAAATACCAAAGGAAAAAAAAGGTCTATCACACCCATAATTCTAACAAGGACTCTGTATAATGGAGGTACTGTATTACCATTAAGAGACTATTACCACTGGATGTGGTGGTGCACACCTTTAATCCCAGCACTCAGGAGGCAGAGGTAGAAGGATCACTCTGAGTTCGAGGCCACCCTGAGAATACAAAGTGAATTCCAGGTCAGCCTGGGCTAGAGTGAGGCCCTACCTTGGAAAAAAAAAACAAAAACCCCAAAACAAAAAAACCCTATTACCATATAAAGAATTTGAGCTCTAAAGAGTTATTTCTGCTTAATTACTAAATACAGGGTGCAATGAATACTCATAAATAATCACAGCATTTGGGAAGCTGAGTTAAGGGGATCACGAGTTTGTTGTAAGCCTGGGCTACAAAGGGAGTCCCTGTCTCAAAATAAATGAATAAACCCCTCATCTTCAAGATGAGGCCAAAGGGCCTGGGGGATGGAGGTCAAAGCATGCATGACCAAGAAGCCTTGGATTTGATGGAGGAGGGGGCAGAAGGAAGCAGTTGCATGTGGATTAAAAACTAAGAAGATAAAAGGAGGGAAAAGGGGTGGAGAGATGGCTCAGTAGGTAGGGCGCCTGCCTACACAGCCAGAGGACCCAGGTTCCATTCCCAAGGACCCACATAAGCCAGATGCACAAGGTGATGCACATCCATCTGGAGTTCGTTTGTAGTTCCTGGCACACCCATCTCTCTCTCTTAAATAAATAAAATAAAATCGGGCTGAAAAGATGGCTTAGCAGTTAAAGCAGTTGCCGGATATGCCTAAGGAGCCTGGTTCAATTCCCAGGACCCATATAAGCCAGATGCCAAGGTAACACATGTGTCTGGAGTTTGTTTGCAGTGACTGAAGGCCCTGGCGCACATAGTCACTCTCTCAGTGTCTGACTCTCTCTAAATAAGTAAATAAAAATAAATTTTTTTTAAAAAAAGAATTCATAGTTTAAAAAATAAATTAAAAGGAAATGTCTTTTTTTTTTTTTTAAGTAGAAGTATGTTGAGTGAGGGCTTCCATTCGATCTGGTTAGGAAAGCAGGAAGAGAGCCCAGATTTCTGGCTTGCAGAGATGCTGTCAGGGCAGAGTAAACACTCCAGTGTGAATCCCCAGCCTGTGAGCTGCCCTGATTCTGTGACAGCACTGGGAACTGTGACACCCAGCCAACCGGAGTAGAAGGGCCGGGCCATGGGAGGCTGCCCACCCGGGCTGGGGAAGCAGGCTCCTCTGTTCTTACCGTCTTTGTCCACAGTAAATGGCACGTCTGGGGTGACGATCTCGTAG
Organism: Jaculus jaculus; assembly: GCF_020740685.1. Classification (NCBI taxonomy): domain Eukaryota; kingdom Metazoa; phylum Chordata; class Mammalia; order Rodentia; family Dipodidae; genus Jaculus; species Jaculus jaculus. Next base: position 44,297,801 of record NC_059106.1, read on the forward strand.
CTGCAGATCTGGCTGAACTGAGGGGAGCAGTCTGCATCCACAGCCTCCACCCTCAGGATGCTGCCAGACTGCTTCCCCTCCACCACGGACGCTTTGTAGGACTTCTCCTTGAACACGGGCGCATACTCGTTCACATCGTTCACCTGGATGTGAACAGTCGCTCTGGACCAAGAGGGAAAAAAAGCTATTGTGGCTTTTTTTTTTCCCCTATCTCTTACTCAAAGGATGTCAATTCTGCCCTAATTTTTCCCCTTATGTGTGGTGTGTGAGGTACATACGCACCTGTTTATGCAGATGCATGTGCCCTGTGCAATCGAGTATGGAAGACAGAGGAGAACGTCATGTGTCCCTGACTGCTTATCTAAGTGTTTGCTTTGGATGGAATTTCTTACTCAACCCGTGGCTGCTGTTCTCTAGCCCCAGTGGTTCTCCACAGAGCCAGCTTTTTACACGAATACTGGGGAATCAGACTTGGCACTGATTACATAAATGACATTTTCTTTCTTTTTAAATATTTAATTTATTTATGTATTTATTCATTTATTTGAGAGGGAGAGAAGGGGGGGCAGATAGAGGGGGCATGCAGGGTCTCCAGCCACTACAAACAAATTCCAGACGCATGCACCACCTATGCATCTGGCTTGTGTGGGTCCTGGGGAATCAAACCTGAGTCCTTAGGCTTCACAGGCAAGTGCCTTAATCACTAAGCCATCTCTCCAGCCCTGGTTGCCATTTTCTATGTCCTCAGCTGTGTGCCATTAAACTAGGCTCATAGGTTTCAAGGTAATCAGTCAGGAGTGTTTCTGAATCGACTAGGTGTTTGGTCAAAATATATCTTCTTGGGATGGGAGTACAGGTCCATGGTAAAGTGTTTATTCGGCATGAACAACTTCCATCCTAGCATCAAAGGAAAAAAAAATCATACTGCATGTCATACTGCATAAAAAGGTGAGGACTGGGGATGAGGAGATGGCTCAGTGGGTAAATATATGTTATGTGATAATGAGGCCCTCAGTTTGGATCCCCAGCACCCATGTAAAATGCCGGGCATGGTGGTGCCCAGTGTTGACAAAGCAGAGTTAGAAGGTTCCCCTAGGCGTTATTTGGTTTGTTTGCCTGTTGTTTTCTGAGCTAGAGTCTCACTCTAGCCCAGGTTGACCTGGAATTCACTCTGTAGTCTCAGTTTGGCCTTGAACTCACAGTAATCCTCCTACCTCTACCTCCCGAGTGCTGGGATTACAGGCGTGCGCCACCACGCCCGGCTCCCCTTGGTTTTAAGTGGCTAGCTAGTCTAGCTGAATCAGCAAGCTCTAGGTTCAGTACGAGACCATTTCAAAACCAAATGAGGTGGTGAGCAACTGAGGAAGACACTCAACATCAATTTCTGGCCTCCACACGTGCACTCTGGTGCACACACACATGCATGCGAGACAAAAATAAAAAAGAAAGAAAAGAAAAAGATAAGGCCTGGCATGATGGCGCACAACTTTAATTGTAGCACTCAGGAGGCAGAGTTAGGAGGATTGCCATGAGTTTGAGGCTAGCCTGAGACTATAGAGTGAATTCCGGGTCAGCCTGGGCTAGAGTGAGACCCTATCTCAAAAAAAAAAAAAAAAAGAAAGACAATGAAGGATGATTTGCTGGAACATAGCATAACACTTCACCAAGAGCCTCCTCAGCCCCAGGCCATTCATCTGGTGTGCCCCTCACAACCTGTATGGATCGCGTGTCGCCCACACCTCTTTTCTTAGCAGATACACTAAGGAGAACCTGAGACCCAGCAATGTTAAACTTGAGTCATGTCAAGGGGCTAGTAAGCGGCAAAGTCAAGAATTCTAAGTCCATGTCTTGTCCTGCGCCCTCTCTGTGAGAGCGGAGTTCTCAGCTGGCAGGAGGCGTATGGACTCAACAGGATCACAGGAGCAGAGCTCCCTGCTTTCTTCATGGCTAGTTTTTGTGGTTTATTTTTGGCTTTTCGAGGTAGGGTCTCACACTAGCTCAGGCTGACCTGGTGGCCTCAAACTCTCGGCAATCCTCCTACCTCTTCTCCCAAGTGCTGGGATTAAAGGCCTGCGCCTCCACGCCTGGCTCTTTATACACCTCTAGGATTTGCAGGAAAAGATAAATTTAACAAGATAATTTTCCTCAGAAAAACTGAGCAGGGCCTGTGTGTGTCTCTCTCTCCTGTAGTCTGCCTTCCTGCTCTCCTCCCTCCCCTCCCCCTCCGGCTCAGGCTATCCTCAAACTTGTGGTCTGCCTACCTCAGCCCCCAAGTGCCTGGATCACAAGGCATGTGCCGCCTTGTTCAGTGGGGCCTTGGTTTATTTATTAAGAGTATATGGTGGGGGGCTGGAGAGATGGCTTAGCAGTTAAGACATCTGCCTGCAAAGCCAAAGGACCTCAGTTCCATTCCTCAAGACCCACGTAAGCCAGATGCACAAGGGGGTGCATGCATCTGGAATTTGTTTGCGGTGGCTGGAGGCCCTGGCGTGCCCATTCTCTCTCTCCCTCCCTCTGCCTTTTTCTCTCTCTCTCAAATAAGTAAATAAACAATAAAGTTTTTTTAAAAAAAGAGTATGTAGTGGGATGAAGTCATTCATACTCTAAAACCTGCTGCACATCAGGCCCTTGCTAGGAGCTGCATGTGAGAGTGGACGCCTAGCTGGGCGAGGTGTCACACCTTTAATCCCAGCACTTGGGAGGCAGAGGTAGAAGGATCACCATGAGTTCAAGGCACCCTGAGACTTCATAGTAAATTCTAGGGCTAGAGTGAGACCCTACCTCAAAAAAATCAAAAAAACAAAAACGAAAAAGGCTCGACTCCTGCCCCCAGAGACTTGATGGTCTATCTATAGACCCTGTGGGGACAAAGTAATCACTTTTGTTTCCTTCACACACCACAGCCCCCCCCCGTCCCCGTCCCCCCCCCCCCACACACACTTATCCGGGAGGTTCTTTCTGCCCGTGGCTCGTCTTGCTTACTTGTGGGACTTCTTCATGCCGGCGCCATCGGGTCCCTTCCCGCAGTCGTAGGCCTGGATGGTGAACGTGTAGTCCTTCTGCAGCTCGCAGTCCAGCTTCTCCCTGGAGCGGATTTCTCCCTCCCCGGTGGATTTGTCCACCACCACTGCATCAAAGGGCACATTCTGCCCGTGAATTGTAAAGCCACAAATCTCACCTGGGGGGGAGGGGTGGTCAATGCAGAATAGGTTAGAGGGTCCGCCACACCAACCGCTGCACATTGCCCTCCGCCCCCAAAGGAAATGAGAAACAATTCGGCAGCCAGGGGAGGGGTTGGAGGGTCTGCGGACAAAGCAGGGGCGCACTGGGCTTTAACATGGGTGAGTTCTGGGGCTTTAGTAAAAAGCAGCAGCTTCTGGCTTTCCAAGCAACTTGTTTACTTCGCATCCATTCATGCAGGAGTACGAGAGAGAAGACAGACAGGCATTCCACAGGAGCACTTAGGATGGCTCGGAGGGCAAAACAAGTCTCATTAGCAACAGCCTAGGCCTGAGCACACCCAGCTACCAGGGCAGCTCTCTGCATTTGAACCAGAGAGGAGATAAAACTGTACAGTTAAGTGTTGAGAGAGGAAGAAGCGTGAGCTATAGGACCAGCGCCACAATTATAGAAATTCTGTCAAAAAAAGAAAGAAAGAAAGAAATCAAGTCTTCCTGTGCAATGAGCCTGGCTAAAATTAGGGAATCAAAACAAACTGCTAAGAGAGAGGTAGAAATACCAACTTCTCAGGCATCCATTTCAACAGCTGTCATCCAGAGGCGCTTAAGGGGGGGGGGGGGTTGGCTAGGCTCTCCCTTGTTTCGGCTTCACCCTACCAAACCTGAGGAGGGCACAGGCCTGGGAGCTTCACTGCAGCTCAATGGGCAGAGAAGCCTACTTAGAGGTTAAAAATCTATTATTTCCATTCTTGCCCATGGGAGAACAAGTGTGAGGCTTCGATGAATACATGGAACTTCACAAAACTGATTTCACACTAAGGCTGATCTCTTCCACAAGTCCAACAAATAGAAAAATGTGACAAAGCAAATCTATGGAGTTCGATTAAACAAAAACATAGTATTGTCCTGTAGTTCAAATGGATGTCTGATTTCCAGATATTTCTAACCAAGGGTCTGGTTACATACAATTTTCATAGATACACTCAAAAAAAAAAATTGAAACAAAATAGGAGAATAAATAGGGGTGAAAGAGCATGACAGCTGCTTCTGTTTAAGGGCTGATTCCCAATTTTATAAACAAAGTTAGTGGGTTAATATTCGTAAGAGGGAGACAAAGAACCCTTGATCACCTTCTTTGGTGACTGTCACCTCAAAACTCTCTAAAGGGAGAAAAGATAAACCCATGTCAGTAATTCAGGAAAGAGTGAAGGCGGAACAGTAAGGAAATAGTCAGAGATGCACACATTTCATAGATAAGCTGAACAAACCAGTTAACAATGCACTCAGTAGCCAGCTACTAAATACTAGAATTTGCTATACAGACTCTTGCTCCTCGGGCACAAAATGTCTCTTTGAATCCCACTTACCATAAGTTATTACATAATGCTGAACACACTAACTTAGTGATAAGATACTGATATAAGGTTTTCTAGTGTCCCTTTATTAGGATGACTAATTGTCCTAATATTCTTTGATGGCAATTAGTAAATTAACCTAAGTGTTTCTGTTTTCAAACTAGATTCTGATAACATCATTAGACTTAAAGAAACAAAACTTTAAAGCAAAAGGTTTTAATTCCTTGTTCTGGTAGATAACAGTATCATGTAAAGTACCCAACCAAGGCAACAAATAGAAATTCCTTGTAACAGAAAAGAAACTAGATCAAATTTATTCACAGTGATGCTACAGTGACCTCTGGTTTTATTGTCCTATCTAGTCAGCATGAGTCCTGCTGGCCATTCTTTATGCCAGCCAGAGAGGAGTGGGTGCCAACACCACCTCTCCCAGAAGGTAGCGCTGCTTGAATCCCCTGAACAACACTGTCTCATTCTATTTGCCTTTAAGGCCTTACATGTGGTATGACAAGGTATGCAATCTAACAAGTGCGCAGTTCAGCTCTGAATTTCATGTAACCTTGTGTATGTAAGAGTCATCTGTCTTCACTGTTATATGTATCTATGGCTTATTTGTTTTCATGACAACCTAGTGGTAAGAATCCAATGAACTAAAACATGGAAAGTGCTTAAAACACTGCCTGTCTTAAAGCAATCACTCTACAAACATTGGCTGTTGCTACCTAGGAACAATGAGGTGGTAAATATTTCTGTCTGTGTTTTCTTGCCACATTAAGACCTCCACGGACCAGTGCTGCCCAAGATAGTAGACACTTAGGGACTATTCCAACTTAAATTAAAATTGACAGCTCAGGGCTGGGGAGATGGCTCAGCAGTTAAAGGCACTTGTTTACAAGACTCGCTGATTGCCCACTACCCATGTAAAACCAGATGCACAAAGTGACACGTGCATCTGGAGTTTGTTTACAGGGGCAAGAGGCCCTGGTGTGCCCATATGCACTTTCTCACACTCTCTTTCGCTCTCTTTGCAAATTAATTAATTAACTAATTAATTCACAGCAAGGTGGCCCATGCCTTTAATCTCAGCACTTGGGAGGCTGAGGTAGGAGGATCACTGTGAGTATGAAGCCAGTCTCAGATTATAGTAAGTTTTAGGTCAGTTTGGGCTAGAGTAAGACACTACCTGGAAACCTCTCCTCCTTTGTCAAAAAAAAAAAAGTAAAAATCACATTAAAATGAAGCATTCAGTCCCTCAGTCTCACATGCCATAACCAGAGTGCGTGACAGCAGTTTTTGCCTGGTGTGGTGGTTTGATTCAGGTGTCCCCCATAAACTTAGGTGCCCTGAATACCATGTCCCCAGCTGATGGCAGTTGGGAATTAAACCCTCCTGGAGGCGGGGTATTGTTGGGGGTTGGCTTATGGGTTAGTTATAGTCAGCTTCCTCTTGCCAATGTTTGGCACACACTCCTGTTGCTATTGTCCACCTGATGTTGGCCAGGAGGTGATGTCAACCCTCTGTTCATGCCATTATTTTACCCTGCCATCATGGAGCTTCCCCTCCAGTATGTAAGCCAAAATAAATAAAACTTGTTTTCCCATAAGCTGCTCTTGGTCAGGTGTTGTCTGCCAGCAATGTGAACTTGACTGCAGCACGTGGCAAAGGAACATGAGTCCAGAGCACCCACATCACAGAAGGGTCTACTGATGGCTGCTCAGGAGCAGGGCTCTGCGTGTAGGTCATGGAGTCTAGGCCAAATGTGGCCTGTCCATTCCCCTCCCCCCTTTTTTTTTCGAAGTAGGGTCTCACTCTAGCTCAGGCTGACCTGGCATTCACTATGTAGTCTCAGGGTGGTCTTGAACTCACAGCGATCCTCCTACATCTGCCTCCCAAGTGCTGGGATTAAAGGCATGCACCACCACTGCCTGGCCAACTGCCCATGGTTTTTAAAAAATATTTTTATTTCTTTGAGAGAGGGAGAGAGAAATTGGGGGTGGGAAAGAATATGGGCACATCAGGGCCTCCTGCCATTGCAGACAAACTCCATTTGCATGCACCACTTTGTGCATCTGGCTTTATGTGGGTACTATGGAATTAAACCTGGGTCAGTGGGCTTTGCAAGCAAGTGCCTTAACTGCTGAACCATCTCCCTAGTTCTATCCATAGTTTTTAATGGTCAGATGCTAAAAATGGTTTTTAGCCTTTATTGTTAAATATATATATATTTGTGCATGTGTTGCCACAGCAAATCAACTCCAGAGCCATGCATCACTGAAGCCAACAGGCTTTGTGAACAAGTGCCTTTAACCACTGAGCAATTGTCCTGGCCCTATTTTTTTTTGTTGTTTTTGTTTTTGTTTTTGTTTTTCAAGGTAGGGTCTTGCTCTAGCCCGGGCTGACCTGGAATTCACTATGTAATCTCAGGGTGGCCTCGAACTCAAAGCAATCCTCCTACCTCTGCCTCCCAAGTGCTGGGATTAAAGGCGTGCACCACCAAGTACTTTTTAATCTTTGTGAAGGCCCCCATTAAGCTAAGACAAGGTTTCCCTATGAGGCCCAGACTAGCCTGATCTCCCTCTGTAGCCCAGACCTTGAATCCATGGTCTTCCTCTCTCAAGCTCAGTGCTGAGATTACAAGAGGACGCTACCACACCTAGTGGGTTGTGAGCTTGCTTTTTAAGCAGTATTTCATAACAGGGGAAAATCAGATTAAAATGCAAACATCAGTCTTCATAAGTGACATGTTGTTGGGCCACAGACGTGCTCATTTGCTCGCTTCTCTGGCTACTTTACTGCAGATTTACAAAATTACAAAAGACTTGATGGATTGCAGGACCTAAAACATTCCTTGTTGAGTCCTGATCCCCAGTCTAGAGAGCTGCATCAGTCTACAGCCATACCCTCTGAACACCTGGAAGATAAAACAGGGTCAAGCCCGATGTACTGGGATGGGAGATAAATCAATGAATAGAACTGCTGAGTGGCAAGGTAAAGCCAAGTTATTCCAGGATGTTATTAAACTATGTTATGAATATAATTTTGAGTGCATATAAATATTACAAAATATACTTTAAAGTAATTCCAGTTGTCCTGCTTTAATCTAAAGAAAACTTCTCAGTTTACGACTCAGAGTTGTTGGTTGTTTGTTTTTTTGTTTTGTTTTGTTTTGTTTTGTTTTTCGAGGTAGGGTCTCACTCTAGCCCAGGTTGACCTGGAATTCACTATGTAGTCTCAGGGTGGCCTTGAACTCACAGCAACCCTCCTACCTCTCCCTCCTGAGTGCTGGGATTAAAGGCATGCACCACCACACCTGGCAGAGTTTTATTTTTTTAAACATTTTTAAAAGCTTATTAAATATTTTATTTTTATTTATCTATTTGAGAGAGGCCTATAGAGAGAGAGAATGGGCATGCCAGGGACTTTAGACACTGAAAACAAACTCCAGACTCAAGCGCCACAATGTGCACTGGGCTTACGTATGCACTGGGGAATCAAACGTGGATCCTTAGGGTTCACAAATGCCTTAACCACTAAACCATCTATCTCTCCAGCCCTGATTTTTTTTGTTGTTGTTGTTCATTTTTATTTATTTGAGAGCGACAGAGAGAGAAAGACAGATACATATAGAGAGAGAATGAGTGCGCCAGAGCCTCCAGCCACTGCAAATGAACTCCAGATGTGTGCGCCCCCTTGTGCATCTGGCTAACGTGGGTCCTGGGGAATAGAGCCTTGAACCGGGGTCCTTAGGCTTCACAGGCAACTGCTTAACCACTAAGCCATCTCTCCAGCACCTAAAAAATTTTTTTAATTGATTTGCAAGCAGAGAGAAACAGAGAGAGGAGAAAACAGAATGGGCACTTCAGGGCCTCCAACCACTGCAAACAAACTCCAGATGTATGCACCCCTTTGTTACATGGCATTACATGGGCACTAGGGAATCAAACCTGGATTGTCAGGCTTTATAGTCAAGGGCCTTAACTTTTGAGCCATCTCTCTAGCCCCAAATTTGCTTTCTGAAGAACATGTGATGAGGCAGTTCCACATTATCTGACTTGTGTTCCTGACCGTGGCTATGATGAGATTTCCTGACAAAGCCACATAGGCCTCCCCATCAAGAATCGGAGTGGGGCGCTAGAGAGATGGCTTAGCAGTTAAGATGCTTGCCTGCAAAGCCAGAGGACCTCATTTCAATTCCCCAGTACCCACGTAAACCAGATGTACAAGGTGGCACATGTGTCTGGAGTTCGTTTGCTGTGGCTAGAAGCCCTGGTGTGCCCATTCTCTCTCTCTCTCCCAATATGCCTCTTTCCCTCTCTCAAATAAATAAATAAAAATAAAACATTAAAAAAAATCTGAGTATGGGGCTAGAGAGATAGCTTAGAGGTTAAGGTGTTTGCCTGAAAAGCCCAAGGACCCAGGTTGGATCCTCCAGGACCCAAGTAAGCCAGGTACACAAAGTGGCATGTGCATATGGAGTTCATTTGCAGTGGCTAGAGGCCCTGGTGTGCCCATCCCCCCTCTCTCAAATAAATACATAAAAAGAAAAGAATCTGAGTATGTTGCATGTTGCAGTATATTAAATAAGGGGTTAATAATACTCACCACTTAAGCAATGTTTTGAGACAGGGCCTCACTGATGCCCAGGATGGTCTCCAACACCAAGGCTCAAGAGATTCTCTTGCCTCAGCCACCCCAGTAGTTAGGATTCCACAACTTGCAATAACCTTGAGACAGACTCTGACCATGAGGTTATCAAGAGGCTTCTTGCCAACTCTTGCAAACTCTCTGCATCTTTCTTTTCAGAAATCAGGCTGGGGTGAAGGGAGGGGGATCTGGAGTGTGTGAGGGCACTAAGTGTGTTTCAACTTGAAATTTCAGGTGTTCAGGTGTTCAGGGAAGAAAGGTTTGTTTCATTGGTAAGACAATGTCTGAGAACAGCCCCAGAGGAACTAAGGCAGCTTGAGTAGGTGGGGAATGAGGAGGGAGCTGCAGGGGTGCTAGAGCGGAAGAAAAGGTCCCAAAAAGACAAGTGTCCTGAAGCTACGCTGTCAGGCCTCTCACACTCCTACAAGACCTCCGATTTCCACACCAAGCAAGACAGAAATGACAGGAGAGTTTTGAGCAGACATGGATGGATAGGTAGTGTGCTCTGAGAGGATAAAACAAGTCTTTCAGAGTCACTGAAAGCCAGACTCAGGTGATGGGGAATGGTCAGGTTCAGGAGGTATTTTGAAAGCAAGGTCAATGCTGTTGGATTATAATGAGAAACTAAGCAAGAAGCTGCCTTCCACTGACCTGGGAAAGACTAGGGAAGGGATTTGGAGGGAGAAGTGGGAATTAGGACTTTAACTCAGAACATGCATCTGTACTATATGTTGGGGGAAGAGTTTTAGAAGAATGTCCCAAAGGAAGTTATCAAACATAAGAATATAAATTACTTTATAAAACTCATTATGTATTTCCAGGCTGCTCTCCAACAGAATGGATCTATTTATAATAACAGCAAAAAAATGTGTAACTGTATCTTTCCCACAGATCCCACTGATGCTGAGTATTTAAACTAGCTACTTGAGCGAGCTGCACCAACAGGACTTGATGCCTCAAATTCGCTGGTACTTACTAAGCTGCTAGTCTACCTGGGCCATTTACCTGTAACCACCTAGAGGTCTTCTCACCAGAGGACAACCTAATACAGTAGGGGAGGGGGGAGCCCATGCTCACCCTCAGGCAGACTTGGGCTCCCTAGGCTGAGGCAGTCGGCACATCCACTTCCCACTCAACACACAGCTCTGATTTTAATGAGGAAGATGAGTCTGATGGAGCAAGGACGGGACAAGTGAGCAGTGAGATCTACTGTAATGTTACACGTGAAGGTGAGGAAGAGGGATAACAAGACTCCATCAACCAAAAGCACTTGGGGCCATTCAGGAGAAAGCCAGGCCTTTCTAACCAACTGGAGGGAGGAAGAGAGAAATCTGGGGTCAGTCCCTTGTTCTGGGCTAATGGCTGAGGCAGAGAGGAAATGGCTTGAGGACTTACAACATGTTCAGGGCCTTAGGTCATCTATCCTTGCCTACTTCTAGCTTCCCCGGAGCATTTTAAAACAAACCCCAAATGCGACATAGTTTGATCCACGCTGTGTACATATCTCTAAAAGACATTTTGTTTATCATAACTACAGTAACACTATCATGGCAAACTAAACAAGAATTCCTCAGATAGCTTCATAGCATCCTATCTCTGAAATCTTTACTCAATGATTTTCCTTCCTCAAACCAGAGACCACACCACTCTCCCAGGAGCTAGGTTGGAAACTTTATAAAGCTGACTCCTCTCCCCTTGCCTTCCTCTATTGTATGTCTTGTTCACAGAAGTTCCCAGCATTGTGTGGAGTCAAGATCTCTAACTGCACATGCTATACATGCCACCCTATCCTAAACTCGGCCTCTTGCCCTGGCCTCACACAGTGCAAGGAAGGGGCTCTCAGAATAACCCCTCACATGTTATTTCTTTCCTGCACGGAGCCCACCAGCTCTGTGCAGACTTCATACCACAGCTCTCCAGCAGAACCCCACTGAAGCCCTGCCTTCCTCCTGGAGAAACCTTTGGCCAGATTCCCCGCAATGCCAGCTCAGGAGTGGGTCCAACCTCTCCCGATCTATCTGCCCCCCTCCACATTCCCAAGAGCACTCAAATACAAATGGCCCGAGTCTCTCAACTTTTCTCTCCTCCTTCATTCCCCTAAAATGATCTAAAACAGTCTAAAGGAAGCTGGGTGTGGTGGTGCACACCTTTAATCCCAGCACTCGGGAGACAGAGGTAGGAGGATCACCGAGAGTTCAAGGCCACGCTGAGACTCCATAGTGAATTCCGGGTCAGCCTGGACCAGAGTGAGACCCTACCTCAAAAAAACAAAAATAAATAAATAAATAAATAAAACAGTCTAAAGGAATCTTGCTAAATAACCCTTTAAGAGCAAAATGTCAACATATGCAAAGTGGATGAACCTGGCAAAGTTCAGATTTGACTTCTTCACAGCCAGTGTCGTGTCCAGAGTTCTCAGTCATCCCCCCTTCCAGGAGGCCTGGCCCACCTAGTTCTGCTGTGCTTCCCCATCCCCTTCAATGGGAGGAGGGCTCAACTCCACTCTCGTCCCTGCATGGACTGTAAAGCCTGGGGGATTCTGCAACATAGCCAAATGTCCCTTAATTCTTCACGGAGGTCACCAGTTCTGGTTTTACACTGAATGCAGGCAACAGAATCAATTCCTGCTAAGACAAAGGGGATTTCCTGGGATGCCATTTGGAACTAACTGAATTGGCTGTAGGCCACAGAAAGGGACACAGAAGCAGCCAGAAACCAAGGCAGCTCAGAGACAGGAAATGGGTCCCACAGTCCCACAGCAGAGCCACGTGGCCAAGTGGAGAGGAACTCACTCACAACTCTAGCAGCTGTCACTCTGTCCAATATCAGCTTGTGCACAAGGGAGGGGTGGGAGGGACCCACTGCTCTGCACCCAGACCATTAAAAAAAGGAACTAGGGGCTGGAGAGATGTCTTAGCACTTAAGGCGCTTGCTTGCGAAGCCTAAGGACCCATATTCCACTCTCCAGATATCGTATAGGCCAGACACACAAAGGTGAAGCAGTGTCTGGAGTTTGACTGCAGTGGCTGAGGCCCTGGCATGCCAATTCTCTCTCTCTTTCTCTCTGTCTTGCTTGCTCATTCACTCCCCACCCCCAATAGATAAATAAATAGAATATTTTTTTAAAAAGGAACTGGTTGGGCATGGTGGCGCACGCCTTTAATCTCAGCACTTAGGAGACAGATATAGGAGAATCACCATGAGTTTGAGACTACACAGTGAATTCCAGGTCAGCCTGGGCTAGAGGGAGACCCTACTTGGGGTGGGGGAAGTATCCAGTCTTCTGCAAAGACTCTCTTAGTAGATAGCAGTAAGAACAGAAATCTCATTCCTTTTTTTTAGACTGTATTCATATGATTTTCAACCAACTTTTTTTTTGAAACAGAATCTCATGAAACCCAAAGTTAGCTTCAAACTCAAATATGTACCCAAGGATGATCCTGAACTCTCTTTATTTATTTATTTTTTTTACTTGAGAGGGAGGGAGGAAGAAGGAGAGCAAATATGGGCATGCCAGGGCTTCCAATCAATGCAAACAAACTCCAGACACATGAGCCACCTTGTGCATCTAGCTTAAGTGTGTTCTAGAGAATCACACCTGGGTTCTTTGGCTTTGCAGGCAAGTGCCTTAACTGCTAAGCCATGTCTCCAGCCCTGATCCTGAACTTCTTTTTCAAAGATTTTATTTTTATTTATTAGAGAGAGAGAGAATTGGCACGCCAGGGCCTCCAGCCACTGCAAACGAACTCCAGACACATGTGTCACCATGTGCATCTGGCTTATGTGGGACCTGGAGAATCGAACCTGGGTCCTTAGGCTTCACAGGCATGCACCTTAACCACTAAGCCATCTCTCCGGCCCCTGATCCTGAACTCTTGATGCTCCTATCTCTAACTCCCAAGTGTGGGCATTACAGGCCTGTACCTCACCCCCAGCTATTTACCAAATCGTGCAGAATATCCATATTCCACCTGAGAAGACAAGAAGAAAGATGTTGGGATAGAACCCTTTGCTAAAGGAAAAGGATGACAGAGGTGTGGGCATGCAGGAGATGTCCAGACCTCACGCTTCAATGGGTGGAACAGAACCTGTTCTTGTCAGGATAGACACTGTAGTATGTACGGGGCTCATACGTTTAACTCTGCATTAAATACCAGAATGTGAAGGGTTTTTTTTTGGTTTTATTTTGTTTTGTTTTAAATAAGAGTGAGTTATCTAAATTTCCTAAAGCAAAGGTTGAGGATTTAGGTCAGTGGTAGAGCTCTTCTTAGAAAGTTAAAGAACCTGGGTTCAGCCGGGCATAGTGGTGCACGCCTTTAATCCCAGCACTCAGAAGGCAGAGGTAGGAGGATCACCATGAGTTCGAGGCCACCCTGAGACTCCATAGTGGATTCCAGGTCAGCATGGGTTAGAGTGAGACCCTACCTTGAAGAACAAAAACCAAACCAAACAAATAAAAAGAAAGGCCCTGGGTCCAGTCCCCAGAACAGGAGGACAGCAGAGAAAACACACACACACACACACACACACACACACACACACACACACACACACACACAGTGGGGGACCAAATTTCCTTTAAATACTTCACAGATATCAAGGTTGTTCCCTCCTTCTCAGCCCAAGAAAACTACCTGGCTTGGTTGTTTGTCCCACAGAAGGGCCCAACAGTGACAACCTACCAAGGGCATTAGTGTTAAAGGCCCCAACACCCCACACACATGCTGAAGGATCCTGACAAGCGAGCTCAGCAGCAGCCCCCACCGCCCCACACGTGGTTCATAAAGGGCTGAGACACAGGACGCGAATGGTCTCAGCTCATGAGAGAAAATGTCCCAACAGCCAACACAGCAAACCTATGAATCTAGGCTGCAGCCAGACTGTTTGGCTCAAAGACAACTCTAACGTTCGTGAGCTGGTCACTCCTTCCATAAGTAAGCATGGGGTGCTGATGTGTCCCAGGAGCTAGGGAATAAATGGACAGGGTGTCATCTCCTATCATGCAGCTGTCACACTCTGAATTAGTTTCCCCACCAAGGAAATATGGTAATAAGGAGAGCACCCAGCACAAGAATGCCAGAAGCCATCCACACACGTCCTAAAAACAGCGAGGAGCATCGCAGCTCCTGCCAACTCCACATGTGTGGGCTGTTGTTACCACCCCTGCCATCCTCCTCATGGTACACCTAAAGTTAACTCAGTGACATCACCAAAACAGATCTCCACATAAGGTTCCAGGTCTGGCCTTGGTCTTATTCAAAAATTATTTTAATGGGGTAGGAAGATGGCTCAGTGGTTAAAGGTGTTTGCTTGCAAAGCCTGTCAACCCAGGTTCAAGTCCCAAAACATTCACATAAGCCAGACACAGTAAGTGGTACAAATGTCTGATGTTCTTTTGCAGTAGCAAGAGGCTCTGGTGCCCATCCACTGACACAAGACACAGATACACACGCATCCTACCTCAAAAACAACAACAACAAAAATATTAACTTATCTTAAGCCAACTGTAGTGGTGCATGCACATAATCCCAGCACTCAGGAGGCTGAGGCAGTAGGATTACAAGGTTTTGACCAGCCTGGGACCTTGTCTCAAAAATAAAATGTGGGCTGGAGAGGTGGCTTAGCGGTTAAGCGCTTGCCTATAAAGCCTAAGGATTCCGGTTCGAGGCTCGATTCTCCAGTACCCACATTAGCCAGATGCACAAAAGGACGCACGCATCTGGAGTTCCTTTGCAGTGGCTGGAAGCCCTAGCACGCCCTTTCTTTCTCTCTCTCCCTATCTGCCTCTTTCTCTCTCTGTCACTCTCAAATAAATAAATAAAAATGAACAACAACAACAAAAAAAATGTGATGCCAGGCATGGTGGTATACACCTTTAATCCCAGCAATGGGGAGGCAGAGGTAGGTGAATCTGCTGTGAGTTTGAGGCCACCCTGAGACTGACTACATAGTGACTTCCAAGTCAGCCTGGGCTAGAGTGAGACCCTACCTTGAAAAACCAAAAAATTAAAAAATAAATAAATAAAATAAAATGGGGGCTGGAGAGATGACTTAGCAATTAAGGAGCTTGCCTGCGAAGCCTAAGGACCCAGGTTTGATCCCGCAGATCCTATGTACAGCAGATGCACATGGTGGCACAAGTTCATTCGCACTGGCTAGAGGCCCTAGTGTGCCCATTCTCTCCCTCTCTGTTCCTCTCTCTTATACATAAATCAATTTAAAAATTTTTTAAATAAAATGTAAATCTATAGTGATACATTCCCGTTTTTTAAAAAACTATGTCAATGTATACTTATGAGGAAACATCTTTATGTAACACAGTACCATGTACAATGTATACAATGGAAGGTTGGATAAAACAAAAAAGAAAGAAAGTAAATCTATGGCCAAAGTATTTCTCCATAAAGACTGCTCAACTTTTCAGAGGTCTTTGCACACAAACAGAATCTAGGTGTAAAGAACTGTGGAGCTAGAAGTCTCTGGATCTTCACCACCTAGAAGCAGGTGAGGCAGGCAGAGCCCAGGTCCCCCAGCATCAACTGCAGTTGGTGCACGCTGAAGCTGAGACACAATGGTCTAGATGTCATCTATCTAGCTGCATCAAGTCAAGGCATGTAATGATGCAATTAAGTCAAATGTTTTCCTTTTCCACTACCATAAGTGGTTTTTGTCAGCTACCTCAACCATTCAAAGGAGAACGTGTGGTGCCTAGAGCCACAAGCGGCCAGCCCTCAGCTAGCAAGATGCTTCCCAAAAAGACTAAGAGTCATCCAAACAAGTGTGAGACGTTTCCTACCGGCCGGTTGCCGTACCTGCGAACCGCAGAGGTGCGTCTTTATCCAGGGCGATGAGGGGAGGATCGAGCAGCACTGTGTTATCGTTCTCAGTAACTATCCCGTGATAGGTGGGCTCCAGCCATGGCTTGTGCTTGTTAACTGCGTTGGGAGAAAACGATGAAGTTAGGATTACTGCTTTAAACTCCATTGTCTTTGAAGACATACATCCCCTCCTGGTTTGCTTTTGTTTAGGCCTCATACAAGTCCTAACTTAAAAAATGAACACATAAGCCAGGCGTGGTGGCACATGCCTTTAATCCCAGCACTCGGGAGGCAGAGATAGGAGTATTGCCGTGAGTTCGAGGCCACCCTGAGATTACAGAGTGAATTTCAGGTGAGACCCTACCTCGAAAAATCAAAAAAAAAAAACCACACTGCTTTTTGGTTAACATATAGAGCCGGGGGTGGTGGTGCACTCGGGAGGCAGAGGTAGGAGGATCGCTGTGAGTCTAAGGCCAACCTAAGACTACATAGTGAATTCCAAGTCAGCCTGGGCTAAAGTGGGACCCTACCCCAGAAACAAAAAACAAACAAACTTAGGCAAGGCAAACTGCAGGAAACCTGCACTGTGTCCTTATATAGAACATATGAGCAGCCACCTTAATAGAAAGACTGAAACTGGCTAACTATGGGAGAGAGTGGGACAACTCACAGCGATATTCCCAGCTCTTTAATTCCACCCCCATTACTCTAATTTTAGAGTTCAAGATTTCTGAGTTGCTCCTTTAAGTTGGCAATATAATAGAGGGATATGGCCAGTTCCAGAGACTGAACTTTTCAATAATTAATGAATGATATTTTTAACATTTTATCACATTCAATTTACATTATAAAACATTTATACAAACAAGTGACTGATATTTCTGTAATCATCCTCCCCAACAAACCACCAAGAGAAGAGGCTATAGGTGTAAGTTTAGGAATATGTCAGCCAGGACGTAAGTCTATACCTGATTCATTCCATCACATTCTAGTCATTAAAAACCAGCTCCATTTTGAGTAATATAGATTAATTTAAAATTGTCTAAGAGCAAAGCTAGTGACCAGACCTTCTGTAAGTATGGGATGTATCTGGGGTGCACAGCTGTGAGCTTAGGACAAAACTAGTTTTTTGTGGTTGTAGAATTTAATATTTCAAAATTACCACAATTAAAAAAAATCAAGATGAAGAGAATTGTCAATGAGAAGAAACAGTGGGGTGTCATCACTAAGAGACATCTCTATCACACCTTCCAGGCTCAGGGACCATTGTGAAAGAGGTAGTGAAAAGACTGTGAGAGCCAAAGGAAGGGGAGGGCTTACAATACTGTCATCCAGACACAAAGTGGCCTTGAGATTCATGACCTCATAGCAGCTGATGCTACCACACAAGACCTATGTAACAGGAGGGGAAAAATTATGACATAGAAGAGAGACTAGTTGGAAAGAAGGGATTCAGTGGAGAGGGGATTTGGGAGGAGGGGAAAGGGAAGGGTATTCCAATCATGATATATTGTTTATATTGATGGGTGCTGTCAATACAAAAAGATTTTTTAAAAAGTCAATCTCAGGGTTAACTTTAAATATTAAAAAATTATCTGCCCTGCAGGTCTCAATACTGTGGGCTAGGGAAGTCTGGTCCCCTGCCCAAGTCACACAAGCAAGAGACTCTGACTGGTTGGTCTACACCCACATTGCACAACGGCACCCTTGACATCAACCCCATACCACACACCCTTCTGCGTTACATCTTTTGTAAGTAGAACTCTACTGCTCCAAGTAAGAATGTGATCTATGCCTCTTCTTACAGAACACCTAGGCTGGTCACACTGAATTTTTCATGGAGGTGTAGGCATTTCCAGGATACATTGCACCTGTAAGTCCATTATTTGAAGGTCAACTTTGACCCCTCGTCCATCGAATAACTTGCAATTACTGAATACTGCCACTAGGTGGCAATGGGTGCCTTGGCTTGCATGCTCCACACTATCATGAGCTGAATCAAAACCTCCAGGCTGGGGAGATGGCTCAGTGGTCAAAAGCATTTGTTTGCAAAGTCTGACACCCAGCCACCCACGTAAAGCAGATATAGGCAGGCGTTCACTTGCAGTGGCAAGAGACTTGGCATGCACATGTGTGCACACACAGAGACAAATAAAATAATAACAAATAACCCTTACCCCATCTCTTATTAAATAAATGCTAGCAGACTTCCTGTTAAGATGATACAAACAAGAGAGTGCCTTTTTTGTTGTTGTTGTTTTTGTTTTTAAGGTAGAGCTTCACTCTAGGCCAGGCTAACCTGGAATTCACTATGTAGTTTCAGGGTGGCCTTGAACTCATGGCGATCCTCCTGAATGCTGGGATTAAAGGCGTGCACTACTACCACACCTAGCCAAAAAGTGCCTTTTAAAGTCAAAATGAGTGGCGAGCATGTTACACACTTGCAATCTCAGCATTCAGGAGCCAGAGGCCAAAGGATCACAAATTTGATGTCTGGTCTACATAGTGAGCTCGAGGCCAACCAACTGGCTACATACTAAGACCCTGTCTTAAATAATAATACTAATAATAAATAATGAAGTAAAATCTCCAGCTGAATTTTTTTAAAAATAACATTTATTTGCAAGCAGACAGAAATAGAGAAAAAAGACAAAGACAGGCAGAGAGAGAATGGGCACACACCAGGGCCTCTAGCAACTGCAAACAAACTCCAAGTGCATGTACCACTTTGAACATCTGGCTTTCCATAGGTACTGGGCTATCGAACCTGGGTCACGTTAGGCTGAGCCATCATCTCTCCAGCCCCTCTAGCTAATACTTTTTAACATCCAAAACATTTAGGAACTGGAGAGATGGCTCCGTGGTTAAAGGAAGTTATGTGCAAAGCCTGCCGGCCTGGGTTTGATTCCCCAGTACACCATGGCAAGTACCCATGTACAGCCAGATGCACAACATGGCACGTGCTTCTGGAGTTGTTTACAGCAGCAAGAGGCTCTGACATACCCACACCCTGTCTTTGTGTCTGTCTGTCTCTCTCTCCCTCAAATCCATACATGGAATTTTTTTTTTTCAAGATAGGGTCTCACTCTAGCCCAGGCTCTGTAGTCCCAGGCTGACCTGGAACTCTCTGTGTAGTCCAGGCTGGCCTCAAAGTCACAGCAATCCTCCTATACCTCAGCCTCCAAAGTGCTGGGATTAAAGGCGTGCAGCACTGTGCCTGGCTAGTTTGGATATGGGATGTCCCCCAATGACCCATGTGCCAAAACTTGTTCACCAGCCTGTGGTAGTAACTGGGATGTGTTGGAACCTTTGGTAGAAGGGAGCTAGTGGAAGAAGTTACATAACTGGAGGGTGTGCTCTTGAAGGGGACACTGACAGCCTAGCTTCTTCCTGTCTCATTCTGCTTCCCAGCCACCCTGGGTTGGGCAACCTCCAACACGTGCCCCCAGCATGGTGTGGTAGACGAGGGAGCCAACAGACTGTGGACTGCAACCTCTGAAACCCTGAGCCAACACACATTTCTTCATTTACATTCATTTTCTGTTACTATTCACACCAGCAGAAAGCTGACAGGAGGCCATTCCATTAGTCTCCAGCTGTGAATTCTTATGTCAGCATCAGGCCACTTCTGGTCCTTCTGGCCAGCTGAACTTCTCAGCGGTGTACTCCCACGGCTCTTTCCTACACAGAGGGCAGGATGCACGGTGCTGAGCTCTAGGAGCACGTGAGTCACAGGGGGAGAAAACAAACATATATATCGACACCCACCAGCATTCCAAAGCTCCAAACCAGTGGGGCTCGGGGGATGGCAGAGAGCCAGGGCTAAAGATGAGGAGCCTCGTAGTGCCCACCAGTATGCCAGGGTATGCCATCTGAAATGTGCCCACTCTCCTGCCCAAGGGCAAGTGAGAGCTCTCAATGGAGCTGAATTCAACTCCTAGAGACACAAGTCACTGCTGCTCAGAACTTAGGGATCAAAAGCTAGCCACATGGTCTTACCCGAAACCAAAAGAACAGGGAAATGAGATGCCATCAGCTGTCTGGATGTCAGAGGAAGACCCACGCACCTCTGTGGGGACCACCATAGGTATAAGCAGAGATCGCTAAACATGTCCTCAAAAGGACTGCCTGGGCTCCTCAGGTGTGAGGGAGTGTTTCAGAAGTAATGTAAGGCACATGACTCACGCTGGAACAAGCAAGGCCACACAAATGTCCAGCTCTAGGACTGTAAGGAAGGGCACTGAGCCTATAAGATAACATGCTTTGAATCCCAGCACTCGGGAGGCAGAAGTAGGGGGATCACCAAGAGTCAAAGGCCACCCTGAGACTCCACAGTGAATTCCAGGTCAGCCTGGGCTACAATGAAACCCTACCTCAAAAACCTCAAAAAACACAAAAACAGACATGTAGATCAATGGAACAGAATAGAGGACCCAGATGTAAGTCCAGGTAGCTACAGCCACCTGATCGTCAACAAAAATGCCAAAAATACTCATTGGAGAAAAGACAGCCTCTTCAGCCAATGATGCTGGGAAAACTGGATATGTATCTGTAGAAGGATGAAAATCGATCCTTATCTCTCTTCACGCACAAGAATTAAGTCCAAATCGATCAAAGACCTTAACATCAGATCTGAAACTCTGAAACTGATAGAGGAAAAAATAGGGGAAACCCTTCAACATATTGGTCTTGGCAAAAGCTTTCTGAATATAATCCTAATTGCTCAGGAATTAAACTACAGATCAACCGCTGGGCCCTTATGAAATTACAGAGGTTTTGTACAGCAAAAGACACTGTGAATACAGCAAAGAGACAACCTACAGCATGGGAGAGAAATCTTTGCCAGCTATACATCTGACAGAGAATTAACATCTAGGATACACAAAGAACTCAAAAGACTAATAAGAAATCAAACAGCTCAATTAAAAAGTGGGCTATGGGGGCTGGAGAGATGGCTCAGTGGTTAAGGCGTTTGCCTGCAAAACTAAAGGATATCCAGGACCCTTGTAAGCTAGATGCACAAGGTGGCGCATGCAGGAATTCATAGCTAGAGGCCCTGGAATGCCCATTCTTTCTCTCTCTTTCCCTCAGCCTCTTTCTCTTAAATAAATAAATAAAATATATTTTTTAAAATAGGCTATGAAACTAAACAGAGATTTCTCAAAAGAAGAAATACAGATGTCATATAAACATCTAAAATTTTTTTCTACATCCCTAGCCATCAGGGAAATGCAGATTAAAACTACACTGAGATTCCATCTCACTCCTATCAGATTGGCTACCATCATGAAAATAAATGACCATAAATGCTGGCAAGGATGTGGAATATGAGGAACTCTTCTACACTGTTGGTGGCAATGCAATCTGGTCCAGCCATTGTGGAAATCACTGTGGAGGTTCCTGAGACAGATAAAACTAGATTTACCATATGACTCAGCTATAGCGCTCCTAGACATATATCCTAAGGACTCGTCTCACTACCTTAGAGATACTCAACCATGTTTACTGCTGCTCTATTCACAATAGCTAAGAAATGGAACCAGCCTAGATGTCCCTCAACTGATGAGTTGATAATGAATATGTGGCACATTTACACAATGGAGTTCTACTCAGCAGTAAAGAAAAATGAACTTATGAAATTTGCAGGAAAATGGATGGATCTGCAAAGGATTAATACTCAGTGAGGTAACCCAGGCCCAGAAAGCCAAATGTCAAATGTTTTCTCTCATAGGTGGATCCCAGCTACAAATGATTGAACTTCTATGTGAATAGAAATAAAATTCAGCAGCAGAAGCCAGTAAGCTAGAAAGGGGATATAAGAAAGGGAGGGAGGGGAGGAATAATAGGATGGTATTGTATATATGTAAGTAGAAGAACAGATTAATGGGGTGAAAAGGCCTAAGTGAGGTCCAGGGGAAGAGACTGAGTAAAGGAAAGGTAGAAGGATCTAAGAGGATCAAGATCTAAGAGGAGGGCTGGAGGGATGGCTTAGAGGTTAAGGCATTTGCCTGCAAAGCCAAAGGACCTAAGTTCTATTCCCCAGGACCCACGTTAGCCAGATGCACAAGGGAGCACGTGTCTGGAGTTCATTTACAGGCTGGAGGCCCTAACGCCCCCATTCTCTATTTCTCTCTCTCTTTCTCTGTCAAATAAATAAATAAAAATAGGGCTGGAGAGATGGCTTAGCAATTAAGTGCTTGCCTGTGAAGCCTAAGGACCCCAGTTCGAGGCTTGATTCCCCAGAGCCCATGTTAGCCAGATGCATAAGGGGGTGCACACATCTGGAGTTCGTTTGGAATGGCTGGAAGCCCTGATGCGCTCATTCTTTCTCTCTCTCTCTCTCTCTCTTTCTCTCTCTCTCTCTCCCTCCCTCCCTCCTTCTCTCTCTCTGTCACTCTCAAATAAATAAAAATAAATAAATAAATAAAAATAAAATATTTTTTAAATCTAAGAAGATATAAACTAGTCATAATGGAAACCTACTTTTCTGGACAATGGAACAGAACACTCAGAAGCCATAGATTGTTACTAGAAAATTTTCAGTGCCAGGGATGGGATACCTTCCAGTGAGTTGTTGGCCAGGGAGGTCACAGATACCCCCAAAACATTACAGGCTGGGGCTGGAGGGATGGTTTAGCAGTTAACACATTTGCATGCAAAGCCAAAGGACCTCGGTTTGATTCCCCAGGACCCAAGTAAGCCAGATGCAGAAGGGAGTGCATGCGTCTGGAGTTTGTTTGCAGTGGCTGGAGGCCCTGGTGCACCCATTCTCTCTCCTCTCTCTCTCTCTCTTTCTCTCTAATAAATCAATTTTTAAAAAGCTTAAAAAAATATATTACAGGCCATTGCCAAGGCTCTTGGTTTCCCACCAGGAATAGATGGTAAGACCCTATTGCTAAAGACTCCACATACTTGGGCTGCAAGGTCACTGAGAAACCCTGCTGGAACTAAGCTGGAAACCTCTTCCATGTAGACCAGCTGACAGAAAGCTAGAAGAAGCCACACTGCATGCAGTTCAATGGGAGAGAGAGAAATCACCAGTGGAATACTCAGCAATGGACACTGCAAGCTTTATATTTGGCCAGCCAGGCCAAATGAGCCAACGGGTGCAATAATGCCATGTCTGTTATGAGGGAAACCAACCACTCTCTAATTGGACTGGAGGCCCGCTCCATGGGAAGGAACACATCCCTGATACTAAAAACATACAACAGGGGTAGTCATGAGTTCTAGGGTTGTAATGTCTGTTGGTGTCTGGCTAAATGTATATATTATGCTCATCAAACTGCCCAGTAAGCACTTCTCTTAATGTTCATACCTATATATTAATGCTACTCTTACTTTTGGTTAGAGAAGCTTCTCTTTTCATATGGCAGTGACCTTGGGATGACTCAGAAGGCATCATGGTGCTGGGAAGAAGTGACAGGAGTGCTCAGCACTGCAGTATCTCTGTCACACCTTCCAAGGCTCAGGGTTCACTGTGGAAGAGGTGGCAGAAAGAATGTAAGAGCCAAAGAAAGGGTAGGGCTCCTTACAATGTGCTCCTCCAGACACAAAATGGCCTGGATATCCATGACCTTACAGTGCCTGACACTACCTACACAAGACCATCAAGATACAAGGAAAAGATGACGACATCAAAATAAAAGAGACTGATTGAGAGGGGGAAGGGATATGATGGAGAGTGGAGTTTCAAAGGGGAAAGTGGGAGAAAGGAGGGAATTACCATGGGTTATTGTCTACAGTTATGGAACTTGTCAATAAAAAAAATACATTAAAGAAACATTGTAGGGCTGGAGAGATGGCTACTAACCACTAGGTTAAACGCTTGCCTGTGAAGCCTAAGGACCTCGGTTCAAGGCTCTATTCCCCAGGACCCATGTAAGCCAGATGCATAAAATGGCGCACACATCTGGAGTTTGTTTGCAGTGACTGAGGCCCTGGTGCACCCATTCCCTATCTATCTGCCTCTTGCTCTCTCTCTCTCTCTGTCTATTGCTCTCAAATAAATAAAAGTTTAAAAAAAATTAAAAAAAAAAAAAACAAAACATTGTAGGCATCCCTCTCCTACATCCTACAGATGATACACTCTGAATTTCAGGCACCAGCTACCATGGAGAGTCTTAAACAGTGGGAGGACAGAAAAAGGAGCCTTAAATCAGAAAGGACATGGCTACTATATAGACTCTGCTTCTACCTCATAGAGCTGTAACTGGGAAGTCCCCTGCCCACTAGTGATGGGGACGGTGCCCAGGGCCTCACACCTGTAGACAAGTGCTGCAGCAGGTGACTTAACCACTTTATACCTAGGTATGCATCATAGCCAGGAATGACACCAGCCTTCTTCCACAGCCTTGTTATGAGGACTATGGACAAATGAAGGCCCACAGGTGCCGGCAACAGGGACACTTACCAAGTATGTCTTCACAAGTTTACTGCCAGCTAGAGCTGTGTCTCAGAAGTAACTGTGAAGGTGGAGAGACCAGGGGGATCCTCACCATCTAGAACTTCTCCATGCCTCATTTTATCCTGTTTACCCAACAAAGGAAAAGCGAGTGGTATGATTATACCACTGGCATTAACAAAAGAGGAAACTTTCTAATTAGTGAAAGTAAAAGCACATGGAATGTGGACACACGCTCTTATGCAGCTAAGGTTATATCCAGTAGTAAGTTTAGTTAATACAGCAAGTTTTCTCTGGCTTTATAAAATATGCTTTCAAATTACTCAACAGTAATTTTCCCCCCTAAAACTGAACACTGTGGCTGGAGATATAGCTCATGGTAGTGACTGCCTAGCATCAATGGTGACAGGGACAGGGATGAAGGGGGATGGCTTAGCGGTTAAGGTGTTTGCCTGCAGAGTCAAAGGACCCAGGTTCAATTCCCCAAGACCGACGTTAGCCAGATGCATAATGGGGTGTCGAATCTGGAGTTTGTTTGCAGTGGCTGGAGGCCCTGGCGTGCCCATTCTCTCCCCCCACCCTTTCTCTGTTAAATAAATAAACAAACAAAAATGGTGACAGGGACAGAGGCTCAGCTCCAAGCTCCCACCCACAGCAGCCTAAGAAGTGCCCTTAATCTTTCAGGGACCCTGACTCAAGTAAAACCAAATAATTGGTTTTAACACAAAACAATCTGAGGACGCTGAGCATGGGGTGGTGCATGCCTTTAATCCCAGAAGGATTGCTGTGACTTCACAGTGAATTCCAGATCAGCCAAGGCTAGAGCAAGACCCTACCTTGGAAAAACAAAACACAAACAAACAAACAAACCTATCAAAATGAAAGAAGGACTAGTTGGAATGAAAAAAAGGGTTCGCTGAGATGGCATGTGGGAGGGAGAACAAAAGAAAGCGATGGGAGAGGATTATGATCAAAATACATTATGCACAGTATGAAAACTGTCAATAAAAAATTAAAGACATTATAATGTGAATCTTATTAAAATATATTTTATCTATTTATTTATTTGAGAGAGAGAAAGAGAGAGAATGGGTGCACCAGTGTCTCCAGCCACTGCAAACGAACTCCAGCTAGATACACCCCTTGTGCATCTGACTTACTTGGGTCCTGGAGAATCAAACCGGGATCCTTTGGCTTTGCAGGCAAATGCCTTACCGCTAAGCCATCTCTCCAGCCCATAATGTGAATCTTTTAAAATGTTCATTTATTTATTTGACAGAGAGAGAGAACGGAAGCTCCAGAGCTTCTGGCCACTACAAACTACCTCCAGATGCGTGCACCACCTTGTGCATCTGGCTTACATGGGTTCTGGGGAATTGAACCTAGGTCCTTAGGCATTGCAGGCAAGCGTCCTAACTACTAAACCATCTCTCCAGCCCTATTTTAATATAAATCTTAAGCACAAGAGTTGAGAGGAGGAAAGAGATGCTGCAGAAGAAAGCAAGGCGCCATGAGAGTACAGTGTGGGCTTCCCTGAGAAAGGAGAGCTTCCTTGTCTTTATAACAGTTGTGTGTACCATTTTGGTGAGTTTGAAGCTATTGTCCTCAAAACATTGCTAAGGAACTTAAATGAGATAAAATGGTAGTTTCCAAGGGTGGGGGGGGGGCTGAAAGTCTAGATCTCAGGGATGCAGAAATTAGGATATGTTCAATGTGAACATCACCTAACAACAGTCAGCTGGTCTGAGATAGTCATTTGACTTAGATGCTAAAATGCATTTTGCAAAGAACTTCAATTATTTCATATGAAAGTAGGAAGCGCAGTAAGAAATGCATGTACCCTGCAATCTGGTAGAGGGAGAGAGCCCTTCAACAACCCTTGGGTCATCCTAAATGTGTCTGATCACTTTCAAACAACCAGCTATGCAAATTATTCGGAGCAAATATATTACTATGCAGTTTTCTATAAAATTAAATACACAGCTCAGGAGGAACCAAACCTCTGACAAATCACTGCTAGAACATTTCCAACTGTTGGTGTGTGCACAATCTAGCAATGAACTTTTTTTTTTGGTTTTTCCGAGGTAGGGTCTCACTCTAGCTAAGGCTGACCTGGAATTCACTATGTAGTCTCAGGGTGGCCTCGAACTCTTGGCAATCCTCCTACCTCTGCCTCCCCAGTGCTAGGATTAAAGGCCTGCACCACCATGCCTAGCTATCAATAAACTCTGACAGTGAAGATCAGAAATCTAGTTATATGACAAACTGCAAGCCATGACTACCCTAAATTTTGTGTTTTGTAATGTTATCGGAAAATACAGTCCCAGCTTGACCTTTTCTTTCTTTATCATTATCACATTTGTCATTAATTAAAATAGGGCAGGGTGCTGTCCTGAGCTGTAACATAATAGTCCAATGGTAATTTCCAAGTCCTTGTGTTTTTTTTTAGACTCCTGACCTTCATTGGTTACAATGGAAAACTTTATCACATATACTTCAAAAAAAGGCCACACAGTATTCAAAACCTGCTGACATTCACTATGAATGCAAAGTTCTAACAGCTGCTACCCAAAGTACATCACAGGCTAGCTCTGACTGTCTACTAATAAATACATAAAAGCTAGTCGGAAAAATCAGGAGTCTGTTCTCGCTCCTACTTTTGTTCTCCTTTGTTATTTATGCTCCTAAGATACTAATGATAGCAAGATCAGTGCTTTTTACAAGTTCTTACATTGTTTATAAAACAAATGTAACATGTTTATGATAAACACAGAAAATGAAAGCCCTCAATCATATTTAGCTAGAGTCTCTTGAGAAACACATTCATTTTAATTAGAAAGAGTAGAATCAATACAATGATTAGAGAACTAATGTTCAAGATGGGGGAGGCATGAAGGAAAAAGAACAGGACATACTTTGCCTGAGTTATTTTGGGTGTTCTAACTCCCAGGACACCAAGAAGCCAGCACTGCTGAGCTACACCATGGGTGCTCTGTACAGGACCTGTGATGCTTATTTTGATTTGCAGGCTGGAGAGATGGCCTAGTGGTTAAGGCACTTGCCTGTGAAGCCTAAAGACCCATGTTAGACTCTCCAGATATCACATAATCCAGACACAAGGTGGTACACACGTCTGAAGTTCAATTACAATAGCTGGAGGCCCTGGCACACCAATTCTCTCCCTCTCTTATTGAAAAAAAAAAAAAAAAAAAAAGCAGGTGTGGTGGGCACATGCCTTTAATCCCAGCACTCAGGAGGCAGAGGTAGGAGAATCATCATGAGTTCGAGGCCATCTTGAGACTACATGGTGAATCCCAGATCGGCCTCACCTAGATGGAGACCCTACCTGGAAAACAAACAAACAAACAAAGACTGACTTGCAAAACAGGAAGGAGATGGGCCTTAACAGGCACTGCAGAGGAACAGAGTTCCAGGTGGGCTCTCATGCCTTCAGAGGCGATCGAGGAATCACAAGAGCTGAACAAGTTCTCTTCTGAGAGGGTTACCAGAAAGTCAGGCGAAGGACAGTGTCAGCTCAGTATGCTCAGCGTCAAGCACGGATTGAAGCTTTGCCCTCACGCTCATCTGCGACGCTGGCCACGTGAACAGGACGGGCGATGGGAACTACACAAAGGTTAGGATGGGTGGACTCAAGACGTAGCCCCAGCCCCCTCAAAATGGCACTGAATCAGGCGAAGCAAGAACTCACAAGCCCGGGACTGGAGAGGTGGCTCAGCAGTTAAGGCACTTGCCTGTGATGCCTAACGACCCGGGTTCAACTCCCCAGTACCCACAGAAAGCCAGATGCACAAAGTGGCGAATGCATGTGGAGTTCATTTGCAGTGGCTAGAGGTCCTGGCATGTCCATTTCCTCTCCCTCCCCCCCCCCCCGCCTTTCTTTCTCTTTCTCTCACTGCTTGCAAATAAATAAAATTTTAAAAAGATCTAGTGGGAACTGGGCCCACTCTCCTTTCATGGGCTCCAAAATGGCCAGGTTCTCTTCAGCCGTACGTCAAACTGGAGACTGACGTGAAGCCAGAATGAACAGATGGAATGTGCGGTGATCCAGATTAATCAGCAAGAGTGAATGGTCTCGGGCAGCAAGATGAAGTAATAAAGAAAACACACCAGAACAGAACAAGCTCAGACACATTAGCACCACTGACCATCCACCTGAGGGGGGAGGAAGAAAAGCCAGAGTGACAGCGCTGCTAGGAAGCGGGACAAGGAAGGCCTTGCCCGCCACACCAACACTGCCCTTGTGTAGGGATCTCTGTTGAGTCCTCGGCCCTGAGGTGACATCATGAAAGGTGACATCCACGTCGTCGGGAGCACCTGGAGAGAGAGAAAGCAGGCTGGCTAGTGGAGAAACAAAGTCACACAAGAACAACCCAGAGAAGAGAGGAAGCTTGGCTTGGAAATGAGAACGACTGGCCTGTGGAGAAGGGAGGGCAAGGAAGAGAAAGGAGCGAATTCCCATTGCTGGTGGCAATGTGAAACGTTTCTACCTATTTGTGGTTAGACAATAAGCTGACAAAGAATGACTATATGGCCCAGCATAAGTCAGTCCACTCCAAGGTACACATGCGAGAGAAGTATAAAGTCAGAGTCGTAGTCAAAGCCAGGCGTGGTGGCGCATGCCTTTAATCCCAGTACTGGAAGGCAGAGGTAGAAGGATCGCATGAGTTCGAGACCACCCTGAGACTACATAGTGAATTCTAGGTCAGCCTGAGCTACAGTAAGACCCTACCTCAAAAAGCCGAAAAGAAGAGAAAAAGAAATATAGGTTATATGCCGGGCGTGGTGGCGCACGCCTTTAATCCCAGCACTCGGGAGGCAGAGGTAGGAGGATCGCCGTGAGTTCAAGGCCACCCTGAGAGTACATAGTTAATTCCAGATCAGCCTGGACCAGAGTGAGACCCTACCTCGGAAAAAAAAAAAAAAAAAAAAAAGGAAAGAAATATAGGTTATAAACTGCAATGTTGAACTTTAATACTAAGAACCCTGGGTGACAATGACATCTCAAAGTAGGTTCATTAATTATGACAAACCAATGTGGTGCAGGATCTGACAATGGGGAGTCTGTCGGGAAGAAAGAGGGATTGAAAGGGACATGGGAAACCTCTGTACCTTCCATTCAATTTACCTAGTGCAAAAAAATCGTCTGCTTTAGGGCTGGAGAGATAGCTTAGTGGTTAAGGCGCTTGCCTGTTGAGACCTAAGGACCCAGGTTCGATTCCCCAGGACCCATGTAAGCCAGAAGCACAAGGGGGCACACACGTCTGGAGTTCATTTGCAATGGCTGGAGGCGCTAGTGTGCCCATTTTTTTTTTCTCTTTCTCTCTCAAATAAATAAAAAAAAATAAAATATTTTTTAAAAATAGTCTGCTTTAAACACCAATTATTAATTTTAAAAGTTGCTTATATTATGTGCATTAATTACTTGTGTCTGGGCTGGAGAGATGGCTCAACAGCTGAAGGGGCTTGCTTCCAAAGTCTGGTGGCCCAGGTTCACATGGCCAGTACCCATGTAAAACCAGATACACAAAGTGGCACATGGATCTGGAGTTCGTCTGTAGTAGCAAGAGGCCTTGTGTGCCCCTTCTCATTCATTATTTCTCTCTGCAAATAAATAAAAATATTTTTGCTGGGTGTAGTGGCATGTGCCTTTAATCCCAGCACTCAGAAAACAGAGGTAAGAGGCTAGCCTGGGACTACAAGAGTGAATTCCAAGTCAGCCTGGGCTAGAGTGAGAGAGATCCTACCTCACAACAAACAAACAAGAACAGCCTTTAGTCTCAGCACTGGGAGGCTGAGGTAGGAGGATCTCTTTGAGTACAAGGCTGGCCTAGGGCTACAGAGTGAGTTCCATGTCAGCCTGGGCTGGAGTGACACCCTACCTGGAAAAGAAAAAAATTATTTTTTTTCTTGCTGTAATCAAATGCCTGACAAGCAACTTAAGAAGAGTTTATTTCAGTTTATAGTTTGAGGGGACACAGTCCACCATGGAGGGGAAGACATGGCGGCAGGAGTGTGAACTGGCTGGCCACGTTGCATCTAGTCAGGAGGACCACAGTGATAAATGCTCAGCTTGCTTCCTCCTTTGGACCCAACCTGGGATGTCAGCCCAAGGAACAGCGCAGCCCACAGGTAGGGTGGGTCTGCCCAACTCAACTGAATCTAGAAACTGTCCCTACCCAGAGATAGGCCCAAAGATTTGTTTCTTAGGTGATTCCAGATATTATTAACAATTTTTTTAATTAATTATTTATTTTTACTTGAGAGAAAGAGAGGGGCAGGAGGAAATGGGCACACCAGGGCCTCTAGTCACTGCAAAGGAACTCCAGACACATGCGCCATCTTGTGCATCTGGCTTACATGGCTCCTGGGGAATTGAACCTGGGTCCTTAGGCTCCACTGGCAATTGCCTTAACCACTAAGCTATCTCTCAAGCCCTGAGTTTACAACATTAATCATCACATTACGTGACAAAAATTTCATCTGAATTTTAAAAAGAGGTAAGAGGAATTTAAATGGAATTAATAAAAATAAAACTGCAAAAATATGTTTATCATACCATTCCAGACACTTTACAAAGTTCATTAATTTTAACAACCCTATGGAACTGGGCATTGTTTATTTATTTATTTACTTATTGTTTTCCCCCAAGGTAGGGTTTCACTAGCTCAAGCTGACCTGGAAATCATAGTCTCAGGGGGGCCTCGAACTCATGGCGATCCTCCTACCTCTGCCTCCCAAGTGCTGGGATTAAAGGTGTGCACCACCACACCCGGCTAGGCATTGTTTTTGTTACTATTTTCATTTTACAGATGGAAGAAACTGAAGCACAGATAGATTTAAGTAACCCATCCAAGATCACCCAGCTATGAGTGGCAGAGCCAAGGTGCATCCTATTGGGATCCAGAGGCAGAACCAGGAAAAGGGACCTCTGGCTGCAAAGGCTGCCCTCCAAAACAAATGAGCTCCCAGTGGGCAGACCTCCTCTAGAGACAGGGAGTGCATCCGGCTCACACGGAAGCACCTCTCACATCAAGCCATCAGCTCCTTTCTTAAGCGAACTCTGCAACTGTGATGTGAGCATGATGTACAAATCTCTGAGATGTTTACACATATTAAGTGTTGTCACCGTTGACAAAATGTAATACTTATCTAAAACTTTGGGGAGTGTGCTAGAGATTGAACCCAGTGTTTTGCACACACTAAGCATATGAAAATTTCCCCATAATACTTTTCTAATTCAACTGTACAGAAAAGGTTCAATAACAAGTTTCCCAAATGTATGCATTATGAATGTTCTTTTTTGTTTTCAAGGCAGGGCCTCTAGAAAAGGCTGACATAGAACTCACTCTGTAGTCCCTGGCTGGCCTCAAACTCACAGTGACCAGCCTACTTTAGCATCCCCATAACAGTTAGAGACTCCAAACTGGACTTCACTTATTCATTCCTCCCTGCCCACCCTGAGCTATAAAAATACGATGGCAGGTGAGAAAGATGGCTCAGCAGGCTGAGGAGATGGCGCCTGCACAAGCGTGACTGCCAGAGGGTGCCCGAGGCTGGAGAATTGTGGGGCTTGCAAAGCAGTCAAAGCTCCAAAATCAGTGAAGAGACTCTGTCTCTTGGGGAAAAAAGTGCGTGAGCAATGGAGAGGGAAACCCTATAATCCTCTTCTGGCCTCTGCCCATGCCTGAGGGACTGCCTGTGCAGACTGCCCCATACATACATATGTGCATATATTAATTTCCCTACACACACACCATGTGCATACTCCACCCCATACACATTCCACATCACACCTACCACACGTACATATATGCACATACACCGTCCCATAAATATACATGCGCATACACGGCCCTGCGTGCGCGCGCGCTCACACACACACACACACACACACACACACACACACATATACACACACGGCACCTAACACAAACATGAGCGTATGCAAAATACATATATTACACTGACAGTGAAATGTCACTTATTTCCTCTTCTGTAAGAAATGGGCTGAGCTACATGATTTCTGAAGTTCCTTCCACTTCTGGAATTCTAGTCATATAATTCAGAAGCTGATTTTTTTTTAAGGTAGATTTTTTTTTGGCTGGGTGTGGTGGCACACACCTTTAATCCCAGCACTCAGGAGGCAGAGGTAGGAGGATTGCAGAGTTCAAGGTCACCCTGAGACTACACAGTGAACTCTAGGTCAGCCTGAGCTAGAGTGAGACCCTGTCTCAAAAAAAAATTTTTTTTTTTTTTTTTGTTGGTTTTTGGGGATAGGGTTTCACTCTGGGCTGACCTGAAATTCACTTTGCAATCACACAGTGGCCTCAAACTCACAGCGATCCTCCTACCTCTGCCTCCCGAGTACTGGAATTAAAGGTGTGTGCCACCATGCCCAGCTTTTTTTTTTTTAAGCTTAAGGATTTAAAACAATTACCTAACATCATAATGCAACACAGAGATAACCAGAGCCTGTTGAAGTGGGAAGGCAAACTGCAAGGCTTTAAAAATAAAGGGCTTGAGCTGGAGAGATGACTCAGAGGTTAAGGCACTGGGCTATAAAGCCTATCAACCCAAGTTCAATTCCCCAGTACCCAGGTAAAACCAGATGCACAATTGGAGTTTGTTTGCAGGGGCTAGAGGCCCTTAGTGCGGACCTTTTCTCCCTCTCCCTCTGCTGCACTAGGGACACCAAGGTAGGAGGATCACTGTGAGTTTGAGGCCACCCTGAGACTACAGAGTAAATCCCAGGTCAGCCTGGGCTAGAGCAGATCCTACCTCAACAAGTAAACAAACAAAAAATTAGATGGACTGTCAAGGAGAAGCCAGATACATCATCTGTTTTAGCAAGGATAATGCCAAAACAAAAAAAATACCCCACAACAATAGCCTCAGTCTTTCCCACCTAGGCACCCAGGCAAGCTCCCAAGGGCAGAACTATTCAAGGCACAGCCATAAACTGAACTGAGAAATCCCCACAGATTTCTCAGGAAAATACAGCAAGTAGCAAGAGGAACATCATTCGTCATGGTAATTGTACAAAATGCACTACAATAAAAGCAACCATCTAGGGCCTCAAAAAGGGCATCCAGAACCGGGGACATGGTGGCGCGTGCATTTAATCCCAGCACTCGGGAGGCAGAGGTAGGAGCATCTCCATGAGTTCAAGGCCACCCTGAAGCACATAGAAAATTCCAGGTCAGCTTGAACTAGAGTGAGACTTTGCCTTGAAAAACAAAAACAAAAACAAACAAACAAACAAAAAAAAGCCATCCTGGAAGGCTAAACAAAGATGACAATTTTTTGTGTGTGTTTTGTTTTGTTTTTCAAGGTTGAGTCTCACTCTAGCCCAGGCTGACCTGGAATTCACTATGGAGTCTCAGGGTGGCCTCGAACTCACAGCAATCCTCCTACCTCTGCCTCCTGAGTGCTGGGATTAAAGGCATGCACCACCACGCCCAGCTAGAATGATAACTTTTGTTAACAACTGAACTTCAAAAAAATATGTAGTAAATGTATTTGATTAACATGTGGGACACCCTGGGTTCAATCCCCAGTACCAGCAAAGCAAAGAAAAAAAATCAGATATTTATTTTTCTCTCTATATAAAAAATTTTTAAATAGGAAAAATTAAAAAAAATAATAATCCAGGCACAGTGGTGCACACCTTTAATCCTAGCACTCGGGAGGCAGAAGTTGGAGGATTGCTAGAGGAAACCCTACCTCAAAAACAAAAGCAAAATAAAATAAATAAATAAATAATAAAGCAAACCTAATAGCACATAAACACACACAATCCCAATTCCATGGGGTGGACACCACAGCCCACCTGTAAAGATCCTCACTGAACTGGGGCAGCATGTGCATGTGTCACAGGAAACAAGGACCATAACTCCACCCTCTTCCCCACCTAAGAGAACCTGATACAATATATAAGAGAGAAATGAATGAACTCTTGCTTCTTTTTCATATTTCAGTACATCATTCACAAACTCTGCTAGGCAGCTTCAAGTATTATTTAGAAGGAAATTGCAGATGACATACACCAACTGTACTGTGACAACAATTGCTACCTCAGTGCAGCAGCTGCCAGGGTATGTTCCAAGGGCTTCTGAGGGGTCCCCAAGTCTTTTCAGGGACCTCACTTTTCTTTCCACCTGTGTGAGGCTGAAATTTTCTTCAACTACATCAACCACACAACAGACAGCAATGGAGTGAAAGCAGAATCTGGCTAACTTTTTTTTTTAATTTTTTGGTTTATTTACTTTTATGAGAGAGATCGAGAGTAGAAGAGGCAGAGAGAGAGAGAGAGAATGGGTGCACCAGGGCCTCCAGCCACTGCAAACGAACTCCAGATGCGTGCGCCCCCCTTGTGCATCTGGCTAATGTGGGTCCTGGGGAATCGAGCCTCAAACTGGGGTCCTTAGGCTTCATAGGCAAGCACTTAACTGCTAAGCCATCTCTCCAGCCCTGGCTAACTTTTTCATTTGCACATGTGTGAAGTGTATCTGTCCACCAACGTCTTTCATTGCTGCAAATTGATGCCAATCCGGCTTTACATGGGTGAGAAGAATTGAACCCAGGCAAACAGCCTTTGCAAGCAAGTACTTTTTATTTAGGAGGGGGGTGTTGGTTTTTTGAGGTAGGGTCTCACTCTAGACCAGGCTGACCTGGAATTCACTATGTAGTCGGCCTCGAACTCACGTGATCCTCCTAAATCTGCTTCCCGAGTGCTGGGATTAAAGATGTGCACCAACACACCCGGCTAGCAAGCACCTTTTTTTAAAAAAAATTTTGTCCATTTTTATTTATTTAGTTGAGAGCGACAAAGAGAGATAGAGGCAGATAGAGAGAATGGGCGTGCCAGGGCTTCCAGCCACTGCAAACAAACTCCAGATGTGTGCGCCCCCTTGTGCATCTGGCTAACGTGGGTCCTGGGGAATTGAGCCTTGAACCGGGGTCCTTAGGCTTCACAGGCAAGCGCTCAACTACTAAGCCACCTCTCCAGCCCTAGCAAGCACCTTTTGACCACTGAGCATCCCCCGTTCCTAGTTGATTTCTTAATTTTGTTTTTTTATTTCTTCGCACAGGTGCATATGTGTGTAGCAGGGTCCCTTGCTGCTGAAAATGCCCATCCCCCTTTACATAGCTGGCTGGGGAATTGAACCTGGACTGAGAGGCTTTATAAACAAGCACCTTTAACTGCTAAGAAAACTCCCTGGTTCTAAACTGCTTTTTTTTTTTTTGCCGGGGGGGGGGGAGGGCTGATTGCAGTGTTGTTTTTTTTTAAATATATTTTATTTTTACTTATTTGAGAGAAACAGTGAGAGAAAAAGCAAAAATAAACAAAAAATAAAGAAGGATTTATATACAAAATGTTAATATTAAGCAGCTGAGGAAGGTAGTACAGTATTTTGGATTAGTTAATTACTTTTTAAAATATTTTATTTATTTGAGAGAAAGAAGGGAAGAGAGAGGGGAAAGAGAGGAATAATGGGCGGGCCAGGGCCTCCAGCCACTGCAAACAAACTCCAGATGATACCGTGTGCCCCCTGGTGCATCTGGCTTAAGTGGGTCCTGGAGAATCAAACCAGAATCCTTTGGCTTTGCAGCAAATGCCACAACTGCTAAGCCATCTCTCCAGCCCTTAACTACTCTTTTGTACTATTATTTTCTTGTTCTCATGGAAGGGGCTTAGGGCGACCCATGGTAGCATATTCTAGACTATGAACTCAATACCACAGGATACTCCCGGAAGAGTCCAGGGACAACTTGACTGGGTAAATTAGATTCCCCCACTCCTGCCACCACACTTAGCAATTTTTCAATACCCAACAGAAAACAAAAGTTCTGAGAAGTCCTGCACCAATGAAACCAGTTTAACAGCATTTCCCAAATGTAGCCAACCAACAATCTTTTACCAGAACAATGACCCAGGAACACACTTAAGGGAGCACTGCCTGAAAGATCAACCAAATAGCCTACATGGCCACCTGAAGAGAAAGCCAGAGTTGGTCATTATACCATATTTATAATGAAAAACATCAAGCAAAGATAGCATTGACAGTTGGGGGTGGTGACGCACACCTTTAATCCCAGCACTTGGGAGGCCATCATGAGTTCAAGGTCACCCTGAGACTACATAGTGAATTTCAGGTCAGCCTGAGCTGTAGTAAGACCCTACCAGGGGTGGGGGGAGCATATATTATTAACAAGGGCTGGAGAGATGGCTTAGGCGTTAAATTGAAGCCTAAGGACCCAGGTTCAATTCCCCAGTACCCACATAAGGCAGATGCACAAGATGGCACATGTATCTGGAATTTGTAGTGGCTGGAGACCTTGACATGCCCATTCTCTCTCTGTCTCTTTCTCCCCTTCCCTCCCCTCTCTCTTTCAAATAAATAAATAAATAGGGCTGGAGAAATAGCTTAGTGGGTAAGGTGTTTGTCTGCAAAGCCAAATGACCCAGGTTTGATTCCCCTGGTCCCATGTAAGCCAGACGCATAAGGTAGCACAGATATCTAGAGTTCATTTGCAGCAGCTGGAGGTCCTGGCATGCCTCTGTGTGTGTGTATGTGTGTGTGTGTGTGTGTGTGTGTCAAATAAATAAACATTGGGCTGGAGAGATGACTCAGCAGTTAAGGCACTTGCCTGCAAAGCCTATAGATCCAGGTTTGATTTTCCAGGTCCCACATAAGCCAGATGCACAAGGTGGCGCACGCATCTGGAGTTTATCTGCAGTGAGCCGTTAGAGGCCCTGGCACGCCCATTTGCACGCTCTCTCTCTCTGTCTCTAATAAACAAAAATAAATATTTTAAATAAATGAACATAAAATTTTAAAAATATAAAATAGACTATTTTTAAAAATATTTAAAGCCAGGTACAGTGGGGCACACACCTTTAATCCCAACACTTG
Organism: Jaculus jaculus; assembly: GCF_020740685.1. NCBI lineage: Eukaryota > Metazoa > Chordata > Mammalia > Rodentia > Dipodidae > Jaculus > Jaculus jaculus. Next base: position 44,335,139 of record NC_059106.1, read on the forward strand.
GAGGCAGACGTAGGTAGATTGCTGTGAGCTGGAGGCCACCCTGAGAGTACATGGTGAATTTCAGGTCAGCCTGGTCCTCAGGAGATCCTAGCAGGGGAGGGCAGCCTTCTAGTGTGGCGGCACACGCCTTTATTCCCAGCACTAGGGAGGCAGAGGTAAGAGGATGTGAGTTGGAGGCCAACCTGGGACTACAAGGTTTGTTCCAGGACAGCCTGGGTTAGAGTGAGAAGCTACCTGGGGAGGGGGAAAAGAGTAAATTTGATTCATAAAGATGGATTTGAGAAACTCAGAGAACGTTTTTTGTTTTTGTTTTTGTTTTTTTTTTAATTTTTGTTTGAAAGACACAGAAGGAAGGAGACAGAGAGAGGGAGAAAGAGAATAGGCATCCAGGGCTTCTCCAGACCTATGCACTGCGTTGTGCATCTGGCTCTATGTGGGTACTGCAGAATCAGACCTGAGCTGTTAGGCTTGGCAAGCAAGTGCCTTTAATCACTGAACTACCTCTCCAACCTCCAAGGTGAGTTTTAAACAGCAAGTTTTTAAAGATTATTTTTATTTATTTACTTGCAAAGAGAGAGAGGGAATGGGTGTGCCAGGGCCTCTAGCCGCTGCAAATGAACTAAAAATACATGCACCACCTTGTGCATCTGGCTTTACATAGGTACTAGGGAACTGAACCCAGGTTGTTAGGCTTTGTAGGCAGGTGACTAACTGCTGAGCCATTTCCCCAGCCCTTCAGCAGCAATCCTTAAGTTAAATTATTTTTTTTAAATATTTTATTTATTTATTTCAGAGAGAAGGCAGATAAAGAATGAGTGTGTCAGGGCCTCTAGCAACTGCAAATGAATTCCAGATATATGCACTTCCTTGTGCATCCGGTTTATGTGGGTCCTGGGGAATAGAACTGAGGTCCTTTGGCTTTGCAGGCAAGTGCCTTAACCACTGAGCCATTTCTCCAGCCCCCTTAGGTTAAATTCTTTAATGAAAACCATTACTTTCACTGGATCAGTCAATCCTCATATAATACACATTAGTAAATACTCTCTGAAAGGAGTGCACATGCCTGCAACTCCAACAACACTGGGAAGATGGGGGCAGCAGGACTGAAAGTTTGAAGTCAGCCTGGGCTACACAGCCTGTCTCAACAAAACAAGGCTGGGGCTGGTGAGATGGCTTAGTGGTTAAGGTGCTTGCCTGTGAAGCCTAAGGACCCAGGTTTGATTCTCCAGGTCCCCCATAAGCCACATGTAGGTGAACATGAATCTGGAGTTTGTTTGCAACAGCTAGAGGCCCTGGTGAGCCCATTCTTTCTCTCTGTTTCTCTCCCTCTCTCTAATAAACAAATAAAAATAGAAATTAGGAAGAAAAAAAAAAAAAGCCAAGCTGGGCATGGTAGCACACGCCTTTAATCCCAGCACTTGGGAGGCAGAGGTAGGAGGATCGCCTGGAGTTCAAGGCTACCCTGAGAATACAGAGTGAATTCCAGGTCAGCCTGGGCTAGAGTGAGACCCTACCTCGAAAAACCAAAAAATAAAAATAAAAAGCCAGGTGTGGTGGTGCACGTCTTTAATCCCAGCACTCAGGAGGTAGAGTAGGAGGATCACCACGAGTTCGAGGCCACCCTGGAACTATATAGTGAATTCCAGGTCAGCCTGAGATAGAGCGAGAGTCTACCTCAAAAAAAAAAAAAAAGTTATATTATGTATATGAGAGAGAGAGAAATAAAAAAATAATGGTTGGAGAAAAGAGGGCTGGGGAGGAGATGGCTCAGTGGATAAAACAGTTGGCACACACTCTGAATAAATGAGTTAGGATCCTCAGAGCCTGTGTAAAATCTGGAAGCTGTGGTGGGCTTCTAGAACCCCAATATACCTATGGAGAGAAACATACAGATTTCCCAACTTACAAACAGGGCGATGAACAAGACTCTACCTCAAAAACACGAGGTGGAAGCCAGTTGTGGTGGTGGAGGCGCACACCTTTTTTTTTTTTTTTTTTGGTTTTTCGAGGTAGGGTCTCACTCTAGCCCAGGCTGACCTGGAATTCACTATGTAGTCTCAGGGTGGCCTCGAACTCAAGGCGATCCTCCTACCTCTGCCTCCTGAGTGCTGGGATTAAAGGCGTGCACCACCACGCCCGGCTGGAGCACACCTTTAATCCCAGCACTGAAGCCACCCTGAGACTACACAGTGAATTCCAGGTCAGGTGAAACCCTAACCCAGAAAAAAACAACAACAAAACAAGGTGGAAGGCAAGGACCACCCCAAAGCTGACACTCCCACAAACACAGGCACACACATGAAGTGAATAAATAGCAAGACAGAGAGGACATGCACTGCAAGAGTCGGCTCTTCCCACAGTGAACACCACCTGTCCTGCCTGTGTTTCTCCCACCGTCTCCTTGCCCAGCCCTGCCCCGCCTCTGCCACGAGAGGCACACAGGCTCCTCGGCCATCTCCTCCTTTCACATCCTTTCTTCCTCTCCAGACCTCAGTACACAGGCTCTTGTCCATCTTCCTGTCCTCCCTGATATGGTCACCCAAGACTCAAATAATTAGGATGCTCCTCCCCTTCTCCACTCAGGAGGGGACTGGCTGTGGTCCCCGATCTAGACAGTCTCAGCAAAGGCCTAAGGAGCGCCTGCCATGTCTCCGTGACCGCTGCAGGATGGTGTCTGTGTATGACTCAACTGTTTTCTTGCACATTTGCTCCAGTCCCACTCATTACAGGCTAAGTAGGTTTCTGAGAGTCACTGGAACTTAAACTATTTCTAATGACATTTCCAGGGAGAAAATACAATTTGAGTCCCAGCTGACATCCTGACAGATCAGTACGAGTTGACTCTTCAGGTCTTTTGGGAATCAGACATGGCTGTTGTCCACCAGAAACTGTCAGAACAAGCTGCTTTGTAGCTCCTCAACAGTCCTAGAAGATTCCAGAGAGCAGAGGTAATTTAAGGGAGAGTTCATGGCAACAGGATTGAAGAGTGAGAAATAAAATACATACTACCACACACTCAAAAGAAAAGATTTCACCAGACCCAAGCTAGATTTGCCTAACTGCCTTCCACACCAGATGCCCAGTATGCCTACCAGTACTTGGTTTTCTAGAAGAAAATAATGATAATAAAAAGCACAGTCAGCCTGTATGTAATCCCAGCTACTCAAGAGGCGGAGGCAGGAGGATTGTTTGAGACCAGGAGTTCAAGTCTAGCTTGGGAATCACAGTGGGACTCCATAATACAAAATAAATTAAAGACAGAACTGGGGACTGTGGAGGTGGCTTTGTGGGTCAAGTGTTTGCTATGCAAGTTCAAGTACCTAAATTTAAATCCCCAGGCCCCATGTAAACTAGAAGCTATGGTGGGCTTCTGTAATGCCAGCATGCCTACAGATAGACGGAAGGCAGACACAGGAAGCGCCACAGACCAACTAGCCTGGGAAAGGAAGTGGTTAAAAACTAGACTAAACCGGGCGAGGTGGCGCACGTCTTTAATCCCAGCACTCGGGAGGCAGAGGTAGGAGGATCTCCGTGAGTTCAAGGCCACCCTGAGACTACAGAGTGAATTCCAGGTCAGCCTGGGCCAGAGTGAGACCCTACCTCAAAAAAACAAAAACAAAAAGCCAGGTGTGGTAGCACACACCTTTAATCCCAGCTCTTGAGGTGGAGGTAGAAGGATCACCATGAATTCAAGGCCACCCTGACACTACAGAGTGAATTCCAGGTCAGCCTGAGCTAGAGTGAGACCCTACCTTGAAACCCCCCCCCCAAAAAAAAAAGAAAGAAAAAAAGATAAACAAAACTAGAGACTGCCCCGAAAAAGGTAGAAGGTGAGGACTGACCCAAAGTTGTTGTCCTCTGACCTCCACACACACGTTAACACACAAACGCCAAAAATAGAAGGTCAGGAATGCTCCACAATGAAGACTTTTGCCCCAAATCTTTATCTGCTCTTCTCCTTCCCTACTGAAGGATTAGACAGAAACTTCAGGAAGCCCTTCCTCTACTCCCTCAGGCTTGAACCCATCCTCACCTGGCCTAAGTGGCCATACTTGTTTTCACCTTGCCCCTGGCTCGCTCTGTCCACCAGGGTTGAAAACTCGAGAGAAGGCACCCATCACCCAAGCTGGTTTTGCCCTTACTCAGACCTCTGATCCCCACGCAGTCACGGTGTCCCCAATGCCTCCTAATCTATCCCCTAAAAAGGCACAGGATGGGCTGGAGAGATGGCTTAGCGGTTAAGCGCTTGCCTGTGAAGCCTAAGGACCCTGGTTCGAGGCTTGGTTCCCCAGGTCCCACGTTAGCCAGATGCACAAGGGGGCGCACGCGTCTGGAGTTCGTCTGCAGAGGCTGGAAGCCCTGGCGCGCCCATTCTCTCTCTCTCCCTCTATCTGTCTTTCTCTCTGTGTCTGTCGCTCTCAAATAAATAAATAAATAAAAATTTTTTTTAAAAAAAGGCACAGGATGTGACTACAGCTAGATTGGACATGTACCACATGGCCCAGTAGGCGCTCCAAGCCACACCAGAACTCCTGTACTCACCAGACGGTCTGCATTTCCCAGTCACCACCAGGCCCTGGACAATCCACTGACAGCCCTGCAATCTGGCTGCTCCAGCTCCAGCTCCAGCTATACTAGGCGTCCCAAAGAAGACCGCTGAGGACCTTACTCACCAGCCCATGCCTTTCCTCAGCCCTCGCCACTTCACTGGTCCCTCTAGAACCCAGGCTACCAGCCACATGCAGCCTGTGCATGCCACATACATCCCGCTTGTCTCCCCAGCCTGCCCACTGGGCACCTAGCTCTGACTCTTCGAACCCTGGCGTTAACCCAAGAAGACAGTACCACTTATAAAACAAGAGAAATGCAACATACACATCATACACACTCAGACTCACTTGCAACAGACATTTTTTTAATGGTAAAAAAAAAACCCAAAAAATAAAAATAATAATAATAATAAAAGTATGTCAGGAAAAGGGGCTGGAGAGATGGCTTAGCAGTTAAGGCACTTGTCTGCAAAGCCAAAGAACCCAGGTACAGCTCCCCAGTACCCACATAAAGCTGAATGCGTACAATGGTGCACGCAGCTGGAGCTTGTTTGCAGTGGCTAGAGGCCCTGGTGCACCCATTCTTTCTATCTGCCTCTTTCCCTCCTCTCTTTCTCACAAATATATTTTTTAAATTTTTTTTTAAAGTTAAGCATGTTGAGGATAATTATGGGCTAGGGAAATGGTTCAGTCGATGAGTTTGCCATGCAAGCATGAGGGCCTGATTTGATCACAGCACTCACATAAAAAGCTAAGCAAGAGAGCAAGATCCTACCTCAAAAAAAAAGAAGCTAGGCGTGGCTACGCATTCCTGTAATCCCAGTCCTACGAGAGTGGAGAAGGGCTTACTGGTCAGCGAGACTTCACAGAAAGAGCAAGCAGTTTGTGGACCAGTGAGAGGCTCCATTTCAAGGAAACAAAGCACAAACAGTTACAGAAGAGGACACCCAGCCCTCTCCTCTGGTCACCATTCACAAGCAGAGTGCTTACGCCTGCACACACGCCTATACACACACGCAAACAAGAAGGAGGAGAAGAAAGGAAGAAAGAAAGAAGGAAGGAAGGCAGTCAGGAAGGAAAAGGAAGAAAGCCGGAAATGGTGGTGCACGCCTTTAATCCCAGCACTTAGGAGGCAGAGGTAGGAGGATCGCTGTGAGTTTGAGGCCACTCTGAGACTATAAAGTGAAGTCCAGGTCGGCCTGGGCTAGAGTGAGACCCTACCTCAAAAAAAAAAAAAAAAAAAAAAAACTACTGTAGAATCAAACCTGGCCCAGCAGGCTCTACAGGTGCCTTTAACTGGTGAGCAACCTATCTCCCCAGGCCACATTTGAAGTTTTTGTGCTTCTGCTTTCGTTTGTTCTGCAGTGCTAGGACTTGAACACGGGGCTCACACATGCAGCACGTGTTCTAGCAGTGTGCTGCACCCCCAGTCACGACGTCCATGTCCTGCCTGAGATTCTGAATGCTTAGAGCCTGCACACTAGCTGCTCCTAGGCTCTTGTACACTTGGGTAGGGACTCTTGAAACCCTTGCCAAGTAAAAATGCTTTACTGTAGAACCACAAGCAGGTATCAGTGATTATTTACAAAAACTCAGAAGCAAGATCAGCCCTGGCCAACCCAGAGCTTTCTAATCCAGTCTGAGGATTATCAAGATACCCCGCCATTAGCGCAGCTCTTTAACTGCGGGGCTCAGACACTGAGAATGGCTGCATACTACCTGTTAGTTCCCCCACTGTTCCTCCAGCAATTTTAACCCAGAGGAGGTCAGGAGGAAATTAAACTCAAGTCGGTGTGCATTGCTACTTACTTTTTTGATAAATGTTTGAAATGAATGGCAGGAAAAGATTAGGGATTATCCAAAGAATTTTAATTGCTTCTGTTATTCTATTACTAATTCTGTATGTAATTGGAAACTGACATGAATTAGCCAAGGTATTTTAAAGGTAAACATGATCTGCTGGACACAAGGTTTTAATCCCACAAATCATAAAACCACCCCTACTCCTGCTAGCCTCCATCTCCCATTTGTTGTCAATATTGCTGGTGAATTTAGAGTAATTTCTCTCTTGCAAGGCGGTAGGAAAAGAAAGAAAAGGAGTCTATTAGAAAATAAAAGACCGGAGTCTTTCTATGGAACTGTGTGGAGGCGAGAAAGCAGCAGCCAGGCGGCGGGAGCGGGAGGGCATATGCGCGGACTGGTTCATCTGAGAAGGTACCCCACAAGTCAAATGGGTCTGGCACAAACCACCGGGCTGGGCCCCTATTCTGACCTCTGATAGCAGGACACAGGGGCTGGGGTACAGCTCAGTGGTAGAGCTCGTCCTTAGCTTGTCCCTAGCACGTCCTTTTCCACCCACCCTCCACCCCAAAACAGAAAAAGCTAGGTGTGGCCAAATGCCTGTATTCCCATAGTAACTGAAAGGCTGAGGCAAGATGACTATTCTGAGTTCAAGGCTACCCTGGACTACAATATAAATCCTGTCTCAAAAAATGAAAGCCACACATATACAAAGTACTATGTAAGAAAAAAATTAAGTAGTAAGAAGAGTTTAAGCACAAATGACTTCATGACACTCATTTTTACTTTTTTTTTTTTTTTTTGGTGCTAAGGACAGAACCTAGGGACTTAGGCAAACACTCATCCACTGAGCTAAATTCCCAACCCCTTGTTTGTTTGTTTTTTGGTTTTTCAAGGTAGGGTTTCACTCTAGCCAAGGCTGACCTGGAATTCACTATGGAGTTTAGGGTGGCCTCGAACTCATGGCAATTTGCCTACCTCTGCCTCCTGAATGCTGGGATTAAAGACGTGCACCACCATACCCGGCCCCTTGTTTTGTTTTTGAGACATAGTCTCACTCTAGTCAAGGCTGACGTGGACCTCTCTCTACAGTCAAGACTGGCCCTGAACTCAATCCTCCTACCTCAGCCTCCCAAGTGTTGGCATTACAAGCATAAGCCACCATACCTGGCTTCATTTTTGTTGAATTTTAAAATGCATTTTGACTCTAAAGACATGTTCCTAACATGTTTTGTACTATGACTGAAGATTGGGTAAACAAGGAATAAAGAATAAAATCAAAGGATCAGACAAAATAATTCATTTTTAAACCACACTGTCAATTAGCATAACAAAAATATAATGGATTAAGAGCTGTCATTTTCTAAGCTGGCTGTAATTTAGGAATTCTGATGCTTCCAGCCCCTTTCATTGTGCACAGCCCTGCTTGGGAAGCTACATTCTCATTGTGCTGTGTCCTCTGCCCTGAGCCTACAACTCTGTGAGCTGACTACTACTCACATCACTGGGAGATGCCAGGCCACAAATGCCCCGGTGCCATCATGGGCCCAATCTCAGAGTGGAAGATTACAAAACAAAGCCACAGGCCCAGGTGACGCCAAGATAGGAAGGAATGATAAGATTCAGTCGTAAGGAAAGCAGACCCAAATCTCAACAAAAAGGTGGCTTTGTAACAGTGCTGGTGACAGAGGCTAGTGGTCACCAGTCAGGTTAGACTGCCTAAGCAGAGAACAGAGATTTCAAAGTTCCTCCCAACTCAGGGCCAAGTCCTGGGGTGTAAGAATGCAGGAGGCAGCCATGAAGGGCTTGGATGAAAGAAGAAAAAAATCAGCAGCCCAAAACTGGAGTAAGAATGCTCTTAGGGACTGGAGAGATGGCCCAGTGGTTAAGGCACCTGTCTGCAAAACTTAATGACCAGGGTTTGATTCCTCAATGCCCAAAAGAAGCCAGATGCACAAAGTGGCACATGTGTCTGGAGCTCCTCTGCAGCAGTTAGAGGCCCTGGCGCACTCATTCTCCCAGCCTCCCTCCCTCCCTCTCTGCTTGCAAATAAATAAATAAAAATTTTAAAATATATTTTAAAAAATAAAAGAAAGAAGCCAGACATGGTGGTGTAGACCTTTAGTCTCAGCACCTGGAAGATAGAGGTAGGAGGATCACTATAAACTCAAGGCCAGGCTGAGATTAAATAGTGAATTCCAGGTCAGCCTGGGCTAGAATGAGACCCTATATCAAAAAACAATAACAAGGAGCTGGAGAGATGGTTTAGCGGTTAAGGTGTTTGCCTCCAAAGCCAAAGGGTCTCATTCAGTTCAATTCCCCTAGGACCCACGTAAGCCAGATGCACAAGGTGGCATATGCATCAGGAATTCATTAGCAGTGGCTAGAGGTCCTGACGCACCCATTCTCTCTCTGTCAGTCTGCCTCTGTCTCTCAAGTAAATAATATATATATATATATATATATATATATACATACATATATACATATATATATATATATATTTTTTTTTTAAATATGGAAGGCTTCACGAATTTGCTTGTCATCTTTGCGCAGGGGCCATACTAATCTCTGTATCGTTCCAATTTTAGTATATGTGCTGCCGAAGCAAGCACAAATAAAATACTTTGTATATACTCAAAAGATCTGGGGCTGGAGAGATGGCTTAGAGGTTAAACTCTTGCCTGTGAAGCCTAAGGACCCTGGTTCGAGGCTCGATTCTCCAGGACCCACGTTAGCCAGATGCACAAGGGGAACACGTCTAGAGTTCGTTTGCAGTGGCTGGAGGCCCTGGCATGCCCATTCTCTCCCTCTCTCTGCCTCTTTCTCTGTCTGTCGCTCCAAATAAATAAATAAAAATAAAAATTATTTTTAAAAAATGATCTGAAAACATAGCCAGGCATCGTGGCACATGCCTTTAATCCCAGCACTCAGGAGGCAGAAGTAGAAGGATTACTGTGAGTTTAAGGCCACCCTGAGACTACATAGTGACTTCAGGTCAGCCTGGGCTAGAGTGAGACCCTACCTTAAAAAATCAAAAAGAAGCCGGGCGTGGTGGCGCACGCCTTTAATCCCAGCACTCGGGAGGCAGAGATATGAGGATCACAGAGAGTTCGAGGCCACCCTGAGACTATATAGTGTATTCCAGGTCAGCCTGAGCCAAAGTGAGACCCTACCTCGAAAAAAAAAAAAAATCAAAAAGAAAGCCGGCATGGTGGCGCACGCCTTTAATCCCAGCACTTGGGAGGCAGAGGTAGGAGGATCGCTGTGAGTTCGAGGCCACCCTGAGACTCCATAGTGAATTCCAGGTCAGCCTGGGCTAGAGTGAAACCTTACCTCAAAAAACAAAAACAAAAACAAAAAAAATCAAAAATAAGGGGAAAATAAGGATCTGAACCACCTCACAAAATCTTGTATACAAATGTTCACAGCAATATTTTTCAAAATAGCCACTAAGTGGACATAATCCAAATAAATGTCCATCAATTGGTGAACAAAATAACCATGCAATGGAATGTTACTTGGCTACGAAAAGAAATGAAATTCTGATACATGCTATGATGTTGATGAGTCTTGACAACAGTATGTTCAGTGAAAGCAGCATAGTCACAAAAGGTCACTATCTTCTGAGAAAACACTGATGTGAAATGTCTAGAATAAGAAAATCCTTGGGAAGGGGAATGTTGGGAGGAGTTACCACAGTTTACTGTCTATAATTATGGAACTTGTCAATAAAAAATAAAAACAGCCGGGCGTGGTGGTGCATGCCTTTAGTCCCAGCACTCAGGAGGCAGAGGTAGGAGGATCCCCATGAGTTCCAGGCCACTCTGAGACTACATTAGTGAATTCCAGGTCAGCCTGGTCCACAGTGATATCCTATCTCGAAAAACCAAAAGAAATAAATAAATACAAAAATTAAAAAAAAAAAAAGACCCAGGTGTGGTGGCACACGCCTTTAATCCCAGCACTTGGGAGGCAGAGGTAGGAGGATCACCGTGAGTACAAGGCCACCCTGAGACTACACAGTGAATTCCAGGTCAGCCTGAGCTAGAATGAGACCCTACCTCGAAAAAAAAAAAAAGAAAGAGAAAGAAAAAAATGAAAGGAAGGAAGGAAGGAAGGAAGGAGGAAGGAAGGAGGAAGGAAGGAAGGAAGAAAATCCAAGCCAGGCATGGTGGCACACAGCTTTAACTCCAGCACTTAGGAGGCAGAGGTAGGTGGATCGTTGTGAGTTCAAGGCCACCCTAAGACTACATAGTGATTCCAGGTCAGCCTGGGCTAGAAAGTAAGACCCTACCTTGAAGAGAAAAAAGAAAAGGAAAGAAAGAGAATGCGTAAAAAGAGAACCAATCAGTGGTTGCCAGGGAGTTGGGAAGCAATTGACAATGTGTATAGGATTTCCTTGTTAAAAAGTAAAATCATTTGTGTGTGCATATGTGTATGTATGGGCATGCTAGAGTCTCTTGCTGTTGCAAATGAATACACCTGGCTTGACATCATGGGTGGCTGGGGAATGGAACCCAAACCAGTAGGGTTTTTGAGCAAGCACCTTTAACCACTTAGCCATCTCCCCAATCTCTCCTTTAGAGTGAAGAAAATGTTCTGGAATTAGATTCATAGTGATGGCTGCATAACCTTCTGAATATACAAACATCACCAAACTGTATACTTTCAAAGGATAAATTCTAGACTCAATCCCCAGCACTGCATAAGCTTGGCATGGTGGAAAGCACTTCTGTAATCCTAACACTCAAGAGGTAGAGGCAGGGGGATCAAAAATTCAAGGTCATCCTCTGGCTACTTAGCAATTTTTCAAGTCAGCTTGGGCCACATGAGACCTTGACATACACCCCAACTGAAAGTAATTTTATAGTGTGTAAATTACATTTCCATAAAGCTATGCTTTTTTAATTTTTTTGTTTATTTTTATTTATTTATTTGAGAGCAACAGACAGAGAAAAAAAGGCACAGAGAGAAAGAGAATGGGCACACCAGGGCAACTGCAAACAAACTCCAGACACATGTGCCCCCCCCGTGCCTCTGGCTAACAAGGGTCTTGGGAAATCGAGTCTCGAACAAGGGTCCTTAGGCTTCACAGGAAAGTGCTTAAACGCTAAGCCATCTCTCCAGCCCAAAGCTATGCCTTTTTTTGTTAAAGGGGAGATTTGTGTGTGTATCTCAGTGTCAGGGCACTTACCTGGCATGTGCAAGGCCTTCAACGCAATTAAAAGGTAGCCTTCTTTAAACTGTGACTTTAGGAGCTGAGTGTTGGCCTGGCATGCATATGACCCTGGGTTCAATCTTCAGCCCCAAAACCAAAACAAGAATGCTAACCAAAAAAAAAAAAAAGTTGAAGCCCGGCGTGGTGGCACATGCCCTTAACCCCAACACTCAAGAGGCAGTGGTAGGAGGATTGCCATGAGTTTCGAGGCCACCTTGAGATTACATAGTGAATTCCAGCAGGTCAGTCTGGGCTAGAGTGAGACCCTAGCTTGAAAAACCAAAAAAAGAAAAAGAAAAAAGAAAAGTTGAAACACGCCTTTATTTAATCCCAGCTTTTGGGAGACAAATGTAGAAGGATTGCTGTGAGTTAGAGGACAGCCTAAAACTACAGAATGAGTTCCAGGTCAGCCTGGGCAAGCAATAGCCTACCTCAGGGTTGTGGGGGAAGCAGCAATTTGGAGCTAGAGAGATGGCTTAGCAGTTAAGGTGCTTGCCTACAAAGCCTAAGAACTTATGTTCAACTCTCCAGGTCCCACATAACCCAGATGCACAGTGATGCAAGAACACAATGTGGCACATGGGCACAAGGGCGCACACATGTCTGGAGTTCAAATGCAGTGGCTAGAAGCCCTGGAGCACCAACCAACCACCCCCCTCCCCACATTAAAAAAAGGGGGGAGCAGTCTATTTGGCTTGCCTCAAAAAAAATCTCAACAATTTTTGGTGGCTCAGCAATTAAAGACACTTGCCTGCAAAGCCTGATGGCTTGGGTTTGATTCCCCAGTACCATATAAAGCCTGATGCACAAAGTAGTGCATGCATCTGGAGTTAATTTGCAGTGGCAGGAAGTCCTGGTGTGCACATTCATAGTCTTTCTCTCCTTTTTCCCCTTGCAAATAAATATATAAAAATTTTTTTTCAAGTTGAGGCAAACCAAGTATGGTGGCACACACCTTTAATCCCAGCACTTAGTAGGCAAAGGTAGGAGGATTGCCGTGAGTTCAAGGCCACCCTAAGACTACATAATGAATTCCAGGTCACATAATGAATTCCAGGTCAGCCTGGGCTAGAATGAGACCCTATCTTGAAAACAAAAAAAAAAAAAAAAGTTGAGAGTTGAAGAGATGGCTTAGCAATTAAGGCACTTGCCAGCAAAGTCAAAAAGGACCCAGGTTCAATTTCCCAGTATCCATGTAAAGCCAGATGTACAAGGTGACACACACATCTGGAGCTCATTTGCTGTGGCCAGAGGTTCTAGCATGCCCATTCTTTCTATCTGCTTCTTTCTCTCTCTCAAATAAATTAATAAGCAAATTTTTTGGTTTTTTTTTTCTTTTTTTTTTTTTGAGGTAGAGACCCACGCTAGCCCAGGCTGAACAGGAATGCACTACGTAGTCTCAGGGTGGCCTCTAACTCACAGCGATCCTCCTACCTCTGCCTCCCAAATGCTGAGATTAGAGGTGGGCACCAGGATGCCCAGCAAAAAGTAAATAAATAAGTTGACAGTGTAGGGTCGGAGGGATGGCTTAGCAGTTAAGACATTTGCCTGCAAAAACAAAGAACCCAGATTTGATTCCCCAGGACCAACGTGAACCAGCTGCACAAGGTGGCGCATGCGTTGGGAGTTCGTTTACAGTGGCTAGAGGCCCTGGCACACCCATTTTCTCTGTCTGTCTCTCTCTCTTTCTCTCTCTCTCTCTTTCTCTGACTCTCTCAAATAAATAAAAAAGTTGAAAGTGCAGCTCATGGAAAATCTGAAGAGTGAACAGAAGTTCTTGACACAAGAGAATGAAACCGGTCCAAAATAGAAGACTGAAACAATATTCATTTCTGACTTTTGAAAAAAGTCAAAGAAGGGATGGAGAGAGGGCTCAGCAGTTAAGGTACTTGCCAGTAAAGCCAAAGGACCCAGGCTCAATTCCCCAGTAGCCACATAAGCCAGATGCACAAGGTACCACATGTGTCTGGAGTATGCAGTGGCTAGAGGCCCTAGTGCACTCATTCTCTCTCTCTCCCTCTCCACCCCCCCCCCCCCGCTTCTTTCTCTTTCTGTGTGTGTGTGTCTCTCTCTCTTAAATAAATAAATGAGGAGCTAGAGAGAGGGCTCAGTAGCTAAGGCACTTTTCTTCAAATAAATAAAAATAAAAGAAGAAAACACAAATTCTTCACATGGTATGTTACCATGGACTTCTTGTTGGAGGTCTGGAATAGAAGGGAGTTAACCTTCAGATGTGTTATACAGGTTTTTAAAGCTGTTTCATCTTATTACTTTGAAGCAATTGAATCTGTGCCAGGAACCTTTAAAAATAAAATAAAAGATGTAGCAAGGAATCTTGTGAAAATTTTTCATCTAATAATATCTTCCTAAAGCTAAATGTGAAAATATGCCAAAAACACAGGCAAGAAGGGACCTACCCAAACTGGGGCACAGTGCGACTCCAATGCCAAAGGGTGCTTCTTAAAGAAAGTATGGGTAAGAACTGGAGAGACGGTTCAGCAGTTAAAGGCACTTGCTTGCAAAGCCTGTGGACCCTGGTTCAATTCCCCAGTACCCAAGTAAAGGCAGATGCATGTGTCTGGGAGTTCATTTGTAGTGGCAAAAGGTTCTAGTGTGGCCATGTTCATTCATTCCTCTTTCTCCTAAATAAAAATATTTTTAAGAAAATAGAATGCATGAGTACAGGGAGGCACTCTCAAATGGTGTGAACATACTGCCTGTGGCCTTTTCCTAGTCTCTGGCAAAGTCAAAATGACAAGTTAGCTTCATGTGATGGTTTACATCTATAATGCCCGCATTCAGGAGGCTGAGGTAAGAGGATTCCCGTGTATTCCAGGCCATTCTGATCTATAGACTGAGTTCCAGGTCAGCCTGGGCACAGTGACCTGACTCAAAACACCAGTACCAAGTGTGGTGGTGCACACCTTTAATCCCAGCACTCAGGAGGTAGAGGTAGGAGGATTACCATGCGTTCAAGGCCATCCTGAGACTATATAGTGAATTCCAGGTCAATCTGTACTAGAGTGAGACCCTACCTCAAAAAACCATAAAGAAAAACAGCAACAACAAAAGCCACAGTTGAGGTTTGGGGTTTCTTTAAACAATGAAAGAACATGACTTTCCCATCAGACTTCAGTACATATTTCTGGTGCTCTATTCTATGTAAAATGTATTTTATAGGCAAGCCAACATTTAAAATTTTTATTTATAGGGCAGGAGAGATGGCTTGGAGGTTAAGACATTTGTCTGCGAAGCCTAAGGACCCAAGTTCTATCCCCCAGTACCCAGGTAAAGCCAGGTGCACAAGGTGGTGCAAATGGCTGGAGGCCATGGTATGCCCATTCTCATTCTCTCTCTGCCTCTTTCTCTCTCAAATAAATAAATAAAATATTTTTTAAGTAAAAAACTTTATTTACAAAGACACATTTCTGGGTGTTTTGTTTTTTTTTTGGTTACTTTTATTTATTTATTTGAGAGCAACAGACAGAAAGAGAAACAGCCAGATAAAGAGAGAGAATGGGCGCGCCAGGGCCTCCAGCAGCTGCAAAGGAACTCCAGACACATGCGCACTCTTGTGCATCTGGCTAACGTAGGTCCTGGGGAATCGAGCCTAGAACCAGGGTCCTTAGGCTTCACAGGCAAGCGCTTAACCGCTAAGCCATCTCTCCAGTGCCAAAGACACATTTCTTTAAGCAACTCCACTCCTCCAAAACCAAGACCACAGGAAAATCAAGTTGCAATGATTTAAAGCCTCAACCAGAACACATGAGGAAAAGGTTCATGGAAGCTGCCCTAGAACTCACTATGTAGCCCCAGGCTCACCTCAAACTTGAAGTGATCCTCCTGCCTCAGCCTCCCAGTGTTGGTACAACAGGCATGAACCATGCAGCTGGCTTTTATTTGATTTTTTGTTCATTTGTTTTCTTGAGGTAGGGTCTTGCTCTAGCCCAGTCTGACCTGGAATTCACTATGTAATCTCTGGCTGGCCTTGAACTCACAGCAATCCTCCTACCTCTGCCTTCCAAGTGCTGGGATTAAAGGCCTGTGCCACCACAACCAGCTTCAATTTTTACTTGTGAGAACTATAATTAAAATGAAATTCTGTAAATTAACCGGCATGTGGTACATGCCAATAATCTCAACACTGGGGAGACAAGGCAGGAGGATCACCATAAGTCCAAGGACAGCCTGGTCCACACAGAAAGTTCCAGGCAATTTACATGAGGAAATCGATCATCCATTGAGTAAGTCTACACATGATCTTTAAAAAACTACATTATTTATTTGAGAGAGAGAGAGAAAGTGTGTATGTGTGTAGGCACAGCAGGATCTTTTGCTGTTGCAAGCTAGCACCAGACGCTTCTCCGAGTTTTGCGCCCAACTTTACCTGGGTGTTAGAGAACCAAACCCAGGTAGACAGGCTTTACAAACAAGTCCTTAAATGCTGAGCCACCTCCCCAAACCACATGATATTTATTACACTAATAATTTTTTAAACTATTATTTTAGGGCTGGAGAGATGGCTTAGCGATTAAGGCGCTTGTCTGCAAAGCTAAAGCACCCAGGTTCGATTCCCTAGGGCCCATGTAAGCCAGATGCACAGGGTGGCACAAGCGTCTGGAGTTTGTTTGCAGCAGCTAGAGACCCTGGTATGCCCATTCTCTCTCTCTACCTCCCTCTTTCTCTCTCTCTCTCTCTCAAGTATTTTTTTAAAAACAAAATAAAACATTATTTTACTTATTTGAGAGAAAGAGGCAGACAGATAATGGGCATGCTAGGGCCTTCAGCCGTTGCAAACACACACCAGACACACGTGCCACCCTGTGCATCTGGCTTATGTGGGTCTTGGGGAAATCAAACCTGAGTCCTTTGGCTTTGTAGGCAAGTTCCTTAACCTCCACCATCTCTCTAGCCCACACTAACAACTATTCAGGATCCACAGGGTATAAACAGCAGTTCATGCCATTCTACCCTAAGTAAGAAACAGTCAGATACTGAGCTGGGAGTGTAGCTCAGTGGTAGGGCACTTGCTTAGCATGGGCAAGGTTCTGAGTTCTATTCCCAGCACCAAATGGAGAAAAGGAGGCACCTCATGGGCTGGGGAGGGGGTTCGGTGGGTGAAATGCTTGCTGCACGAGCATGAGGACCTGGGTTTGGACCCCCAGCACCCACGTAAGTGTAGGCAATGGCAGTCTGTAATCCCAGGGCTGGAAAGCCAGGGAGGGTGTTGTGAGAGACAGGCAGGTTCCCAGGGCTCACTGGCTAGCTGGTCTAGCCAAATCAGTGACCTCTAAGCTTACCAAGACACCCTGCCTCAAAAAACCAGGTGGAAAGCAACTGAGGACACCCAACGTCAACTCAGACCTCCAGATGTGTGTGTGTCCATGTGTGTCCACACACACACAGGATGGTACGTGCATGGACTGGAGAGGTGGTTAGCAGTTACAGGTGCCTGCCTGCAAACCCTGCCATTCTGGGCTCAGTTCCCCACTACCCACATAAAGCCAGATGCACAAAGTGGGGTGTGCATCTGGAATTCACTGCAGTGGCAAGAAGCCCTAATGTACCAATGCACTCTTATTCTCTTGCTCTCCTTGAAAATAAACAAAAAATATATATTTTAAATGGGGCTGGAGAGATGGCTTAGCAGTTAAGGTGCTTGCCTGAGGAGTCTAAGGACCCAGATTCAACTCTCCATATCCCACATAAACCAGACCCACAAAGGTGAGGCAGGCACAAAGTCACATATGTCCACTAGGTGATGCAAGCCTCTGGATTTTGACTGCAATGGCTGAGGCCTTATTCTCTCTCCCCCTTGTCTCTTTCTCTCTCTAAAATAAAAAATAAAATGTCCAGGCATGGTAGTGCACACCTTTAATCTCAACAGTCAGGAAGCAGAGGTAGGAGAATCACCATGAGTTTGAGGCCAATCTGAGAGTATATACTGAATTCCAGGTCAGCCCTGGCTAGAGAAAGACCTTACCTTGAAAGAAAAACAACAATGCACATATACCACTCACTACCCAGCCCCCCCCCAAAAAAAAAGCCAGGCCTGATGGCACACACCTTTAATCCCAGCACTCAGGCAGAGGTAAGACGGTTGCCATGAGTTCGAGACCAGCCTGAAACTACATAGTGAATTCCAGGTCAGACTGGGCCAGAGCAAGACCCTACCTCAAAAAACCAAAAACAAAATAAAAATTAAAAAATCCCCGAGATGTAAGTTGAAATGATCATCTTAACAAATGAGCCCAGAGAAACTGCCTCCAAAAATTGCTTATTTACATATAAAGTTCATTTGTAATATGTCAAAATGAAATGTTCTATTAGCATTTTATGGAATATTCATGAACATGTAGCATGAAAAAACAACAAATGCAACAGAATAACTGATGTTTAAAATGTTTTTATGTTGAAGACTAAGAATCCCCAAGAACTGGAACGGCATCAGAAAGCGCTGAGAGAAATAGCAGATTACAAATTACTCAAGGCCTGAGCACATCTCTGCCCTGTAGTTTCTGCCCGTCTGTCATGAGGATATTCAAGAGGTGAAATTCACATCTCTGTTTAACCGAAGCAATTAAATAAGGAATAGCAAATGTAGGGACATGAACAAACTTAAAAAGCATGGATTTAAGCCAAGTGTGGTGGTACACGGCTTCATCCCAGCACTTGCAAGCAAAGGCAGGAGGATCGCCAAGAGTTCGAGGCTACCTTGAGACTAAATTCCAGGTCAGCCTGGGCTAAAGACCCTGCCTTGGGAAAAAAAAAAAAAAAGCCGGGCATGGTGGTGCAAGCCTTTACATGTACATATATATATTAATTAATTTTAAAAATCATGAATTTAGTAGGGTGTGGTGGTGCATGCCTTTAATCCCAGCACTCGGGAGACAGAGGTAAGAGGATTGCCGTGAGTTCGAGGCTACCCTGAGACTACACAGTGAATTCCAGGTCAGCCTGGACTAGAGTGAGACCCTACCTCAAAAAACAATTACATTTTATCACTGATTACTCGAACTGCTCCCAAAATACTCAACCCAAACACAGATTTTTTTTTTTTTTTTTTTTTTAATGTGTGAGGTTTTCCTAAGAGAAGAAAAACTTTGACACTTTTCCCGCATGGATGTCAGACCTCTTTGTCACATCTGGAAAGAACATTACAAACTTGGCTTAACATAACTTTAAAAAATAATCGGGGCAAATAGCTACTTAGTGACTAAGTTCTGAATCTGACGAGAGAGGACATAATGTTAGAAATGAAATAAATGAAGTATTCAAAGTTTATCGCCCTGCATGTGGGGAGGTACACTGGGACAAAAGACGCAATTGCCTCTTGTGCCCTTTAATGTGTGAACACCATACTTCTTATCTACAATGTCAGGCCGGGGAGAAAAGGGGGGAAAATTAAGCTTGGCAAATTAGAATGCGAACATTTTACCGACTTTTGTCAATCTTCCTCATCAAAATTTCTTTCGATTATAAAAATACTTATCAGAAGAATAGACTCAAGTACTCTATAGATAACACCTAGGTTACTTTGCTCCGGAGCCTGTTTATGATTTCAAGATTCATTCAGAAGCCTCTATCTGCAATGCGTAAGCTTTTCCTTGGCAAGATCGGTCAATACCAGAAAGCATGTAACGTTTAAAAGGTTAAAGTGGATGAAGGTTTAAAAAAAAAAACAAAACTGCCACCTAACCATAAAATAATGTCTGTCCTGCAATCCCGGGGAATCTGCGAGGCTTCTCGTTTTCGGTGGTGGCCCTCTAGACCCCCACGCACGTTCTACCTTACGGCCGCGAGATAAGCTGCAGGAGGCGAACACTTCTCACGCAAGGTGAGACGCGGTGGCAAAGCTCGTCACTACTTCACCTTTGCATGAAAAGGTGGGAGGGGAATCAAGAAGTTTCAGCCTCCGTTCGTTTGGAAACAACGTCTTTAAAGGACTTGGGGAGGAGACGGGAAGGGGGGGGACGAAAGTCGTGGTGTCCACCGGAGCAGCAGCGGAGGACCACGACGTCGAGAAGGCGATGCGGAGGAGTGGGATCTTATGTAAGCACACACCAAAATCCCCGTGCGTGCATCCCCACACGGATGCATCTGCGAGCACCCAGCACACGTCCACACAGCATCCCACCCAGGGGCGCATCCCAGCCTGCGTGCGCGGCCGAGAAGGTGGGCTGACCTCTCCAAGCATCTGCACGGTCCCCCCTACAAGTCACCCCCAAACCGGCGCACAGCTCACCCCAGGAGGGTGATGCAATGGAGAGGGTGGTCAAGGCCCCAAGTGTCCCACAAGGGTTCAAGGATGGCGTCCCCCAACCCACCCACCCACCCCAGGGACATCTGCAAGCGGGTGCCCACGTCCGCCCGGCTCTGCGCGCCCCCGAACCCCCACGCAAGCGAGTCCCCGGGGCTCAACCCCAGGGCAACGACGATCCCCCAACCCTCGGGCCCCGATGTCGACTTACCTCGTGTGGCCCAGACACCGCCGCCGCCGCCCAGCAGCCCTGCGGCCAGCAGCAGCAGCAGCCGAGCAGCCGGGGCGAGCGCGGGCGCAGGGCGGCGTAGCATCGCTCGGGCTCCCGGCGCCGCGGCCGGCCCGAGGCGGGAACGGCAGGGAGAAGACGCTCGGTCTACCGAACCCGAGCCTTGACGACCTGGAACAGACCGCTCGACGGTGCCTTGAGCGCCGGGGTCCGAGCAGCTGCAGCAGCCGCCGCCGCCGTGACGCTGGGCCGCGCGCGCTCGGCCGCGGGCGCCCTCGGAGCCCGAGCGCTTCGCTGGAGGCGGCGGCAGCAGCAAACTAAGATGGCGGCGGCGCTCTCTCTCGGGTCCGGTGAGGGTACCCGGCCGGGGGCGGGGTGCTGGCGGGCGGGGCGGAGAGGGGAGCGGCGCGAGGCGCGCGCGGGGGTGCGGCGGACCGGCGGGGCGTGAGCGCGCACGCGCGCACCCGCGAGGTCGCTGCTGCTGGAGCCTGCAGCGCGCGCCGACGGGGACGCGCCCTGGGGGTTGACTCGGGAACCCCGGGCACCGACCAGAGGGACTCGGCTGCACCCCTGGGTCCCCGGCCGCCGTCACAGTGCATCTCTCTCCTGGATCCCCCTCCCCTCCACACACACACGCGCGCACGCTCCGGGACTACCGACCGCCGGCCGGAGGTACCTGGAAACCGGAGGTTCCCGAGGTCCCGCGCCTACCTCCCTTCAAGGAACTGCCCTTCCCACCCCCTCACGGAATGCAGATTCCAGGGCCGCCTCGGGGTGCCAGCACTAGGTCACTTCGAGCAAGTTGTGTCGTCTCCAAAGAACCTCCTGCACCCAGGGCGGTGATGTGCGGAGCTCGCGGGATGCAGGGCAGACCCGGCCAGCCAGAAGCGTTTGGTGAACAGACCAGGGCAGTTACACTTGTTCCGGTCTCGAGACTTGGGGTTATTGGAAGAGGGCTGCTGAAAACTTTTCTATTTAGGCTCATAACTCGCTCAATGTGATGCTGTCTCTTAGAAATGCAGAGGTCCGGCATATCACGGTGCCACGGTCCTTTAATCCCAGCACTTTGCAGGTTGAGATTCTAGAGTTGTGAGTTCCCAGGGTCATCCTAGGCTACAGTGAGACCCTGCATCCAAAAAGAAAAAGAAATACAAGCTGGGCATGACGGTTCACGCCTTGAATCCCAGCCCTTGCGGCTGGAAAGATGGCTCAGCCATTAAAGATGCTTGCTTGTAAAGCTTTATGGCCTGGGTTTGATTGTCCAGTACTCATGTCAAGCCAGATGCACAAAGTGGTGTTTGCATCTGGAGATTGTTTTCAGTAGCAAAAGGTCCTTATTTTCATTCTCTCTCTCATCTCTCCTCTCTTCCTCCCTCCCCTTCCTCCTTTCTTTCTCTTATTTTTCTTCTCTCTCCTCTCCTGTCCGCTCCCTCGCTCTTGCACATCCTCTCTCTCTCTCTCTCCCTCTCTCTCTCTCTCTCTCTCCTTGCAAACACATAGATATATATTTTTTATTTTGCTTTGTTTATTTGAGTTAGGGTCTCACTCTAGTCCAGGCTGACCTGGAATTCACTATGTAGTCTCGGGGTGGCCTCAAACTCACAGTGATCCCCCTGCGTGTATTTATATATATATATTTAAAAGGAGGAGTATGGGAGTGATCTGGCTGGAGTATGGATGCAAGTCTGTCATCCCATTGATCTTCAGGGTTGATTCAGCTGATCTGCCTGGCTAGGCAGGTGTCCCCTTCCTCTGTGAGCCTCTCTCCCAAAGCCGCACACTCACTCATTGAAGAGAATGATCATTTCGTAATAGAGGAGGACCGTTCTTTGGTCTAGAGTATAGGAGTAGCAGCGCTCCCCTGCTAGACCTCCAAACAAGCTCTCAAGAGGACCAGAAGGAAAGGGTGGACTGAATTCCTGATGATGACCGGATGGGAGAATTTTAACCTGATGCTCCAGGCAACAGGAAGACCGTAATAGCTATGAACAGAGGTACGGTGACCTGAGGATGTTTCAAAACAAACTGTAATGGAAAATTTCCTCCCTGTCCTTTGTTGCCCCAAAGCCTGAAGATTCCGTTCTGGTAACATCTGTCCTTCCCCTTCCCTCCCCTCCTACAGATGGATCCCTCCCAAGGCACCTGCTGCTCACCCCCATCTCCAGGCCATGCCCCACCACTCCTTCCAGCCAAGGGTGTCACCATCTTTGGTCTTGGCTGCGGCTGCCAGCCGGTTGATTCTGTCCCTCCCAGTCTCTTAAACTTGTCTTATGGCTTCCTATTGCGATCTCATCAGCTGTAGAAAGCTCTGAGGGACTTCCCACCCTTCATCCTGGGCAGCCAACAGCTGATCTCAGGGCATGTTGTCTACCATGTCTTCACTCAAATTCATTCCTACCCAGGACTAGCATCACCCCTGCCCGGAGCCTCTGGGCTGCCTCCCTTAGGAAGCCAGTCCTCCTGGCAGGCCATTCCTCCCCAGCCCCACCTGCTGTAGCTGCATAGTCCAGGGCTGTCCCGTCTGTTGCCATGGGCTATCCACTGATGGATCCATGTACTCCTTTTCCCTTCCTCACTGCATCCTAATGGGAAGGACCCAGACAGGACAGGCAGACAGGACTTGACTGGCTCTGCAAGCCACCTTGGACAAATTAAGAAACATCCAAAGTAGCTTTCCTCATCTGTGAAATGGAATAGCATCTCTTGGGAGACTTACATGAAATGATGCAATTAAAGCACTCAGGAGGCAGAGGTAGGAGGATTGTAACAAGTTCAAGGCCACCCTGATACTACATAGGGAATTCCAGGTCAACCTGGACTGCAACAAGACCCTACCTTGAAAACCAAAAAACTGGGGCTGGAGAGATGGCTTAGCAGTTAAGGCACTTGCCTGCAAAGCCTAAGGATCCAGGTTCAATTCCCCAGTACCCACATAAGCCAGATACACAAGGTGTCACATGGATCTGGAGTTTGTTTGCAGTGGCCAGAGGCCATGGCACACCCATTTTTCTCCTCTCTGCCACTTTCTGTCTCTCTCTCATATAAATAAATAAAAATTTTTTTTTTTTTTTTTTTTTTTTTTTTTTTGGAGGTAGGGTCTCACTCTAGCTCAGGCTGACCTGGAATTCACTATGTAGTCTCAGGGTGGCCTCGAACTCACAGTGATCCTCCTACCTCTGCCTCCCCAGTGCTACACCACACCCAGCCAAAATCTTTTTTTTTTTTTTTAAGAAAAGGAGGGTGGGCTGGAGAGATGGCTTAGTGGTAAAGTGCTTGCCTGTGAAGCCTAAGGGCCCCAGTTTGAGGCTCATGTTCCCCAGGACTCACGTAAGCCAGATGCACAAGGTGGTGCCTGCATCTGGAATTCATTTGCAGTGGTTGGAGGCCCTGGCACACCCATTCTTGCTCTTTTTCTCCCTCCCCCTGCCTCTTTCTCTCTCTATCTGTCATCCTCAAATAAATATAAAGATACTTTATTTGTTTTTATTTTAAAAGGGGGGCTAGGGAGCTGACCCCGTCGTTAAAGGCACTTGCTTGCAAAGCTTGTTGGGTTCAATTCCCCAGAACCCACATAAAGCCAGATACACCAACTGGTGCATTTAGAGCCTGTAGTGACAAGAGGCCCTGGTACATCCATACTCACTCTGTCTTTCTCACACAAATAAGTAAATAATATTAAATTATTTATTTTAAAAATGCACCCTTGAGCTGAGCATACACCTTTAATCCCAGCACTGGGGAGGCAGAGGTAGGAGGATCACCATGAGTTTGAGACCACCCAGAGACTGCATAGTGAATTCCAGGTTAGCCTGGGCTAGAGGGAGACCCTACCTCGGAAAACCACCCCCCAAAATAAAAGCACCTTGGGAACCTTTAGGATTGGCAAAACATAAAATCAGGAAGGTCTAATCTCAGAACTATGTTTGGAGTCAATAGGCTGATTCCAAGAGGGAAAATATAATGTATTCAGTTCTATTAAAAACACAAACAAAGCTCTTCACTGTCTGGAATCCTGATCCCTTTATCATCATTTCATCCTTACTGTCCCTTAGAGACGCTAAGAAATAGATCAAAAAGGTCCAACAGCAGGTGGGGTAGGCAGACCTGCCCACGCTGAGATTCGGCCCCCATGAGCATCGCTCCAGCTGCAGAGTTCAGGTCGGGAGTCTCAGATGCCAACAAGCTGGATCTCTGGTGTGCCTGGCAAGAGCTTTGGCCATATTGTCACTTTTCAAAGGGTTCTGAGATGAGGGTCCATCTGGATTTAGGATTAACAGAGAAAACCGCAGACAGAGGCAGCTGCAGTGTCTCAGGTTTGGGAACAGTGGGAGGGAGGCATCTCCCAGGATAGCTCTGAACAGAGATCAAGGGTAAGGAGATGCTCCGTTAGCTATGGAGGAAGCCTTACTTGAACTTCCAAATGTGAGGAAGTAGAGAGGCCACAGGAAGGTTTTCTGAGGGGCTGCATCTGTGAGAGTACCCTTGCTAAGAGTCTCTGCATCAAGCTCCTACCTGCCAGTGACATGTGCTTCATGCCTCTAGCAGCCCCTTCCAGAAGGTACTTTTGTTGTTCCTGTTTCACAGAGGAAGAAAATGTCAAACATTTTTCGCTTTTGCTTTTTGTTAATTATTGAGTTTATTTAAGGAGAAATCATAGTTCATGAGGTTTATTTAGAGGAAATTGGTACCTAAGAAAAGGCTGAGGCAGTTCCATACACACATGTGAGAGATCAAACTTAGAAACCCCTTTGAATAACAGACCAGAGAGAATGAAGAAATAGTGAAGGGGGAGCAGGGCATGGTGGTGCACACCTTTAATCCCCACACTGGGAAGGCAGAGGTAGGAGGATGGCTGTGAGTTCAAGGCCACCCTGAGACTACCTAGTGAATTCCAGGTCAGCCTGGGCTAGAGTGAGACCCTGCCTCAAAAAAATAAAAAATAAATAAAATGAAAAGTGAAGGAGCTGAAGAGATGGCCTAGTGGTTAAGGCACTTCCAGCAAAGCCTAAGGATCCAGGTTCAGTTCCCCAGTACCCACAAAAACCAGATGCACAAGGTGGCACATACATCTGGAGTTCATTTGCAATGGCTGGAGGCCCTGGAGTGCCCATTCTTTCTCTCTCTCTCTCTCTCTCCAATAAATAAATGCAATATTAAAAAAAGAAAGAAAGAAAGAAATAGTAGTTGGGCGTGATGGCACATGCCTTTAATCCCAGCACTTGGGAGGCAGAGGTAGGAGAATCACCAGGAGTTCAAGGCCAGCCAGAGATTGCATGGTGAATTCCAGGTCAGCTTGGGCTAGAGCAAGACCTTACTTCAAAAAACCAAAAAGAAAAAGCAAAGAAAGAAATACTAAAGGAGTCAGAGATCAAAGATAAATCTTACATATAATCAAGGTGAGAGGGCCCCCCCCCCAAAGCATGATACAGATAGAAGGCAAGAAGAAAAATAGTCAAGCCAAGTCTTCTCCCCTTCCCAGCCAAGCTGATCTCACATGGATGTTCAGGCCACGTCATGGGGCAAAAGGAAGAGAACAGACCGGTGAGCGATCCGGGGAGAGGAGAGGTGGAAAATGTCAGATTCGCGTCCACTGAGTATACTGAGAGTGCAGGACTCCTGAGACTCGATTTTGTAACTGATCCTAACACTGGGCCTTTAGCCTACCTGTGAAATGAACACACATACACACACACCAATACTCCAAGATTCCACAGCTGGAACCAGCGAGTTCCCCTGAAGTCAGAAGGTGGGGCCTCCAGTTATACAAGGTACTGAGGGGCAGAGCTCAGGGAGCCTGGGCTTCCCAGCTGAGGATGTGAACTCCAGGTCCAAAGTGAAGTGTGGCTGAAAGGAGGTCGCTGGCAGGAAGGCCCTTTTGCAGCAACATAGAGCCAGCTCACAGGTGGGCATGTTATTACTGTTTTGCACAGTGTGTGATTATCGAGTGTCTGGAAGGGAGTCAAGGGAAGGTAAGCAGTTATTACAGGCACTCTCCTAACGACATGCTGGAGAACAAACTCACTGCAAGGGCTGCAAGGAGGGAAGGTTAGGAGAATGTCCACGGAAGCAGCTGATTATAACTCCTGTAAAGGCTAAAGCCTCAGCCACCGCCATAGACTACCAACTACCAGGATCCCCTGGAGCCCCGGGGGGCCAGCCTGGCCTCATCTCTGCCTTTGGGAATCCTGGCCAGATCCATTGCTGTAAGGGAATCATTCTCTCATTCTCTCTCTCTCTCATTCATTCATTCTCTCTGTCCCTCTGTCTCTCTCTACTTTGAGACAAAATCTCATTATGTAGCCTGGGCTGCTCCTGTCTCAACCATGCAAGTATACAGGTGTATGCTTCCAAACTCAGCTAAGAATTCTTCTCTACCTCCCCCCTCCCTCTCTTCCCCCCTCCTTTCCCTCTCTCACTTCCTCCTCCTCCTTTTCTTTTCTTTTTAATAAATCACTCCCTGCAATACTTTTTGAGCAGTACTGAGAATAAAATTCAGGGCCTCATGCATGCTAAGCAAAGCACTCTACCTTTGAACTACACTGCTAATTACAAGGTAGAATATAATCAATGACAGGCAAAATGATGTGCTTAGGAGCAGGGTTTCTAAGTAGACTAGATTTGGGTTAAAAATCATTTCTAGAGCCAGGCATGGTGGTGCACTCCTTTAATCCCAGCACTCGGGAGGCAGAAGTAGGAGGATCACCATGAGTTCAAGGCCACTCTGAGACTACAAAGGGAATTGCAGGTCAGCCTAGGCTAGAGTGAGACCCTATTTCGAACTCCCCCCCCCCAAAAAAAAAATCATTTCTAAGGGCTGGAGAGATGGCTTAGTAGTTAAGGTACTTGCCTGCAAAGCCAAAGGGCCCAGGTTCAATTCCCCAAGACCCATGTAAGCCAGATGCACAATGTGGCACATGGTGTCTGGAGTTGGTTTGCAGTGGTTAGAGGCCCTGGACAGCCTATTCTCTCTTCTCTGTCCGTCTCTCTCATAAATAAGTAAAAACTAAAAAAAAAAATAATTTCTAAGACTGGGCATATGGCTCAGTTGAGAAAGCGCTTGCCACTCGACCTGAAGTACCCACGTTTGATCCCCAGACCTCCGGAAGCCACTGTGGGCTTTGGCTTCTGTAACCCCAGTGTGCTGACAGCCTCAGCGAGATGGGAGGCGGGTACGGGAAAGGCGCCTGGAAGCCTGTGGCAAGCACAGCGAAGAACGGCAAAGCTGGAATCCAGGGAGAAGCCCTGCCTCTAATGAGGTGGACCTGCAAGGGCCGACCTGAGTGTTGTCCTGTGTTCTCCGCACATGCACCATGGCACACACGTCTGCACTCACATGAACATGCACACACAATAATAGTAATTGGTGAAGGAACTTGCTTGTAAAGCCTGCCACCCTTAGGTTCAATTCCCCGGTACACATATAACGCCAGATGCACAAAGTGACACATGCATCTGGGCAAGAGACCCTGTTGCACCCATACTCTCTATCTCCCTCAAATAAACATATAGATATGTATGTATGTATGTATGTATGTATGTATGCATGTATGTATGTATATAATTTTTTTTCAAGGTAGGGTCTCACTTTGGTCCAGGCTGACCTGGAATTAACTATGTGGTCTCAGGGTGGCCTCGAACTCTCAGTGATCCTCCTACCTCTGCTTCCCAAGTGCTGGGATTAAAGGTGTGCGCCACCATGCCCAGCTAAAAAGTATACTTCTTAAATGCTCTGTTTTAGCTGAGCATGCTGGCGCATACCTTTAATCCCAGCACTCACTTGGGAGGTGGAGGTAGGAGGATCGCTGAGAGCCTGAGGCCACCTTGAGACTACATAGTGAATTCCAAGTCAGCCTGGATTAGAATGAGACCTTACCTCAAAAAAAAAAAAAAAAAAAAAAAAAAAAAAACCCACACTCAGTTTCTTAAATATTTTTATTTATTTGTGCACAAGCATACCAGAGAAAGAGAGGAGAATATGGGTGTCCCAGGGCCTCCTGCCACTGCAAATGAACTCCAGATGCATGTGCCACTTTGTGCATCTGGCTTTACATGGGTACGGGGAATCAAACCAGGTAGCAGGCTTTGCTAGCTTGCCAGCAAGCATCTTTAACTGCTGAACTATCTCCCCAGCCCTCAAGTATTTTTTGTTGTTGTTGTTGTTGTTTTGTTTTTTGGCTTTTCGTTTGTTTTTTAGAAGACCTGGAACTCTGTAGCCCAGGCTGGCCTCAAATGCATAGCAATCCTCCTACCCCAGCCTCCCAAGTGCTGGGATTAAAGCATGCACCTCCATACTCAGCCATATATTAAATATTTACATGGCTCCAAAGTTATTTTAGGAAGCAAGGTGTTCAGAGAAATCCACTTTCATTCCTCTCTCCTCCTCCCTATCTCCTCTTTCTTTTATAGATAACTTGCCATTTTGTCTACTTTTGGCTTTATCTTTCCATTTTGGAGTTGTTTAGTTTTTGTTTTATTTTGTTTTGAGGCAGGGTCTCTCTATCTCAGGTTGACCTAGGCATAGCCCAGGCTTGCATCAACTCACAGTGACCCTTCTACCTCAACCTCCTGCGTACTAGAATCACAGGCATGAGCCACTACACCTAGTTTTGTTTTTGTTTTTTTTAATTTATTTATTTGAGGGAGAGAGAAAGAGAGAGGCAGATATATAGAGAGAATGGGCACATTAGGGCCTTTAGCCATTGTAAAGGAACTCAACATGCATGTGCCACCTTGTGGATCTGGCGGCTTACGTGAATATTAGGGAATCGAACCTGGGTCCTTAGGCTTTGCCGCAAGCACCTCTCTCAGCAACCCCCCCCCCGGGGGGGGGTTGTTTTTTTGCTTTTTTTTTTTTTTTGAGGTAGGGTTTCACTGCAGCTAAGGCTAACCTGAAATTCAAATTCACTATGTAGTCTCAGGGTGGCCTTGAACTCTCTGTGATCCTCCTATCTCTGCCTCCAGAGTGCTAGGATTAAAGGCATGTGCCACCACACCTGGCTTTTTTGTTTTTTGGAGACAGGGTCTCATATATTCCAAGCCGGCCTCCAGCTTGCTAGTAGCCCAGGATGACGTAGAACTTCTAGTCCTCCTGCCTCCATCTCCAGAGTGCTGGGATTGTGGGTGCACACCACCACACTCCATTTTTATTTTGTTTTGTTTTACTTTGTTTTTTTTTTTTAGCGCAAGATAGAGACAGAGAGAGAGGGCGCCAGGGCCCCAGCCACTGCAATCCACCTCCACACACTTGCACCATTTAGTCGGTATGTGCAACCTTGCGCTTGCCTCACCTTTGTGCATCTGGCTTATGTGGGACCTGGAGAGCAGAGCATGGGTCTTTAGGCTTCTCAGGCAAGTGCCTTAATCGCTAAACCATCTCTCCAGCCCTTTAATTTTTTTAATTTTACACCCAGTTTTTTTATACTGGTACTGGCAATTGAACCCAGAGTTTTGTGCCTGTAAGCAAGCACCCTCCAATTTAGCTATATCCCCAGCCCAGTGTCTAGGAACTTTAAGCTGATCGTGTGGTAGCAGAAACCACGACTTCTAATAGTACATTCCTTTGGTCTCCAGGATGTGAAGTTGGAATCTGTGAGTTTGTTTCAGACTCTAGTGCTTCCTATGACTTTGAATTTGAAAAGGAACTAAAATAAGTCCCATATATGAGGCTGGGGCGCAGGCTCAGGTTAAGGCACTTGTTTGATGATGTGAAGACGATCTGTCACCCCACTGATCACCTGGGTTGACTGGGCTGATCTGGCTGGCTGGGCGGGTGTCCCCTTTCTCCCTCACTGCTCTTCCATGTATATCACTTGTGAGTTGTGTGCTCACTCATCGAAGAGGATGACCTTCCATGAATAGAGGAGGGCCAGTCATCCATTAAGGGCCTGCTGGAACCTCCAAACACACTCTTAAGGATGCTTGCTTGCAAAACCTGCCAGCTGTGGTTCAATTCCCCAGTACTCACATAAAGCCAAACGCACAAAGTGGTGCGTGTATGTGGAGTTCCTGTGCAGCAGCAAGAGGCCCTGGCATGCCCATTGGTGTTCTCTCTCTCTCTCTCTCTCTCTCTCCTTGCAAATAAATAAATAAAAACTACTAAACTAAACATGATGATGCACACCTTTAATCCTGGTGCTTGGGAGACTGAGGTAGGAGAATCATACATGAATTCCACGCCAGCCTGGGCTACAGAGTGAGTTCCAGGTTAGCCTAGACTAGGGAAACCCTACCTAAAAAAAAAGAGGGTGGGTCTGGAGAGATGATTAGT
Organism: Jaculus jaculus; assembly: GCF_020740685.1. NCBI lineage: Eukaryota > Metazoa > Chordata > Mammalia > Rodentia > Dipodidae > Jaculus > Jaculus jaculus. The sequence continues at coordinate 44,365,466 of NC_059106.1, forward strand.
GGTTAAGGCACTTGCCTGTGAAGTTTAAGGACCCAGGTTCAATGTCCCAGTACCCATGTAAGCCAGATGCACAGGATTGTGATTGCATCTGGAGTTTGCTTGCAGTGACTAGAGGCCCTGACATGCTGGTTCTCTCTCTTTTCTTGATCTACCTCTCTCTCAAATAAGTAAATGAATTAAAAATTTTAAAAAGGGGCTGGAGAGATGGCTTAGCGGTTAAGCGCTTGCCTGTGAAGCCTAAGGACCCCGGTTCAAGGCACGGTTCCCCAGGTCCCACATTAGCCAGATGCACAAGGGGGCGCACGTGTCTGGAGTTCGTTTGCAGTGGCTGGAAGCCCTGGCGCGCCCATTCTATCTCTCTCCCTCTATCTGTCTTTCTCACTGTGTCTGTCGCTCTCAAATAAATAAATAAATAATGAACAAAAAATATTTAAAAAAATTTTTTTAAAAGGACTGTAGAGATGGTGGGAGCGCTTGCCTGCAAAGCCTAACAGCCCAGGTTTGATTTCCCATATAATGCCAGATGCATGAGGTGGCACATACATCTGGAGTTCGAATGCAGTAACTAGAGGTCCTGGTGTGCCCATTTTCTCTCCCACTTTCTGTATTTCCCTTTGCAAATAAGTAAAAATATTTTTTAAAAATAAGTAAAAACAGCCGGGCGTGGTGGCGCACGCCTTTAATCCCAGCACTCGGGAGGCAGAGGTAGGAGGATCGCCATGAGTTCGAGGCCACCCTGAGACTCCATAGTGAATTCCAGGTCAGCCTGGGCGACAGTGAGACCCTACCTCGAAAAATCAAAAAAAAAAAAAAAGTAAAAACAACACCAAACACACACAAACATATTTGGGTTTTTTGGGGGACAGGGTTTCACTCTAGCCTAGCTATCACTTAGGTAGACAAAATTTGCAGAGACAGAAAACCTCACCTTTTCACAGTCACTTCTGAACCCCAAAGGTGGGGGTCCTTATGCTTCCTCCAAAGGCAGTGTGCAGCATACTCCCCTCTCCTCTTTGGGTGAACAGCTGGTGAGGTACAAGAGTCACACATTTCTGGCTGAGGGACAAGGGATGGAGCAGCCATTTCATTCTGCAGCAGGAATCATACACCCATGACTATGCAGCACACGTAGGCAAGTATGTTCCTTCCCTCTGAGAATGCCCAAACCAGATGTGTTGTGCTCTGCGCGCACACAATATCCGGGCAGAAAAGGACCGCACTGGGTCTCCAGGGAGGATCACGGAGCAGGGGAAGGACGGGCAGCTCAGCCACTGTCTGAACATGGTGATGACACAAATGGCACCAAACTTAAGAAGTGGAACACCTGGGCTGGAGAGATGGCTTAGCGGTTAAGCGCTTGCCTGTGAAGCCTAAGGACCCCAGTTCGAGGCTTGATTCCCCAGGACCCACGTTGGCCAGATAAGGGGGTGCATGCGTCTGGAGTTCGTTTGCAGTGCCTGGAGGCCCTGGCATGCCCATTCTCTCTCCTCTTTATCTGCCTCTTTCTCTCTGTGTCTGTTGCTCTCAAATAAATAAATAAATAAATGAACAGAAAAAAAAATATTGGAACACCTGGGTTTTACCTGCAGCTGTCATTTCTTTTTCTTTTTTTCTTTCTTTTCTTTCTCTCTCTCTCTCTCTTTTTTTTTTTTTTTTTTTTTTTTTTTTGGCTTTTCAAGGTAGGGTCTCACTCTAGCCCAGGATGACCTAGAATTCACTATGTACTCTCAGGGTGGCTTCGAACTCACAGTGATTCTCCTGCATGAGCCACCATGCCCAGATCTTTTTCGTTTTTTTGAGGTAGGGTCTCACTCTAGCTCAGGCTGACCTAGAATTTACTATGTAGTCTCAGGGTGGCCTCCAACTCACGGTGATCCACCTACCTCTGCCTCCTGAGTGCTGGGATAAAAGGCTGCACCACCACACCCAGCTTCTGGCTCATTCTCTTTTGTTTTTTTGTTTTTTATTCCAAGTTAGGGCCTCACTCTAGCCCAGGCTGACCTGGAACACACTCTGTATCTCCAGGCTGGCTTCAAACTCACTGTGATCCTCCTACTTCAGCCTACTGAGTGCTGGAATTAGACACTTTTGCCATCTTGCCTGACTTTGTAGCTGTCATCTTTCTGGGACTGGGGAAAATTGCTGGGCAAAGTTATTATACAACAGGGAGATATGTCATGGTGACACACACACCTGGAGTCCCAGCCACTTGGGAAGGAGGGGCAGAAGGATCACTGAGAACTCTATCTCAAAAGAAAAGAAGCCAGGCATGGTGGCGCACACCTTTAATCCCAGCACTCGGGAGGCAGAGGTAGGAGGATTGCTGTGAGTTCAAGGCCACCCTGAAACTACATAGTGAATTCCAGGTCAGCCTGAGCCAGAGTGAGATCCTACCTTACAAAAACAAAAAAAAAAGAAACAAAAGCAAAAACAAAGGCAAGGGCTAGGGAAATGGCTCGGTGTCTAAAAGTGCTTGCTGAACAAGCCTAACAGAGCTCAGATTCCCCAGAACCCATGTAAAAGCCAAAGCTGGCTGAAGTAGCACACAGGTTTGCCCAACAGATCTGCAGAAATGGGAGACAGAGTCAGGAGAAACAGAAGTTTGCAAGCCCACTAATTTGCCATTTGCAGAGGCAAACAAGAATCCCTTCAGGATATATACTATGAGGTTGTTCCCTGGTTTCGCATGCATACCATTGTACATGTACGTCCATACACATACATAGGCATGCACATTCATACACACACACACACACACACACACATGCACACACACACACATGCACACACACACACACATGCACACACACACACATGCACACACACACACATGCACACACACACACATTTTTGTTTTCATTTATCAAGGTAGGGTCTCACTCTGGCCCAGGCTGACCTGAAATTCACTGTGTAGTCTCAGGGTAGCCTCGAACTCACAGCGATCCTCCTCTCTCTGATCCTACCTCTGTCTCCCAAGTGCTGGGATTAAATGCATGTGCCACCATGCCCAGCACCAGGACCTCCAGCCACTGCAGACAAACTCCAGATGCCTGTGCCACCTTGTGCATCTGGCTTACAAGGGTACTGGGGAATCAAACTTGGGTCCTTAGACTTCACAGGCAAGTGCCTCTCCACACACACATTTTTTTTTCTTTTTTTAGTTTTTTATATTCTGCAAGTACAGGCAGTTTGGTACCATTATTAGGCTCATCCATGACCTACCCCCTCCCCATTAGCCCCTCCTTGTTGAGGTATATGGGTCATCCACACACACATTTTAAAAATAAAAGGAGAACTGGAGAGATGGCTTAGTGGTTAAGAGCTTGCCTGTGAAGCCTAAGGACCCCAGTTCGAGGCTTGATTCCCCAGGACCCACGTTAGCCAGATGCACAAGGGGGCGCATGTGTTTGGAGTTCGTTTTCAGTGGCTGGCGGCCCTGGTGTGCCCATTCTCTCTCTCTCTCTCTCCCTCTTTCTCTCTCTGTCATTCTCAACTAACTAAATAAAAATGAATTAAAAATAAAATAAAATAAAGCCAGAGGTGCTGGGTGTGGTGACACATGCCTCTAATCCCAGCACTCGGGAAGCAGAGGTAGGAGGATCACTGTGAGTTCAAGGCCACCCTGAGACTCCATAGTGAATTTCAGGTCAGCCTGGGCTAAAGTGAGACCTACCTCGAAAAACCAAAAATAATAATAATAAAGAAGCCTAAGCTGGACTTTGTCCAGATCATTTAGGGTAATCTCTCCCTCCTCTGGTCTCTTTTATGTAGCAGGAATGAATTGCTCCTCCCCCACCCAGAGATGGAGACTCCAGCTCAGCTCCCATACTTTTTGCCATGGGCTGGCTTGCCAGGAAGCATACTGCATGCATTCTGGCTTTGTGCTGGCAGCGGTCCCATGCAAAGACTAGAATTATCACCCTTCTTCTACAGAAGACACTGAGGCTCAGAGATGCTCACTGGCTTGCCAGATATCACACAGCTACGTGCGACTCCAGCATAGATCTGTCAGCTCCGAATGCCGGAGCTGATATACTCCAACATGACTACTCTAACGCTGAAAGTCTCTGCAAGGTCGTGAGCAGTCAGAGGGTACCTAGTGAGTATCTGCTTGGCCAGTGTCTGGACAATATGAGTCCCCCTCCAGTTCTGAGGGCTTATTCTGAGCCAAATGCTGGAGTGGAGCAGTGGCGGGGTGGTGTTGGGGGACCCTAACCAATGGGTGTCTCTGAACATGCCCTTCCAGATCATTTCCTCACATACATGTATACATGGCACTTTGCAGTCTCCAAACTCTTCTAGAGTCTCTTCTCATTGAATCCTGACTCTTCCACATCCTCACTTTGTAGCCTCTGCTTTCCATTTCCTCATTTACAGAAAGAGTGTGATGGGGTACTGTGGATTAAAAGTTCTGGGCACGGCTGCCTAGTCCACAATGCTCTGTAAATGATGGTTGTTATTCCAGAGAGGACCATCCTACAACCCAGGGGTGTAGTGACTGACCTCCCCTCTCCTCGTCCAGGCTGACCTGGAATTCACTACATAGTCTCAGGATGGCCTCGAACTGACAGCGATCCTCCTACCTTTGCCTCCCAAGGGCTGTGATTAAAGGCGTGTGCTACCATGCCCGGCTACCCCCTCCTACTCTTGGTTTCTATCTACCTGGCCAATTCCTAGTAGTTCTTTTTAATTGTTATTAGTATTTTTTCTTCTTGTTTACTTTTCTTTTTTTCTTTTTTCTTTTTTTTTTTTTGGTTTTTTGAAGTAGGGTCTCACTCTGGCTCATGCTGACCTGGAATTCACTATGTAGTCTCAGGGTGGCCTCGAACTCTCGGAGATCCTCCTACCTCTGCCTCCCAAGTGCTGGGATTAATAAAGGCTTGCGCCACCACTCCCGGCCTTTTCTTTTTTTCTTTTTTGGCAGAAAGGTATTAATATTTTAAGGGGCAGGGTCTCCTTTTTGCAGATCCAGGATGTCACTGAGGTATGTCTACTGAAGAGCCTCTAATTATTTTTTATTGATATTATATATATATATGTATATACATATATATATATATATATGTATGTATGTATGTATATAATTTTTTTTCCCTTGAGGTAGGGTCTCACTCAAGCCCAGGCTGACCTGGAATTCACTCTGTACTTTCAGACTGGTCTTGAACTCATGGCAAACCTCCAACCTCTGCCCCCTGAGTGCTGGGATTAAAGGTGTGCACCAACATGCCTGGCTTTAAAAATATGTTTATTTAGCCAGCCATGATGGTGCACGTCTTTAATCCCAGCACTCAGAGGCAAAGGTAGGAGGCTTGCCATGAGCTCGAGGCCATCCTGAGAATACAGAGTGAATTCCAGGTTGCCTGGGCTTGAGTGCGACCCTACCTTACAAAACCAAACAACACACACACACACACACACACACACACACACATATTTAGTCTGAGAGAGAGAAAGAGAATAAGTATTCCTCTAGCCACTGCAAATGAACCCTAGACACATGAGCCACTTTGTGCATCTGGCTTTACATGAGTACTGGGGAATCAAAACTGGAGTGGTCACTGATTTAGAGAAATGCAAATGAGAAGGCTGCCTGTCCAAGCACTCGGGGCTTCTCCAACATCCAGCCATAGGACTCAGAGAATTCGCAATGAGCCTCTCTGAGGCCAGCTTAGCCCGAAGCCCACAGAGGCCTGAGGAAGGCAGGGCAGCAAGGCAGACCGTGGGGGTGAGGGCAGGCAGGCACAACCTAATGGCAGAGAGAGAGAGAAGGAGGGCCAATGTGTGGGCCTGAATGCCACTCCCCCTACTCCCTGGCAGCCCGTGGCAGCTCAGGCCCAGCCAGGAGCCATGATGGATGGGTGCCTGGAGACTGCCTGCGCGGTAGGCTGGAGGCGCGGTCCATCTCTGACGATACACAGAGGCCCGGGAGCTGGAGGAAGAATCATCGGATGCAAGGCCAAAGGCAAGGAGGTTCAGACACGCGGTGGGGGCAGGAGGCTCTGCCCGGCTTCAGCGTTGCACAGGGGACGCCGCTTATTAGAACTGAAACTCGTGCCAGCCTCTGGGCCTGAGCAGGCACCTTCCCATGGGAGGCAAGCAGGAGCAGGACTGTCTCCAGACAGCCTGTTCCTGCAGCCATGGAGACTCAAAGCAGCAGGGGTGTGTGCTGAGACGGGCGGAGGAAGACGAGACAGGAGTCTTGATTTGTGTCTCCGTGGTGGGGTGGGGGGCTGCTGCTGCTGCCCTTCTTCAGCAGCCAGCCAGGTGACCTTGGACATGACCTCCACTCCAGAGATTGGAGAGGCTAAAACACTAAATTTCAGGTTTCCCAATGCCACCCAAACCTGCCTTCAAGGCCCCATCAGTTCCCACCAGCGTGTGAATCCCCTCACCCCCAAAATAGAGAACAAAGCACCCGTTTGCCATCACGGGAATCTTCTGTGTCCCAGTACCAGGTATCTGCCAAGGTCCTGGTTAGGCTGTGATAGCGTCTGGTCTCACGAGAAGGTCTGCACACCTCACCCTTGCATCAGGAAGCTGGGAGGCTTTTCCATACCTCGTCTTGCCCATGGATCCAAAGGCAGGGCTTCAGCACCTGACTATGGGAAGGACCCAACCAGTGTGCCAGCCAGCCATCTCCACCCCTGAGGTGCCTCCACTGCTCCCCCTGAGCAGGGCAAAAAGGGAACCTGGATGTTAATTTGTTCATCTTTGCTAATTTGAAAAGGAATAGAAACAGCGGAGCTCAGTAGCACAGCTCTGCCAAGGGTGTAGTCGAAGTCCAATTATATGTTATTAGAACATTTGCTCTTTGTTCTCAGGGAGTATTAATTGAAGATCTGGTATTGTGGCAATTAACACAATTATGGGCTCTCTTTCTCTTCCGACAGGCCACACATCATTGCTGTTGGGCTGGTTGAGATAGGGGCATGCTTGTTGCTGAGAATGTCTGCTGTTGAATTCTGCACACCCCCCCCCCAACAATATATATGTTGAAATCCTAACCTCCAGGGCCTTATTTAGAGACAGGGTCTTTACAGAGGTCATCAAGTTAAAATAAGATCATTAGTATCAGCTCTACCTAATCCAGTATGGTCAGTGGCCTTACAAGAAAAGATGAGAGTATGGTCTGGTGATGCTGGTCTGTAATCCCAGCTAGCTACTCTGAAACTCAGAGGCAGAGGGGCTAGGATGAGCTTAACAGTGAACTGAAGGTCAGCGTAGGCAATTTATCAAGAGCCTAGCTCAAAATTAAAAAAAAAAACCCTCAAAAAGTAAAAGTCAGGCTGTATGATGACTCAGCAGTTAAGGTACTTGCCTGCAAAGTCTAATGACCTGAGTTCAATTCCCCAGTACCCATGTAAAGTCAGATGCCAAAAGTGGCACATGCATCTAGAATTCATTTGCAGTGGCTGGAGATCCTGGTGTTCTCATTTTCTCTCTCTCCATTCTCTGTGTCTCTTTTTTTCTCTCTCTCTGCAAATAAGTAAATTTTTTTTTTTTTAAATAAACATCCTGAGGTAAGAGCAAGTGTTGCATGTCTAGGGAACAAAGGGAAGTCGGTGTGGTGGGGACAAGAAGGGAAGACTGAGACAAGAGGACTCAGAGATTATCAGAAGCCAGATTATCAAGGGCTGCACTTGGCAAGAGGGGAGTGTTGAGTCCTAAATGCCCAGAGTGCAGGATAGGGACTTGGGCAATCTTACTTGTGTTGCCACAGATATCAGGAAAAGAAATGATTGTCATATGGCCTTGGGAAACCCTTGGATTGGGAGCAGAACAGATCACTCTCAGATATACAAGGGTTGGTCTGCTCCCATTCCTTAAGGCTGAGAGACCTCTAGAGCAATTCAAGTGGTCATGAAAGGCCAAGTTAGGCTGCAGAAACAAGCCCAAGACTGTCAGAGCTTGAAACGGCATGGTTCTCTGTTCATGTGTGGAGAATGAGGGACTCTGCCAGCTCCCAGGTTGATGGAGCAGCTATCACTGAAGCACTGGGGAGTGGCTTCCACCCAGCTGGGCGTGGTGGCGCATGCCTTTAATCCCAGCACTCGGGAGGCAGAGGTAGGATTGCTGTGAGTTCGAGGCCACCCTGAGACTACAGAGTGAATTCCAGGTCAGCCTGGGATACAGTGAGAAAACCAAACCAAACCAAACAAAAAAATGTTTACCTAGAATGACCTGCCATCCTACCGCTCACATTTCATTGGCCAAAGCAAATTAGGATGGTGCTTGAGGGGAGCAAGGAAATACAGTCATATGTCTGGATGGTAAAGAGCTGAGAGTTTCTGGGGATCAGTAGTACTGACTCTCACAGGACCCCTGAGGCCCAGATACCAGTGGAGTTACCCAGAACAGCCTGCAAAACAGCCCTGGGTCCAGTGCTCTTCACAATGCCCTGCCCCCTCCACAAATGGCCCATCCTCAGCCCAGTGACCTTGCAGACAGTAGTAATCTCCTGAGCCTTTCAGCCCCTCCACACATAAGCCTCGGATCATCCTCTCAGAGTCTCGGCTGGAAGGTAGGGTGACTGCTCAGTGCCACCAGGGAGATGAGTGGGACTTGTCTTCCCACCTTCCCTCTCCTCAGAGACAAACGTTTGAGGTCCTTAGTAGGCCATAGGAGGGATGGAAAAAGTGAGGCAGACTGGCACTGGCAGCTGCCCTCCAGCAGCATCAGGAGAACCCCCACCAGGCTCAGGTGGGTGAGGATGTAGAGCTGGCTCCCTGGCAAATGCCAGATTCCAGCTCAAGCTCTGGGACTTGTCCTGACAAATCAGCCGCTATGCCTTTTGCATTGTTCAAGCAGCTTCCTGAGGTCTTTCCAGGAGGAGCCAAGTGACTCCCAAGGGACCCAAAGGGCTCTGTGCCACCCCACCCTCCCCAACTTACTCATTGAGCCACATAACAAGGCCAGGAGATTGGCCCCAAGGGCAGATGTAGGAGCTCCAAGGAACAGCACACCTCCCCGCAGACAGGCCTGGCTCTGCTGCTTCCTACCTCCCACCTCCTCGGGAGATTTTTCCAAGTCAGTCTCCTTCAGCCGCTACTCAAGGGCAGGGCGGGGTCTCGCATCTGGACCTCCCCAGCCCAGCACAGCTAGCCTCTGTCAGGTAGACCTTACCAGCTCAGATCTGGGAAGAGTCTAGCTGGCTGGGGCTGCATGGTGTTAACCTCTTAGGAGCCTGGAGGGGTTCTGGGTGCCCAAAGGCTTGGAGCTCACCTCAGTAAGCAACTGTGCACTTTGGAAAACTCTGGGAGAGATCTGGAAAAGGCTCTGGATAGAAACCTTAAGGTGCAGAAGTTAGTCTGCTCCTCCCTAGGTATGGCCTCTTAGCATCCTCAGCTCTGCTGATGGGGAAGTGGGTCAGTGTTGTAGTTACCTTTGTGTTGCTGGGACAAAATGCCCCACCAAAAGCAGCTGAAAGATCTTATGTTGGCTTTCAATCTTGAGGGGAAGCTTTCATGAAGACAGGGGAAAGCATGGCATGATCAGAGGTTGGATGTCACGTCTGTCACAGAAGGTGGAAAACAACAGCAAGAGAATGACTCTAGGGCTGGAGAGATGGCTTAGCCATTAAGGCGCTTGACTGAGAAGCCATAAGGATCCATTTGTTTAAAGCCATTTCGTATTTTATTTATTTGAGAAAAAGAGAGAGAGAGAGAGAGAGAGAATGGGAACATCAGGGCTTTCAGCCACAACAAATACTCCAGACACATGTGCCACCTTTTGCATGTGGCTTACATGAATCCTGGGGAATCGAACCTGGGTTCTTTGAATTTGCAGGCAAGTGCTTCAACGGCTAAGCCATCTCTTCAGCCCAGGACCCATGTTTGATTCCCCAGTACCCATGTAAGCCAGATGTACATGGTGGCACATGCATTTGGAGTTCATTTGCATTAGCTGGAGGCCCTGGTATGCCGTCAAAGTAACTGAAAAAAAAAAGTTGTTTTTTTTTTTCATTTTTTAAAAAATTTTTATTAACATTTTCCATGATTATAAAATATATCCCATGTAATTCCCTCCCTCCCCACCCCCACACTTTCCCATTTGAAATTCCATTCTCCATCATATTACCTCCCCATTACAATCATTGTAATTACATATATACAATATCAACCTATTAAGTATCCTCCTCCCTTCCTTTCTCTTCCCTTTATGTCTCCTTAAAAAAGTTTTTTTTTAGGTAGGGTCTCACTCTAGCTCAGACTGACCTAAAGTTCACTCTGTAATCTCAGGGTGGCCTCAAACTCATGGCAATCCTCCTACCTCCGCCTCCTGAGTGCTGAGACTAAAGGCATGTGCCACCACGCCCAGCTCTAAAATATTATTTTGTAAAACAGAGTGAGCCCATCCCGGCTAAGGGGGAGCTGACTGTAACACCCTATACCCACCTCCAGCAACACACCTCCTCCAGCAAAGCTCCACCTTCCTAATTGCCACCAGCTGGGTGACCAAGCATCCAAAACACATGAGTTTATGGGTGGCTTCTGTTTCAAACCACCACAGTTAGCCAGAGAAAAGTCCATAGAGTCTGTGAATTGCTACATCAACTGGGGGCAAATTCCCAAAGAGGCAAGCAAGCAGGAGGGGCCTGGGCTGTGAATGCACGGATAAGCAATAGATCCACTGGGCACCATAGGCCACCTGGGTTGGGGTCTGGGGCTAGGGTCTAAGGGAACACTGGAGGTCTTGGCCAGTGAGGTGACCTAGGAGGCTGTTTGGGGATCCTTCAGGAGTACATGGAGCCTTCTCTTGCTCAGCCAGACATGTCTCCCCTAGAGGCTCAGCTCCCTGTACCAACTCACTTGTGTCTTGCTGCTGTGACTCCTCTTTCACACCAGGACACACAAGGGTGTGTGGCCTCCATAAACAAAGGGCTATTTTTACCACCTCATTGTTTTCTCCCTCAGTTTCCTAGATCCTCAGCCAAGGTACATCCCAGCGCTGCCCTGAGCACATCACACACAACAGACCTTCCAGCACTGTGGGCTCTGACCTGCCAAGTTACAACTGAGGCCCAGGGTGAATAGATGTAGCCTCCATCACTCCCATCTCTCACCTCTGGTCTGAAGCTGGGAAGGACACAAAAATCCGTTTGAGGCATTACCCACCAAAGGGTATCTCAGCCATTCCCTCTGCCTCCTACACCCGACTATGCCCAGTCTCAGACCCACATGTATCCAGACCTAACATTGGTGTAGAGGAGGCCTCTTGAGCAAAGCAGGCTGCCAGAGTTTCTGATTAAAGTGGAGAGGGATAAAGGTTGAGGACAGCTCCCTCAGGCTCAGGGTCACAGCAGCCCCTGCATGAAGAAGGAGGAGAGAAGCCGGGCATGATGATACACGCCTTTAATCCCAGCACTTGGGAGGCAGAGGTAGGAGGATCACTGTGAATTTGAGGCCAACCTGGAACTACAGAGTGTATGCCAGATCATTTTGGGCTTGAAAAATAAAAGAAGAAAGAACAAAAGGAGAGAGAGTGAGAGCAGGGTATGGTGGCATAAGACTTTAATTCTAGCACCTGGGAGGCAGAGGTAGGAGATCACTGCAAGTTTAAGGCCACCCTAAGACTACATAGTAAATTCTAGGTCAGCTTGGGCTACCTTGAGAAGGGAAGGAAAAAAAAAAATGGAGAGAGAGAGGAAGAGAAGAGCAGACTAGACCTTAGAACTTCAATCAATGTTATTGTTTTGAAATTCCCTCCAGCCGATACATCCATATTGCCTGGGCCGCAGGCAAGTTGTCCTCCACACCCTGTGTTCCCACATTTGGCACACTGTGGCTGATGAATACAGACCATTGTCGATAGGCAAGTGACACTGTTTTTCCCACCTTTCAGATTAGATTAGGAAACACAGGCTCCAAGACCTCCAGTGACCTGACCACAACACACAGTCTGGCTTTGAACCCAGGCCTACAGTGCTGGAGCCTTGAACCTGGGACTTGCCTCCCTGGCCAAGGTATGAGGCATCCCTTCAGGTCACTCACCCTTGGGGTGAGTTCTCAGCTCCAGCAAGTCTCAGGCTCCCCTTCTAGGAGGAGCAAGGAGGCAGACTCAGCACGGGAGTTATACTGGGTGATGGAGGAGGGTTGCTGGGCACTCCACGTGCCACTCCTCTCCTCCTCCACATCCTCCTACTTGCTCTGAGCAGAGCTGGCTGCAGTAGTAAGGAGCCTCTGGCTGCAATGGCTTATTTTAACCACTTGATCATGATCAAGATTTAATTTTTTTTTTTTTGTTTTTCAAGGCAGGGTCTCACTCTAGTCCAGGCTGACCTGGAATTCACTGTGTAGTCTCAGGGTGGCCTCGAACTCATGAGGATCCTCTTACCTCTGCCTCCCGAGTGCTGGGATTAAAGGCGTGCGCCACCACGCCCGGCTGAAGATTTAATTTCATCCCCTTCTCTGCCTAGCTGTGTGATTCTGTTTGGTCTAAGCATTGGGCAAACTGGAGGTCCCTGGAAGTCAGGACTCTGCTTGCTTTGTCTATCCGGGGGACTCCTCAGGCTGGGGAAGGCAGAGGGACATGGGGCCAGTTAACGCTTTTTCTCCAAAGCCGCTTAGTGAGGCAGGGAGTCTGCGGTGGTGAGGGCAGGAAACAGCTTGGCCTTGATTTTAGCTTTCATCCTCACCAAAAGGCATTCGATAATTACCTAATTGGACCTGGAGCTGGGCTCCTAAGTGCTGCAAACAAGTCTGAGTGACTTAGGAACAGGGAAGGTGAGGTGGAGGGGCAGCCCCCGTGGTGGCTTCATGATGGCCATGCCCTGACCACACACTGTGCGCAAGTCACACTGCTCAGCTCATCACACACATTATCTCACTATTCCTCAACAACACAGCTTTGTGGGATAGATGCTGCCCCCCTTTTCCAGGTTAGTTAATCTCCCCCACTTCACACAGCTGCCAAGTGGCAGCTCCAGGTTTTAATCCTGTTGATTTGCCTCCAGAGATCTCACTCTAAACAATCATGTCTCTCCAGCCCCTGGCTATATGGACATGAAGATTTATACTGTGGAAGCAAACAGTCTAAGACTAGAAGGCTTAAAGGGCAAGAGGAATTTCTAGAAAAACCAGCTTAGCGTGGTGGTAAACTGCCATGTCTGCACATGTGAGAGGTAAGGACCACAGCCAGGGTGGACGTTATCACATGGCTGCTAGGACAGCCCCGGAGCACACTCGTCTCACTCGTTACTGAGGCTGGCAGAATGCAACACATCTGTATGCAAGTGGCTTCCAAAAATATCACCCGTGGGCTGGAAAGGTGACTTAGTGGTTAAGGCACTTGACTGCAAAGCCTAAGGGCCCAGGTTCAACTCCCCAGAATCCATATAAGCCACATGCACATGGTGGCACATGCATCTGAAGTTAAGTTCGTTTGCGGTGGCTGGAGACCCTGGCATGCCGATTCTTTCTTTCTCTCTTTCTCAAATAAATAAGTAAATAAATAAATAAGGGCTGGAGAGACAGCTTAGCAGTTAAAGCACTTGCCTGCTAAGCTTAAGGACCCAGTATCCACATGAGCCAGCTGCACATGGTGGTGTATATATGTGGAGTTCATTTGTGCTGGCTAGAGGTCATGGCGTGCCCGCCCTCTCTCTGACTCTTTCTCATAAATAAATATACTTAAAAAATAAGAATACTTAAAACCAAATCAGTTGTTACTGACAATGTCTTGGTCAAGTTTTTGTTGTTATAACAAAATACCTGAGACTGGGTAATCCATAAAGAAAAGTTTACTTGGCTCGTGGCTCTGGAGGCTGTGAAGCTCCAAAGCATCCCTCCAGCATCTGGTAAAGGCCTTCTGGCTGCCATCTAATGCAGTGGACAGGCATTCACAGTTAAACAAAGCCTACTCTCTTCCTCTTCTGATAATGCCACTGTCACCTGAGAGCCCCACCCTCATGATGTCATCCAACCCCAGTGAACACTGACACCCCCTCTGAATACCATTTGGGGATTAAGTTTCCAACACATTCACTTTAGGGGGACACACTTAAACCGTAGCAGGTGTATAAAATGTTAATGAAAATTCACCTCCTCCAGATGAATGAAAGCAGCTTGATGAAGGCCAAGGGCCAGGAATTAGAAACTCCAGGAGGCACTGGGTCTGAAGTTACCTCCTGGGACTGTACAAGGTGGGTGGGGCTCCCACAGGTATGCAAACAGGGGTGGCCACCTGCACTATTTCCCTAGGGCCTTAGGAAGAGGCCCAGAACAAGCCAGCTGGGGCATGGCATTGGCAGTTTTCCTGACTTCCTGCCCAGCAGGATGGGCACCTCTGAAAAGCTTTATGGGAAAGCGGGGGGCAGGGAAAAAGCGGACAAGAGGCAGGACACCGTTTGACATTAAACACCCTGCTGTCTCCCAGATCAAGTTTTTCAACAGTCAGCGTAGGGTGTGAATGCTGTTTAAACAGAGCCCCATGTTGGTCTGGGGCTATTACATCTTCCAGGAAAGGGGCAGTGGACACTAGTAATCCAAAGAGAGGACCTCCCCACAGGGCTGGTGGGAATGTAAGATGGTGCTGAGGTCCCCTGGGGCCCAGAGTTGCTTCCATTCAGGAAGCTGGCTCTTGCCCCACCAACTGGACCAGTTGACACAGAGGGGATTGGTTTTCCTGAGACAAAAGACCCTGTTCAAAGGCTGGAGCAGCCTGGATGCTCACGGCTGCTATTCACCTGTGGGACAGAGACGGGCTTCTTTCATTCTTGCTCCCTGCTGCAGGCCTAGGAGACACCAACAAAAGACACGCTGTTCTTCCGCCTCTACTGCAGTCCCCTGTTCACATCTGCCTACCTCATCCCCCCTGCCCCATTGTTTCAACCCTGTCCTCTAAGGTCATTATCAAATTCATGCACCTGGGCTCAGGAAGGCTGACCCAGAAAAGGCTGTCTGTTGTCTGTGACCAAAGACCCTGAAAGACCCTTTCGACTTTGTAAGTGACCTGGTTCATTTTACATAGCCTATATTCTATTACAGATTCAATGTGTTACACGGCTCTGGGTAGATAGATGGCTTACAGTTCCACTCAAGTTGCTGGGGGCTGGGCAGGCAGGACTAATCCACAGTCAGCCGGCTACTCCTTCTAGCTAACTAACTAACTACAAGGTTGGCAGTGAACATCAGGGGGGTGGGTAGGTAGAATCAGCACATAATTTACTCAGCATGGACCCCTGACCAGGCATTGTTTATGTAAGTTCAGCTCACATAGCTACCTTCATTAGTCTTTTTTTTTGCAATGACTACAAACTCTTCTCTGGATAAGGAGCTATGGAGAAAGGGAGCCCAAGTCAAGATAAGGATGAACACTAGTTACCTGAGGAAGAAAGGACTCACTTGTAAGTTCCCCACTCTTAATGAGGGCTGGACCCAGCATGTCTTTTCCAGAAATGGGTCTGGCCACTCCATGGGCTGCTGGACCACAAACTATGTCCTAGTGAAATTCCACCCTGATGAACCAAGCCCAAGGCACAAAAGTACACAAGGTGATGGTGCAGCCCAACAACCTGATCTTCAGAGACTTGCAAGATAGATCTTGGATTCAGGTGTGAGCAAGTGAATATGCACATAGAAGGTTGTATTACTAGTTATGCGGAGTCCATGAATCCTGTGCAGAAGAAAGTCATTCTAAAACAAAGTCAAACTGGGCATGATAGTGCAAAAAATGCCTCTAATCCCAGCACTTGGGAGGCAGAGGTGGGAGAATCGCTCAGTTTGAGGCCACCCTGAGACTACATAGTAAATTCCAGGTCAGCCTGGGCTAGAGTGAGAACCTACCTTGAAAAACCAAAAATAAATAGAAGTAAAACGAAGTCAAGAGAACTACTGGGTCAGATCATACGCACGTAAGCCAGATGCACATGGTGGCACATGCATCTGGAGTTCATTTTCAGTGGCTAGAGTGCAAGTCATTCCCTTTCTCTAGCTGCCTCTTTCTCACAAATAAATAAAATAAAAATAAAATATAGAAAGTTCTTAACTTTCTTTCTCTCTCAAATAAATTAATTAGGGCTGGAGAGATGGCTTAGCAGTTAAGGCACTTGCCTGCAAAGCCAAAGGAACAAGGTTTGATTCCCCAGGACCCATGTAAATCAGATGCACAAGGGGGTCTATGCGTCTGGAGTTCGTTTGCAGTGGCTGGAGGCCCTGGCATGCCCATTCTCTCTCTCTAATAAATCAAAATTGAAAAATTAATAAAATTAAAAATTATACTTTTAAAAATTAATTGAATAAAAAATTTTAAAAATTACTTATGGGGGGCAGGAAAAGAGGAGAGAGAATGGACTTGCTGGGCCTCTGGCAGCTGAACTCCAGATACATATGCCACTTTATGCATTATGTGGGCACTGGGGAACTGAACCTGGACTGGCAGTCTTTGTAAGCAAGCATCTTTAACCACTGAGCCATCTCTCCAGCTTTTTTTTTTAAAGGCAGAGGGAGGACTTGCTCTTTGTCTACTTTTTATTTATTTATTTGAGAGAGAGAGAGAGAGGGAGGGAAAGAGAATGGGCACGTCAGGACTTTCAGTCCCTGCAAATGAACTCCAGATGCATGTGCCACTTTATACATTTGGCTTACATGGGCCCTGAGGAATCGAACCAAGGTCCTCTTTGGCTTTGCAGGCAAGTGCCTTAATTGCTAAGCTCCCCGCCCCCTTATTTTTTTCCCCAAGGTAGAGTCTTGCTCTAGCCCAGGCTACCTGGAATTCACTAGGTAGTCTCAGGGTGGCTTTGAACTCACGTATGTCTGCCTCCCGAGTGCTGGGATTAAAGGCATGTGCCACCATGCCCAGCTTTTTTTTTTTTTTTTTGAGACTAGTGATGGCTTAGCAGTTAAGGCACTTGCCTACAAAGTCAAAGGACCCAAGTTCAAGTCCCCAGTATCTATGTAAAGTCAGATATACAAGGTGGCACATGGGTCTGAAGTTTGATTGCAGTGGCTACAAATCGTGGCACACCCATTCTCTCACTCTCTCAAAAAATAAAGAAGCTGGGCTGGGGAGATGGCTTAGCAGTTAAGCACTTGCCTGTGAAGCTTAAGGACCCGGGTTCAAGGCTTAATTCCCCAGGACCCACATTAGCCAGATGCACAAGGGGGCGCATGCATCTGAGGTTCATTTGCAGTGGCTGGAGGCCCTGGTGTGCCCATTCTCTCTCCCTCTTTCTCTGTCTGTCACTTTCAAATAAATGAATAATAATAATTTTTGTTTGTTTGTTTTTCAAGGTAGGGTCTCACTCTAGTCCAGGCTGACCTAGAATTTACTATGTAGTCTCAAGGTGGCCTTGAACTCACAGTGATCCTCCTACTTCTGCCTCCCAAGTGCTGGGATTAAAGGTATGCACCACCACGCCTAGCTAAAATTTAAAAAAATGTAAAAATAAAGAAAGAAAGAAAGAAGCTGAAGCCGTGTGTGGTGGTGCATGGCATTAATCCCAGAACTCAGAAGGCAGAGGTAGGATTGCTATGAGTTGGCGGCTACCTCGAGACTAATAGTGAATTCCAGGTCAGCCTGAGCTAGAATGAGACCCTACTTCAAAAAACTAAAAAATAATAATAATATAAAAAGAGAGAGAGACAAGTGTTTTGTTATGTTACCCAGACCAACCCTGACTTTCCTGTCTCTACCTTCTCAGAGGCTGGGAATACATGCTTTCCAAGACTTAATGATGTGATCGTACTGTTCATGCCCATATTCTGAAAACCCCACAGTATCCAGGATCCAGAGAAATATTTTAAAAAGAAATACAAGCAGTGAGTCCATGTAAGTAAGAGGGAGGAAAATCTAAAATGGGATTGTGAAGGGTGGCAATTAAAATTTCTAGAAAATGCTTTCAAAACAAAAATTTCTAAAGCAAGACATGATTTTAGTTTCCATACTTAAATATACAGCTGAATATAAATAGCATTTCACAGAGCGTGGCGGCAAACACCTGTAATCCCAGCACTTGGGGAGTGAAGGCAGAAGCATCACTTAAAGTCCTCCTTCGGTACATCATGAGTTTGAGGCCAGCCTGGGACATGATACCCTGTTTCAAAGCACTTAACAGCCAAATGTCTATGTAAGGAAAGTGTAAGAGAAAAGCGGAAGAGAACACCAGACTTGATCTCTACAGACAGTTTACTGAGAGAAACAGTGAGGGGCAGCAGCCTTTCGGCAGGATGAAGGCTGAAGCACTGAGCCAGGCTGGGGTTCACATTTGTACGGGGGATCCTAAGAAACAGATTGTCTCTGGTGTAGTTGATAAGGAAATTGTAGCTGTTTGTGTCCTTGTTCAGAATAGGCTTCTTCAGCCAGGATTGTCTAAGGGAGGATACTCAGATGGTTTCTGATCCTTCAAGGCCATCTGAGCTAAGGGGAGTATATCAATCAGGGAAGATGTTGGGCTTAATGAGGACAAGTACCTCGGTAGCTTCATTATTGTCTGCAAGTTTTAGGAATAGTTATTAACTCTTTAGTTCCCTCTAGTTTTCAGGGAAGGCTATTAACCCTTCAGTCTGGATGGGCAGGGTCCCCACACTGATAGATTTCTTACTGTCAACATGAAATGGGGAGGCCTGGGCTGGGGAAATGGCTTAGCGGTTAAGGCGTTTGCCTGTGAAGCCTAAGGACCCCAGTTCAATTCCCCAGGACCCATGTAAGCCAGATGACAGGGGGTGCATGTCTGGAGTTCGTTTGCAGTGGCTGGAGGCCCTGGCGTGCCCATTCTTTTTCTTTTTTAAAAATATATTTTATTTATTTATTTATTTGAGAAAGAGAGAGAGAGAACATGGTCATGCCAGGACCTCCAGCCACTGCAGACAAACTCCAGATGCATGTGCTCCCTTGTGCATCTGGCTTATGTGGGTCCTGGAGAGTCAAACCAGATTCCTTTGGCTTTGCAGGCAAATGCCTTAACTGCTAAGCCATCTCTCTAGCCCCTAGTCTTTCTCTTCCTCACTCTCTCAAATAAATAAATAAAATATTTTTAAAAAAAGAAATGGGGAGGCCTGAAGACCATGGACCCCTTAGTGTGACCCATCTGTAGATTTTCCAAAGTCAAAAGAGGTCCTCCCTTCCTGAAACCTGAAAACCCCTCAAAAACTTGAGCTCTAATATAGGCCTGTGTTTGTTTTGCTTGTGTGTGTGTGGTGCACGCATTTGCCTGTGGTGGCCAGTTCCATGACAGCTGTCACACTCCATGGTACTTCCACTCATTTTTATTTAGTTTTTTAAGGTAGGGTTTCACTGTAGCTCAGGCTGACCTGGAATTCACTATCTAGTCTCAGGGTGGCCTCAAACTCATGGCGATCCTCCTACCTCTACCTCCTGAGTGCTAGAATTGAAGGCATGTGCCACCATGTCCAGCTTACATAAACTTTTTTGCATCTGGCTTTGCATGGATGCTGAGGAACTGAACCTGGGAAAGCAAGCTTTGAAAGCAAGTGCTGTCTCCCCAGCCCATAGACTTTTAAAAAATATTTTATTTATTTATTTGAGAGAATGGCAGAGAGACAGAGAGGCAGATAAAGAAAGAGAAAATGGGCATGCCAGGGCCTTCAGCTACTGCAAAATGAACTCCAGAAGCATGCACCAACTTGTGCATTTGGCTTATGTGACTCCTGGGGAATCAAATCTGGGTCCTTTAGATTTTGCAGGTTAGCTCCTTATCCACTAAGCCATCCCTCTAGATTGACTTTTAAAATTTTTAAATTTTATTTATTTGACAGAGAAAGAGGGAGACAGAGAGAATGGGCGTGCCAGGGACTCCAGCCACTGCAAACGAACTCCAGATGCATGCACCCCCTTGTGTGTCTCGCTAACGTGGGCCCTGGGAAGTCAAACCTGGGTCCTTTGGCTTTGCAGGCAAACACCTTAACCACTAAGCCATCCCTCCAGAGGCCCCCACCCCTTTTTAAAGATTTACTTTTATTTATTAGAGACAGAGAGAGGGAAAGAAAGGCAGATAGAGAATGGGTGCACCAGGTCCTCTAGCTGCTGCAAACGAACTCCAGAAGCATACACCATCTTGTGCATCTGGCTTATGCGGGACCTGGAGAATCGAACCTGGGTCCTTAGCCTTCACAGGCACAAGCACCTTAACCACTAAGCCATCTCTCTGGCCCAACTTTTTCCCCCCATAGGGTTTTACTCTAGCTCAGGGTGACCTGGAATTCATTATGTAGTCTCAGGGTGGCCTCGAACTCACGGCGATCCTCCTACCTCTGCCTCCTGAGTGCTGGGATTAAAGGTGTGCGCCACTATGCCCACCAGCCCAACTTTTTAAAATTTTTTGTTTTTTCAAGGTAGGGTTTTGCTCTAACTCAGGCTGGCCTGGAATTCACTATGTAGTCTCAGGGTGGCCTTGAACTCACGGTGATCGTCCTACTTCTGCCTTCTGAGTGTTGGGATTAAAGGCGTGTGCTACCATACCTGGCGACGTTTTTATTTTTTGAGATAGGACTCGTATTCCAGGCTGATCTCAAACTCAGTATAATAGAGAGGATGGCCTTCAACTCCGGATTCTCCTCATCCTCCATTTCTTGAATGCTTGGATTACAGATGTGTGCCACCATACCTGGTTTATGTAGTGCTGGGGATTGAACTAAGAGCTTTGTGCATGCTAAGCATTTGCTCTACCAAATGGACTACATACCCAGTGCAGGCCACAAACCTATGTTGTCATCCCCGTTCCCTGTGCCTCCTGGGAAGGGCTCCAGTATGCTTGGAAGAAACCATCAAAACACTAGCTGAGAAGGAGACAGCAGCTCAGCTCACCAGCCAGGCTATGAAAAATCTTTATTGTTAATTTTTTTCTCCAGTAGTTATACTTTCAGTCAGAGTCCGAAGCCACAGCAATATGTGACTTTTCTTCTTCAGACAAGCCAGGCCAGGGATGTCATGTAATGTTACAGGTGATCACAAGTAGGTCAGAGAACACACCATAATCCAGGGTGCTGGTGGGCCCTTGGGAGTTACAGGAATAAAGAGAAGGGTGGCTGGCAACACCTAAACCTCCGGATGTTATTTCCTGGGTAAGGAAGACTGAAAAATCCCATCTTTGCCCAGGGGTTCTGCTAGAGCTCCAGGCCATAATGAACTGGGAAAGTGAATACACGTGTGTGAATTTGTGCACACATTCCTATTACACCTGTACATACTGCGCCTCCTGGCCAGGCTGAGGTTCACTGTAGCTCTATTCTCCACTGTCCTCATTCTGTGTTAATCCATGGCCTTGGCAGGTTGCTTTTAGCTAAGTCAGGGGCCTGTGTGTGTTGGAGGCCATGGGTCTTAGCCTTGACACTTGAATTCTAGCCTCTTTTTGGAACAAGGCTGCTGGTGCAAACCACCCACCATCAATGGGGTGCCCCAGGCCATATCCCAAACAATGTTGGCATGAGGCTCCTGCATTCCCTCATACAAGGGAGGCCCACACCCTAAGAGGGAGAAAGATGCTCTAAGACTGTTACCCTGGTTCCAGGTACCCAGGGCAAGAAAGGGACCTCAGCCACCTATACCACCTTTCTCTATGCCCCCAGGGATGGAGTGGGGTGGAGATATCTAGGTTCCTATAGCAACACTAGACCTGTGCCCATCTTCTCAGGAGCTGCTCTGAAATGTGACACTGGGCTACGTCCACAGACTGACCTGGTAGGGCCCACTCACTAAAGGCCCAGGCAGCCCTCTTGGTGGTCACTTCATAAACAAGCCATATTGCAGTCCTTTCCAGGTAAATGTGGAGACAGTGCAATGGGGGTTTGGTCTCAGACAAGCAAACACCTGCTTCCTGGAACCCACTGCTTCAGCTGTAGACCTTTGCTGGTAAGGTTGGACCTGGTTAGTGTTTGGGGCCAAGGCCTCTGGCAAACCTGGGTCTTCTGTGAAGATTCAAGGCTCCAGGATCTGGTGAAGCTAAGGCTGGAGAAGTGGGACATAAGTGACAGAGAGTATGGAGGTGCCCAGCTAGCACTCTTGACTGCCAATGTGTGGCAGCGATGCACATAAAACCTGCCTCACATGGTTCCCCCTTGAGCTCTGGGCTGCTGGTTCAGGACAACACAAAGCTCCTTGGGGATCCTGTTTTCCAGCTGTGAATCCTGCTTGGGGTCACTTTACTGAGGGAGGCAGGTGTGGTCATTCATGCATATGCCATCTCCAGGTGGATCCTCTCTGGCCCTGAATAAGAAGAGGTGAATCCATGGCAATGGGAGTCAGGGATGAGGCAGTAGGAAGCCAAACCCACATATCTAACGCCAATCAAAGTCAAACATAAACCTAACATGTGAAGGTGGCGGCAGGTCTCTGTGTAATAAATACTGCAAGGCTCATTTGGTTTCTTTTTGTTTTTCAAGCAACACAACAACCAATGTCCCAAACCCTGTGTTCTGCATTCACACCAGAGAAGCTGTTGAGATCAGCAGAATACCTGCAGCCAATCAAAGGAAAGACCATTTCCCACCAGTCAGCCAATCATAATCCTTTTCCAGTTTAAGCAGCCAATTGGGCCTCCTTACATCCCTAAAAAAAAAAAAAAATGACCTAAATAAAGCACCAGAGCTCGGAGAGCTTCCAAGGAAGCAAGATACCGAGGCGCAAAATTTTAAAAAAATAAGTCAGAAATAAAAAATAAAAGGTTTTCGTTGGTCAAGATTTAAAAATAAAAAGGTTTCTTCTTGCAGCCAATCACAAGTCCATCCCTTTAAGCCAAACCACGACTGTAAACCACAACTGGCATCATGATGCCAGTCCTGCTGAGTGGCAGGGGGTGTGGAGGGGGGAGAGGAGAAGAAAGGGAGAGGTTGGTCTGATGCCACTCAGCTGACCCAGGAGCCACGAAGATCTCTTGGCCCTTGACAGCTTCCAGGGTGTTCCAAGGGGCTTACAGCTACTGCCTCCGGTCCTCTGTCTCTGACCTGGAAAATGCCATCACCACGTCCTCTGCACCTGCAGACCAGAGACAAAAACTGTTGGTGAGGTTTTTTGTTTGTTAGTTTTTTTGTATTTCATTTATTTGAGAGAGTGAGAGAGAAAGAGGCAAAAAGAGAGAAAGAATGGGTGCATCAGGGCTTCCAGCCACTGCAAAAGAACTCCAGATGCCTGCGCCACCTTGTGCTTAAGTAGGTCCTGGGGAATAGGTCCTTTGGCTCGGCAAGCAAGCTCCTTAACTGCTATGCCATCTCTCCAGCCCTGCTGGTGAGCTTTTAGCATTAGGGCAAGCACCCATTCTCCCTCACCCCTCAGTCCTCCCATCGTAGTACTGAGTACTAAGTGCTTCCAAAGAAGCCCGCCTCCACGCCAGCCTTCCTGCAGCCTGGTTGGAGAACTGGGCAGCAATCCCACTAGGGTAGCCCAGAGGCTTTGGTGAAGTCCTCATCACTGAGCGATGAGCCAGGATAAGGACCCAGGTCTTTGGTCCTGGAGTAGGACTCTGATCTTCTCACATTCCTTGCTCCAAGGTCACCAAAGCCAGGCAGGGGTGAGGGGATAGTTTGGGAATTCTCTCCCACCTTCTTTCCACAGTCTCTCACTGAACTTGGGGCTTCTAACCAGCAAGAGGTTCCAGCAACCCTCTTGACAGCCCTGCTCAGCACTGGAGTTGCAGGCATGCATGGCCATGTTTAGCTTCGTTTTTAAAAAGTATTTTTATTTATTTATTTGACAGAGAAAGAGGGAGGGAGGGAAGGAGAGAGAGAGAGAATGGGTGCACCAGGGCTTCTAGCCACTGCAAACAAATTCCAGATGCATGCACCACCTTGTGCATCTGGCTAATATGGGTCTGGGGGGATAGAACCTGGGTCCTTTGGCTTTTCAGGTCAACGCCTTAGCTGCTAAGCATCCCTCCAGCCCATGCTTAGCTTCTATGTGGGTGCTGAGAATTGAACTCATGTTCTCATGCTTATACAGCAAGCATTCTTACTTGCTAAGCCTCCTCCTTCCATGCCTTTCAAGACTCAGATCTTTTTTTTTTTTCCCCAAGGTAGGGTCTCTAGCCCAGGCTGACCTGCAATTCACTATATAGTCTCTGGGTGGCTTTGAACTTACAACAATTCTCCTACTTCTGCCTCCAGGGTGCTGGGATTAAAGTTGTATGCCACCACACCTGGCAAGACTCAGATCTATAAGTGTATGTGTGTGTGTATGTATGTATGTATGCATGCATGCATATATATGTGTGTGTGTTTTTTTAATTTTTAAATTTTTATTAACATTTTCCATGATTATAAAAAATATCCCATGGTAATTCCCTCCCTCCCCCCTGGTGTGTGTGTTTTTAATTTGAGAAAGAGAGACAGAGATTGAACTCCAGATGTATGTGCCTTTTTTGTGCATCTGACTTTAACTGAGTACTGGGTAATTTAACCTTAACCCCAGGCCATCAGGCTTTGCAAGCAAGCACCTTTAACCTCTGAGCCATCTCTCCAGCCTAAGACTCGGATCTTGATCCCTTTGGAGGACCTTACCTTTTTGTTTTGGAGGTAGGGTTTTTTTTTTTTTTTTTTTTTTTAGTCTTATTCAAGGTTGGGTCTCACTGTAGCCCAGCTGACCTGGTACTCACTCTGTAGTCCCAGGCTGGCCTGGAACTTACAGTGATCCTCCCAAGTACTGGGATTAAAGGTGTGCAAAACTATGTCTGGCTCCCATTAAGAGTTTTGATTTTTTAAGGAAAGGTCTTGCTCTAGTCCAGGCTGATCAGGAATTCACTATGTAGTCTCAGGGTGGCCTCGAACTCTCAGCAATCCTCCTACCTCTGCCTCCTGAGTGCTGGGATGAAAGGTGTCTGCTACCACACCTGCCTAAGTAAGCACTTTAAATAGCCATTTATCTTTGTGATAACTTACCCTTTGCTTAAACCTAACCCTTGTTCAAAGGCATGAGACCAGGACCATTTCCAGCCTGCTGCTTGTCTGGTCTGACAGACACACATGATGTCCACAGTCCTGATAATTTTTCTTAATCTTGAGTTTGAGGCTGTGGTCCAGTACTCATGAAATCACTTCCTGTGTCTTGTTGCTGAGACAGCTCTGACACATAGCCAGAAAAGGCGGCGGGAGGAGAGAAAGAGCTTGAAATGTTAATCGGCCTGAGAAGTAAGGAGCTAACTGGCCATAAAGACAACCAGCACCGCCCCACTATCCCTGAGTCCCCCTATTCTCCTTCCCCTCTCTGAATAGTAGGTCTGTATTTAGGACCAAACAATAAGTCAAGCTGACTGTGACCTTTCTGACATGTTTCTTGCCTGTGATACTTGAGGAAATCACCATGGAAAGGGAGAGAATGGAACCGTAGACAGGAAAGGCCACCAAGGATGGGCTGGAGTGTAACGGTGCCTCTGGCACTTGGAGCAGTAGGCACAGTGGTGGCCATCCCTGTTCACATCACAAGGGAGTCTCCCCTCCTGACTGCCCTGTCACATACGGAGGAGACAGGAAGTACCTTGGGTGGGGCTGCAGGATGGCCCAAACTAGCATGTGGCATCATAAAAATGTGCCACAGTGTCAAGGCAGTGCTAAGGGAACTAGCTTACTACCCACCCACCCTGCTCTCTGCCTTCATCAGTACACTCTCCATTCCTAAAAAGAAAAAGAAGCTTCTAGAAATGAGCACAGATATTCTATCTTCTTAGGAGGAGGCTCCTTTGCATGAGAAGCTCTACAAATCCTTTCCATCATCTCGGGAACATTGTGTGATTGCCCAGTCCTGGGACCACACAGTATCACTGCAGGCAGAATTGTCCTAGCAACCAGACTCCAGGATTACATCATACCCTGCATGGTGGCTGAGCTGGGTACCTAACAGATGCTGGTTTCTCCAAGACCTGCCTCCTGGCTTGCTAGGTGAGGAGGGTCAGAGCAAGACTGCCAGGAAGGTGTCAGCAGAAGATGCTTCTGTAGCAATGAATGGTGGCAGCCCACTTGCTTCCTTCCTCATCTGCCTCATGGGTTTTCTCCCAGGGACCTTGGGCCTCTGCAGTGAGCTGCAGACACAAAAATAGCACTGGCTCCCCAGGAGAGAATGGTGAATGTGCAGCCGGAACAAGCCACTGGCTCCTCAGAGGAGCTCAAACCTAGAGGCTAGCGCTGTGGGCTCTGCAGCCTGCTCAGTGGGGTTCCTTTGCCCTGTTCTCTGACAGCATGAAAGAAGCAAACTTCACAAGGTCACACAGTGACACTGATGAGTATTTAACAAGTCAACTGAAGCAAAAGCTTTGCAAGTCTTCCCTCCCACACTGCCAGCTGGTCACCCCCTTCCTGGCTGGGAATCCACAGGTCTCATTTCAGAGTCTCCCACTCTGCTGCTGGAGCTGTAGACAGGGTCTGCCAAGCTGATGCCCCTTCTGTGCCCACTCTCATTCCTAAAGGACCTGCAGTTTTCCAGGTCTTACCATCAGGATCTTCCTCCCCTTAAGGCCAAAGAGAAGGCAGGCTTAGGGCACCCCAGAGCATTCTCTGTCATATCCTTATCATTAGTTGGCCAGATATTCTTCATTCATTGAGATCCTGGCCTCTAGCCTGATTTTCCCTCTCTTCTCTATGAAATTTGGTTATTCATTCTCTCTCTCTCTCTCTCTTTCTCTCTGCCTCTTTCTCTGTCACTTTCAAATAAATAAATAAACATAAAACAAAAAAATTTTTTTAAAAAAGGGCTGGAGAGATGGCTTAGCAGTTAAGTGCTTGCCTGTGAAGCCTAAAGACCCCGGTTCGAGGCTCCATTCACCAGGACCCACATTAGCCAGATGCACAAGGGGGCACATGCATCTGGAGTTTGTTTGCAGTGGCTGGAAGCCCTGGCACACCCATTCTCTCTCTCTCTCTGCCTCTTCCTCTTCTGTTGCTCTCAAATAAATAAATAAATAAATAAACAAACAAACAAACAAGAACATGAGCATTAAAAAAAAAAAAAAAGTGGAGAAACAGAGCCTCTATTTACCACTGGTTGAAGGGGTCAAAATTCGGCTGCCAAATCAGCTCTCCAACAGTCTGCTGCTCCTCAGCCAATGGCACCTTTGTCTTTTGTTTGTTTTTGAGGAAGGGTCTCACTGTAACCCAGGGTGACACTGGCACTCACTCTGTAGTCCAAGAGTAGCCTTGAACTTACAGCAATAAATTAAAATTAAAGGTGTGCGCTACCACACCTGGCTCTACATGCTTTTGTGCACATTCTACCACTCACTCAGCTTAGCCATGTGGGCCTACTGGCCACCCTTCAGGAATGATTTGTATCTCAGGACCCTTGCACTTTCTGCTTCTTAGATCTTTTCCTGGTTCACTTCAGTTCTTTCTTGCACCCCATGAAGGCCCTCCATGACCACAAGTTCTGAAATGGAGCTGTGTGACTCAACGCCCTAGGCAGCCTTAGCTGTTCTCAGCATACTCAGTGCCATCCACAGAGCTGTATATGCGGTGACCATATTCCCCACTCGAGTGGGGACCTCGTCTTGTCCTCAGCTATATTTAGAGAACCTGGGGAAGTCCCTGGATGCAGGATATGCTTGTTTTTTACATAAGAAACCTAAAGCTCAAAAAGATGAATCTCAGTGACCCAGAGGTCCACAAGGCCTTACATTCAACTCTATGAGGCACCTTTCTATTTCCTCCTAGAAGGGAAATAACAGACTGGTCCCAGTCACCTGGAGCACAGAGGATCATTAGTCTTCCAGACAAAGCCTGGGCCAATTTGTCTCTCACTATATAATGAAACCAAGATCTAGGGTCAAAAAATACCATCAGGGCTAGAGAGTTTGGCTTAGCAGCTAAGGCCTGCAAAGCCAAAGGACCCACATTCAATTCCCCAGGACCCACGTAAGCCAGATGCACAAGATGGCACATGCATCTGGAGTTTGTTTGCAGTAGCTAGAGACCCTGGTGTACCCGTTCTCCCATCTGTCTCTCTCTGTTTCTCAACTAAATAATGTATATTTATATTAGTATATTTTAAAAAACACCATCAAAGGAGACTGGAGTCTGATATGGTGATACACACCTTTAATCCCAGCACTGAGGAGGCACAGGTAGGAGGGTCACTGTGAGTTCAAGGACATCTTAAGGCTACATAGTGAATTCCAGGTCAGCCTGGGCTAAAGCAAGACTCTATCTTGAAAAACAAAACAAAACAAAAAAGGAGGACGGGGAGACTGGGAGATGGCCTAGTGGTCAAAAGAGTTTGCTTTGAGAGCCTGCCAGTGTGGGTTCACCCCAGCAAGTTTGTAAAGCCGGATGCAAAGTGGAGCAGGCGCCTGTGGTCTGGGGCAGTGGGGACACAGGCAGAAGCTGAAGCTCACAGGCCATTTCTGTAAGTCTGGCAGTTTCTTTGCAGTGGCAAGCCTCAAAACTGCCCCTGACTGCCATACCCGTGCCATAGCATGTGCACCCACACATACTCCACACACATAAGTAAATGAAAAATTTAAAAATACCACCTAACAGCCCAGGAAGACTTGGAGAAAATTCAGCATGGGGTGTAAAATGCCACCCTGTCTTGTCCTTCCCCATGACTCGACCATCTGGAAAGCAGGGCTGAGGTGCTACTGAAGACCCGGCTGTCTGAGCAGGGGGAGGGTCCTCTGGTCCTCTCATCCCACGCCCAGTGCCTGCTTCGGCTCTATAATGCAGCTAGTCAAGTGACTGGGGGAGAAAAATGACAAGCATGCAGGAGCACAGAGAAAGAGAAGCTGGCCCCAACCCGGGGACAGGAGCCAGACAATGGGGTCACTGGTCTGTTTGTGAGCTGGAGATGAATTCACACCAGCAGTGTTGTAAGCTAGGCTCCTTCATGCCAGCATTCACACTCTGCCTGAACCAGATCACAGCAGAGGCAGTGTGGTTTGGAAAAAGGCCCCATGACCTGCTGAGAATCACTCTTTTTTTCCCCCCAAGGCTTGGTATCACTCTAGCTTAGGCTGACCTAGAATCACTCTGTAGTCTTAGGGTGGCTTTGAACTCATGGCAATCCTCCTACCTCTGCCTCCCAAGTGCTGGGATTAAAGACATGCGCCACCACGCCCGGCTTCATGTTTCCTATATACATACATTTTGGCTGTGTTTGTGTAGTGCATGTGGTGTGTGTAGTATTTGCACGTGTAAGTGCAGATGTGCATGTTCTGTGCACACATAGAACGTCCTCTTCTATCACTCTTCTATCTGGCCCAGGCTGACCTGGAATTCACAGTGATCCTCCTACTTCTGCCTCCTGAGTGCTAGGATTAAAAAGTGTGCACCACCATGTCCAGCAAGTTCACCATTTTTTTTTAAATTTTTTTTTGTTCATTAATTTATTTATTTATTTGAGAGCGACAGACATAGAGAGAAAGACAGATAGAGGGAGAGGGAGAGAACGGGCGCGCCAGGGCTTCCAGCCTCTGCAAACGAACTCCAGACGCATGCGCCCCCTTGTGCATCTGGCTAACGTGGGACCTGGGGAACCGAGCCTCGAACCGGGGTCCTTAGGCTTCACAGGCAAGCGCTTAACCGCTAAGCCATCTCTCCAGCCCAAGTTCACCATTTTTAATGTATTTTTTAAAATATATTTTTATGCCTGCTGTGGTGGCATACCTCAAAAAACAAACATATAAATTATATATATTAGCTGGGTGTGGTGGCACACCTTTAATCCTAGCATTTGAGAGGCAGAGGTAGGATTGCTGTGAGTTCAGTGTCAGTCTGGGACTACACAATGAGTACTAAGTCAGCCTGGGCTAGAGTGAGACCCTACCTCAAACAAACAAACAAAAATTATTTATTTACAAGGAGAGAGAGAGAATATGAATGGATGTGCCAGGGCATCTTGCCCCTGCAAACCATCTCTGGATGCACGTACCACTTTGTGCTTTACATGGGTAATGGGACGGGACTTGAACTCAAGATTGTCAGGCTTTGCAAGCAAGTGCCTTAACCACTGAGCCATCTCTCTAGCCCCAAGCATGTCTTTTAATGTGGGATTTACATGGGTGCTGGGCATTAAACTCAGGTCCTCATGCTTATGCTGCAAGCACTCTTACCCACTGAGCCATCTCCTCATGCCCTCTTCCTATTTGAAGCTGTAAGTTTGAGTCTTTCAAAGGTCTTTTCATGAATAAACCAGGTCGCCCAATGTGCTTACTGAACTTGACAGTGTGTTCCTAGTGGCCAGAAAGAATTAGGCTTGGGTCAGAGACAGAGTATGGAAAAGAATATCAAAGAGGAGCATGAAGCTTCTGCAGTCTTCAAGGATAGCACGGGCAGGAGATATTCTATAGCCTGGCCCACGGATGTGCATACCAGGAACAGGCTAGCTTGGGCACAGTGCGTGGAATGTGGCAGACACAGGCCTGTGGCTCTACAACTTTGGTCTTTGCCCCATCTCTATTATGCCCACTGAAAAAGCTTCCTGGGCTGGAGAAATGGCTTAGTGGTTAAGAGGCTTTTATCTGCAAACCCTAAGGACACAATTCCTCAGGACCCACATAAGCCAGATGCACAAGGTAGCAAGCACATGTGTCTGAAGTTCATTTGCAGCAGTTGGAGGCCCTGACATGCCCATTCTCTCTCTCAATGAATAAAAGTTTAAAAATTAGAGGGTCAATCAAAATTCAAAATATTCCGAATAAGATATATGAAAAGCTACTTTCTTAAATAATGGCACATCCAGAAGCCATAGATTGTTACTAGAAAATTTTCAGTGCCTGGGATGGGATACCTTCCAGTGAGTCATTGGCCAAGGAGGTCCCTGTTGCCTCCAAAACATTACAGACTATTGCCAAGGCCCTTGGTTCCCCATGAGAAAGAGATGGTAAGACCCTATTGCTGAAGACTTCACATGCCTGAGCAGCAGAGTCACTGAGAAATCAAGTTGGTGCTAAGCAGAAAACCTTTTCCCTGTAGCCCAGTCAACTGAAAGCTGGAAAAAGCTGCACTGTACTGTATGCAGTCTTATGGGAGACAGAGGTCATCAGGAGTGAAAACAGTGGGCACTGGAAACCTCAAGTTTGGCCAGACAGGCCAAATGACTGAATGAGTGCAATAGTGGCATGTCTGCTCTGGGGGAAACCAACTGCTCTCTAATTGGACTGAAGGCCTACTCTATAGGAGGGAATAAGTGCCTGGTACTGAAAACCCAATCAGAAGCCTATGGCAGGGGAGGTCATGAGCCTTAGGGGTATAAAGCCTGCTCTTGTTTGGATAAATGCATATATTACTCTCACCAAATTGCCCTGAAAGCACTACACTTAATGTTCATACTCATATATTAATGCTACTCTCACTTCTGGTTAGAGAAGCTTCTCTTTTCAGAGGGTAATGACCACTAGGATGACCCAAAAGGCAACATAGTGCTGGGAAGAAGGGACGGAGGAGTGTCCAGCACTGAAACATCTCACACCCTCCAAGGTTCAGGATCCATTGCGGAAGAGGTAGTGGAAAGAATGCAAGAGCCAAAGGAAGGGTACCACTCCTTACATACAACTGTCCAGACAGAATTTGGCTTTGATACCAAAGATCTTGCAGTGCCTAGCAATTCCTACACAAGACCCTCTAATAGGAGAAAAAGATGATGACATCAAATTAAAAGAGAGACTAATGAAGAGAGGGAGGGGATATGACAGAGAGCATAGTTATGAAGGGGAAAGCGGGGGAAGGGAGGGGAGGGGAGGGGAGGGAAATACCATGGTTTGTTGTCTGTAAGTATAGAAGTTGTCAATAATATATATATACGTACACACACACACACACACACACACACACATACATATATATTTTTTAATTAAAAAAATTTTTTTAAATAAAAAGCTTCTTACAGACCATGGGTCTTTCCTGGGTAGGCTCAGTCCCCACCTAAGTGGGGACCTGCTGACAGTGGTTCCCAGCTTCATGGGCCTGGGTGGAGGAGGAGCAGGCTGACTCTTCCAACAGAGTGCTTCCATCTGGGGATACTCAGAGCTGGCATGGGAGAGGCAACGAAAGCAGCTCTGAAAACAAACCCTACTGCACAAACTGATAAGGGGGTTGGGGATATGGCTAGGTAGAAAAAGTGTTTGCCATGCAAGGGTGAGGACCAGAATTTGGATCCCCAGTGTCCACATAAATGATTGATGGTCATGATGCCTGCCACAAGGCTGAGACAGAGGATCCCTAGGGCAGCTGGCTGGATAGACCAGCTGATTCAGTGAGCTGTGGGCTCACGTGAGAGACCCTGCCTCAGTAAATAAGAGAGGACAGTGATGGAGGAAGAGACCCAATATGAACCTCAGGCCTTCACATGCATACATGTGCACTCACACACATGTGCCTACATGCACACACACACACCCCTCACACACAAGCAAAAAGCAAACATACAACAAAAATCTAATGAGGGTACAAAAGGCGTGGCTCTACTCTCAAAGGCTTTAGGACTCCAAGACTCCACAGACTAGCTGGGTGGGCACAGCCCTGTCAATGGAGGAAAGGGGAACTCATAGGAGCAGTATCAGATACAGGTGGACACCATATTAACCAATTCAGAGCCACAGGCTCCATCAAACCCAATCCACCTGACAGCATGCACCCTGGGGACAGGAGGCCTGGCTCTGCCATCCTGAAGGCTACTGAAACCCTTGTTGCCCTGTTTTCCAGGACTACTCCCGTCGTAGACATTCTAAGGTTTCTCAGTATCTCCTATACCTCTATGGCCCTTACACCTGCCTAAGATATATGCCAGGATATAAGATCCAAAAATACAATCCTAAAGCCAGACTCCAAATTCCCAAAGCTAATGGAGGGAATCCCCTTTGTGAGTCACCATCGGTGGAAAGAATTAACTTCAAGTGCTTCCGAATCTCCCAGGGAAGACACCTGCCAAGCCCAGGGCCCATCCTCAGCGCACATGGTAGCTCACAGAATCCCACGCTGGAGGAAATGACCCCATGCCCTGAAGGTTACAAGGCTATTCCCAGTTGGGATGCTTTAGTCCTTCTGTGACCACATGACTTTTGGATGCAGCACTCCCTCACCCCATGAGCTCTTTAACTCACTTCAATGCTAGCTAGTTCCTGCTCTCTCACTGCCAATACTGCAGTGCCTCAGCCACCAGCTCTGGGGAAATACTGCCTGGAAAACAGGTCCCAGAAGATCCTCCAAGGAGAAGAGCTTCTTAGGGGAATAAGGCTGGGGCTCTGCCTGGGATGGGCCTCCTTCCATGCAAATCAATACCCACTGGGCAACGTGAGCTGTTTTTAGCAGCCCACGGCTAAGAGCCAGGCGTCCTGCACATCTCCTTTCTGATGCCCCAGAGTTCCCAAGGGAGGGTGATTTTTTTTACCCAGAGGCAGCTTGACACTTGGGTTGCTAGGGAAACAATGGCCACTGATTCACCAAAGTCTCAGCAGCTCCAGCAGCCTCAGGCTCAGTGGTGCCCTTTGGGCCCCAGGCTGACAACCACCATCCTAAGCACAAGAAGCCATAGGAGGCAGGGAGGGTGGAGCAACCAGGGTGGTCACCATGGATTCCCAGCAGAGGCCAATGAGGGCTCAGGAGGTAGCTGAAGACCCTTCTCGGGCTTGGGCTCACTCAATGTATCCTAGTAACAAGACTAAGCAACTGGGACCTGGGCACCGTCCTGACTACCTGTGTATCCCATGGACGGCCCTGCACATCCAGCCTTAGTTACTCATCTGCAAATGTGATGAATCGATCTCACTGCTCTAACCAGCCATGAAATAATGTCCAACACGAAGCATCATAAGCATACCTCTAAGAGAGTCCAGCTGTTCTCATTCTGGGAATCAGAATCACCTTGGAGGCTGGCTTGTTTCTTTCTTTTCTGTTTTATTATTATTTTATTTTTGGTTTTTCAAGATAGGGTCTCACTCTGGCCCAGGCTGACCTGGAATTCACTATGTAGTCTCAGGGCAAACTCATGGCAATCCTCCTACCTCTGCCTTCTGAGTGCTGGGATTAAAGCCATGCGCTACCACACGCAGCCTTATTGTTATTATTTTTATTTTTTTCTAAGGTAGGGTCTCATGCTAGCCCAGGCTGACCTGGAACTCACTCTGTTGTCCCAGACTGGCCTTGAACTCACAGCAATCCTCCTGCCTTTGCCTCCTGAGTGCTGGGACTAAAGGCATGTGCCACTACCTGGCTATATGTGTTTATTTTTTAATATTTTATTCATTCACTTATTTATTAGAGATAGAGACAGGACAGGCATGCCAGGGTGCCCAGCCACTACAAACACCAGACACATGCGCCACCTTGTGTGTCTGTCTTACAGGGGGTGCTGGAGAATGGAACTTGGGTCCTTTGGCTTTGCAGGCAAACATCTTATGTGCTATGCCATCTCCCCAGCCCTGTGTTTTATTTTTTGAGCCAGTGTTGTGCCACATTGCCTAGGCTAGCCTGGAACTCTTGAATTCAGGAAATCCTCCTGTCTCCGCCTGCAGATGGGAGTCCACATCAATTCCACTATGTTTAGATTTGTCTAAGATGCAGGCTGGAGAAATGGCTCAGTGGATAAAGTGATTGCTACATAGGTGTGAGTACCTGAGTTTGGATACCTAGAACTCACATAAAGCCGGATGCTGAAGCATGAGTCTAAGAATAACAGGAGAACCACCTGGAAGTTGAAGGTGGAAGATGAGGAGCAACACCGGAGGCTGTCCTCTACCATCAACACCTGTGCCGGGGCAAGCACTCACTTGTGCACACACGTGTGCACTGTCTCACACACAAAATGCAGAATTCCAGTCTCATCGGCAGCCAGTGGGGCTCATTGGGGTTGCGGTACACCCAGGAATCTGCACTTTTAGAAAGACAACAGGATCCCACTATGTAGTCAAGGGCTGGTATCAACTCCAGAGTGCTGGGGCTGCAAGTGTGCACCACCCGCCCTGCTCTGTTGAAAATGCAGGCTTGCCTGACAGGCGCTGTGGCTCTGTGGACTGAGGCAGGGCCTGGGAGCCTACACTCTTTACATGTACACTTGGGAGATGTAGGTGAGCTCTAAGCTATAGGCTGCCCTAGAACTCCACTCCTATTCCTGAGCGCTTATGTCCCTTTTTGGCTTATGAAAGAAATATCTGGTCATCCAGCCCAAGGCTCTGCAGAAACTGAGGAAAGGTCTTATTGAACAGCGACCCTTTTGAGCCTCCTCTCTCTCAGCTGGTCTCAGTGCAGGGTTCATGGGCTCCTCTCTCTGCTCAGCCTGCAAGGAGTCCCTGAGTGACCTTATTTGATTCAATGCTCTGTCACTGTCTGCACCCACAATCCTAACTGCTCGCACCTTGCACCTGGGCCTATGGCCTGTGCTGCACTCCACCTAGACACAACCTCCTATACCTAGCTCTATCAGTGACCACACCTTCACCTCTTCAGCCCTGCCACAGGGTCAGCCCTAAATATGCACATATCTGAAATGTGTGCATATCACCAGGATCTGCCCAAACTGCTGCCCTGGGACCTTTGCTGTGTAACTTTCTAACCACTCAAGGTCCCCGCTACCACCTCAGAAAATACAGCAGAACTGAGGATAATACCAACCTGGATGTGGCTGAACTGGGCTCAGAGGGACTGGTCAGCCACCACACTCTTCTCCTGTGTGTCTATATGAATACGTCCTCACATCCACAAGGCACACCTTTTCTCTAGGTGGGAGCCCTACCCTCAATAATTCACTTTGATCTGTGCAACCCCAACCTCTTATACATTTGTACATGTATCTGATTGTCCTTCATGGAGGACAGGACTGTTATGTGACACCATGTTGAGTAATAACAAGCTAATATGAGGGGATCTACCCAACTGCTGGACAGACTGGTCCCTCAGTGCCTCTTTTAGGACAGGAACTCATCTCTTGTCATGGTGTTGAGGGGTTAGAGTTGTACCAGGGGCCTTAAGACTTTGCAGGCAGTGGTTCTCAGCAATAAGCAGAACCACTAGGGTGACAAGGGCAAAGCAGCCCTTCTTTGGTCCTCCCCTCCGCACTCCCAAGGTAAGGTCTCACTCTAGCCCAGGCTGACCTGGAATTCACTAAG
Organism: Jaculus jaculus; assembly: GCF_020740685.1. Lineage (NCBI taxonomy): Eukaryota > Metazoa > Chordata > Mammalia > Rodentia > Dipodidae > Jaculus > Jaculus jaculus. Next base: position 44,401,431 of record NC_059106.1, read on the forward strand.
TAGCCTCAGGGTGGCCTTGAACTCATGGTGATCCACCTACCTCTGCCTCCCGAGTGCTGGGATTAGAGGCGTGTTCCACCATGCCCAGCTAAAGCAGCCCTTCTTGAGCTAGAGTTGGAATGCTGATGGAGCAGAGGGGTGTGCACCTCAGCACATTCCTCGCCCTTTCTTGGGGTTTTCTTTTTCAGTGCCAAATCCTGGCTAATTTCTGTATGATTTAATGAGTGTGACTTCTGGGGCTATTTTGTTATTAGGTTACAAGTAATTTTCTTGCAAATGTTGATTAAAGTTAAGAAAAGATTAGCTTCCTGTCCCATAAGGAATTCTCCTTGGGCTTGCCTGTGACTTCAGCACTGAGTATGTTATCACCTGGGGCCTCCAAAAAAAGCCTCAAAGCCATACATGGGGAGAGGAGGCCCAGAAACCCCAGTGGCCTGTGCAGTGCAGGGGTCAAAACGGAGGCGCCCAGCTGCTGCCCACTGGGAGCTGCCGTTCAGAGCACTTCAGCCCCGTGGCCTTGGTCTATGTACTACTCCAACAGATAGCTATCCAAAACACAGAAGCTGGACCAGAGCTGAATGTGTGATGAAACACAGCATGGACTATTCTCCCATAGGCTTCTGATGCTGTGTGACAACAGACCCTGAAGGAAAGATTGGTACGGAATCCCAGGAACCAGAGCAAGGGCACCAGCTGACCCTGGGAGGGGCAGGAGAGGGCTCATAAAGAAAGCAAAAGAAAAGAGACTGGGTGGCGGTTGGGGCAGATTCCAGAGGACTTTCCACACTGGGTGGAAGGTGGAGACAATCATGTCACCAACCCAACCCACAGGGCACTGAGAGGGTCAAGTGGGTAAGAGCCCAGCTGGGTCACTGGGGAAGTGCTGAGGGAGTGCATTTCCTGCTGGCTTACTCATGGCCACAGACACTGGAACAAGAGTCTCAGTGTGATCATGGAAGCAAGGGACCTATTTTAGGCTCTCCAACAGTACCATGAACCAGCAACCTTGGCTTCCGCAGGGGAAAGCCATCAAGGTCCTGAGAAAGTCCACTGGCCATAGCAGGGAGGTGTTTTCTGGAAGTCTCTTGGAGAAAATGTGATCAGATGGAGGCCATAACAGGTCTGGAGAGCCACTGTAATAGCACATAGCTCCAAAGGACAAGAAGAGGGCAGAAGCAGACCAGGCATACCTCCAGGAAGTGCCTAGGCAGGGAAAGGTCAAGGAAGCTCTTTGACAAAATGAGCCGTGTCTAGATGGGGTCATCACAGCCCTGAGACAATGGACAAGAGCTCATCCAAGGCACAGCACAAGAAAAACAGCTTTCCAGGTATGGTTGCACTCGGTTGTAAGCATAGCACATGGGAGGCTGAGGCAGGATGATTACCAGTGCAAAGCCAGGTTGAGCAATATAGTATAATATATATACATAATATAGACCCAATCTCAAAAAGAAAAAAAAAAGCCAGACATGGTGGTGTACACTTTTAATCCCAGCATTTGGGAGGCAGAGGTAGGAAGATCTTCACTGTAAGTTCAAGACCATCCTGAGACTACATAGTGAATTCCAGGTCAGCCTGGGCTAGAGCAAGACTCTACCTTGAAAAACAAACAAACAAACAAACAAAAAAATAAAGAAAAGGACTAGAAAGATGGCTTAGTGGTTAAAGCACCTGCCTGCAAAGCCTAAGGACCCATGTTCAACTCCCTAGATCCCACATAAGCCAGACATACAAGGTGACACAAGTGTGTAAAGTTGCAATGTACACAAGGTAAAGCATGCATCTGGAGTTCAATTACAGTGGCTGGAAGTCCTGGTGCACCAATTCTTTCTCCTTTTTCTGTCTTGCATTAAAAAAAAACAACAGGGATAGAAAGATGGCTTAGCAGTTAAGGCTCTTGCATGCAAAGCCAAAGGACCCAGGTTCAATTCCCAAGACCCATGTAAGCCAGGTACACAAGGTAGCACATGCGTCTGAAGTTTGTTTGCAGTGGCTGGAGGCCCTGGCATGTTCATTCTCTCTCCCTTCCTCCCTCTTTCTCTCTCTCTAAAATAAATAAATAAAAAAAATAAAGTATATATATATATTTTTTAAATTTTTATTTATTTATTTATTTGAGAGCGACACAGAGAGAAAGACAGATAGAGGGAGAGAGAGAGAATGGGCGCGCCAGGGCTTCCAGCCTCTGCAAACGAACTCCAGATGCGTGTGCCCCCTTGTGCATCTGGCTAACATGGGACCTGGGGAACCGAGCCTCGAACCGGGGTCCTTAGGCTTCACAGGCAAGCGCTTAACCGCTAAGCCATCTCTCCAGCCCAAGTATATATTTTTTTAAAAAGCTGGCATGGCTGGGAGTAGTGGCACATGCCTTTAATCCAAGCACTCAGGAGGCACAGGTAGGAGGACTGCCATGAGTTTGAGGCTACCCTGAGCTACAGTGAGACTCTACCTTAAAAAATCAAAAAACGAGCCGGGCGTGGTGGCGCACGCCTTTAATCCCAGCACTCGGGAGGCAGAGGTAGGAGGATCGCCAAGAGTTCGAGGTCACCCTGAGATTACATAGTAAATTCCAGGTCAGCCTGAGCCAGAGTAAGACCCTACCTCGAAAAACCAAAAAAAAAAAAAAAAAAAAAATCAAAAAACATTTTTAATATTAAAAAAACAATAAAAACATAGGCCAGTCTGTTGGGCTTGCCTCCAAGGGGAAAAAAAAAATCCAAACAAAAACTGTAGGCAACATATCACCAGAGGCCTGGGATTGGTACTGGGTAGGTGCTGTGTGACCCATGCAGCAGAAGGGCAGGAAAAGCCTAGAGCAAGCCTAATTTGCCTTTTCCTTCTGTCATACTATGTAATCTAAGTCATATCTATTTCTTAGGTAATACAATGTCCTGCTTAAAAACATATGTAGGGGCTAAAGAGATGGCTTAGTGCCTGCAAAGCCCAAGGACTCAGGTTCAATTCCCTAGCATCCACATAAAACAGATGCACTTGGTGGCGCATGTACCTGGGGTTCATTTGCAATGGCTAGAGGCCCTGATGCCCCAATTCCCTCTCTCTCTATCTCTCTCTCTCAAATAAAGAAATAAACCTGTGGCCTGCTTGCTACCCCTGCCTTAAAATAATTGAAGACTGGGTATGGTAACACATGCCTGTAATCTCAGCTCAGCACTAGGAAGGACCATAAGCTCAAGGTTATTCTCAACCACACGAAGCCAGCTTAAGCTACGAAGACACTGTTTCAAAAAAAAAAAAAAAAAAAAAAGGTTTATATACAACGGTGATTACTGTCTGCCATACCTTGAGCCCATGCTGGCTGGCTTAATGGCCTTGAGTTACTTCACCTCTCTGAGGCAAACAACACCCACATTACAGGGCTATAGTGATGACTGACTGGGAGAACCCTCGTGTAGTACTTGGCAAGGAACCTGACACGAAGAAGGAGCTTAATGAATGCTTGTCATTACAATGATTAATAGCAGAAATGAGAATCAAAGATCCAACAGAAGAGACTGGTCAATAACTCATGGCACAAGCTAGGCATGGTGGGGCACACCTTTAATCCCAGCACTCGAGGATTGCTGTGAGTTCAAGGACTACCTGAGACTACACAGTGAATTTCAGGTCAGCCTGAGCTAGAGTGAGATCCTACCTCGAAAAGAAAAGAAAAAAAAACTTTAAAAATCATGGCATAGACAGATGGCAGCATATTATGTAATTGCTAACATGTTTTCTTGAAAATTGAGGACTACTGTGAAATTGTCTTAAGAAAATGGATGTTGAGCCGGGCATGGTGGCGCACGCCTTTAATCCCAGCACTCGGGAGGCAGAGGTAGGAGGATTGCCGAGAGTTCGAGGCCACTCTGAGACTCCATAGTGAATTCCAGGTCAGCCTGGGCCAGAGTGAGACCCTACCTCGAAAAACCAAAAAAAAAAAAAAAAAGAGAGAGAAAAGAAAATGGATGTTAAAATGAGTATCAAGGGTTGGAGAGATGGCTTACTGGTTAAGCGCTTGCCTGTGAAGCCTAAGGACCCTGGTTCGAGGCTCGGTTCCCCAGGTCCCACGTTAGCCAGATGCACAAGGGGGCGCACGCGTCTGGAGTTCGTTTGCAGTGGCTGGAGGCCCTGGCGCGCCCATTCTCTCTCTCTCCCTCTCTGCCTGTCACTGTCAAAATAAATAAATAAAAATAAACAAAAATTTTTTTTAAATGAGTATCAAAGTGTTTATATTGTACAGTACAACTCTGTACAGAAATACCTGCATATTTCTTTAAAAAATGTTTTGTTTTAGCTGGGTGTGGTGGTGCACACCTTTAATCCCAGCACTTGGGAGGCAGAGGTAGGAGGATCACTGTGAGTTCGAGGCCATCTTGAGACTCCATAGTGAATTCCAGGTCAGCCTGAACTAGAGTGAGACCCTACCTCAAAAAAACAAAACAGGGATGGAGAGATGGCTTAGTGGTTAAGCGCTTGCCTGTAAAGCCTAAGGACCCCAGTTCAAGGCTCTATTCCCCAGGACCCACGTTAGCCAGATGCACAAGGGGGTGCATGCGTCTGGAGTTCATTGGCAGTGGCTGGAGGCCCTGGCGTGCCCATTCTCTCTTTCTCTCTCTCTCTATCAGCCTCATTCTCTCTCTGTCTGTCCCTCTCAAATAAATAAATAAAACAGAAAAAAAAACATTGTTTTTAAAGTTGGTTTTTTTTTAATTTGAGAGAAAGGAGAGAAAGAAATAAAGAATGGGCACACCAGGGCCTCCAGACTCTGCAAACGAACTCCAGATGCATACTCCACTGTGCAGCTGGCTTATGTGGGTACTGGGGAACCAAACCTGGGTCCTCTGGCTTTGCAGGCAAGTGTCTTAACCGCGAAGCCATCTCTCCAGCCCCCTGCACATTTTTTTAAAAGATTGCCGGGAAATGGAAAAGGAAATAGTGCCTACAGCCATGTGGTCAGAGTCAAACCTAGAAGCTTATGCTGCTCCCTCTGCATGCAATGAGCAATGCACTGCTTCCTCGTCAGGACAATCAGTTCCCTAGAGGAGCAGCATCCTAAGAAAGAGGTGCTTGGCACTCTGTGCCCTGCTTCAGGAAGCTGCAGCTCTCCTCAATGTCTGCAGCTGGCTCTTCTCAGCAGGGCAACCTTCCCAAAGAAGCATTGATTTCCTCTTACTCAAAACAGGGTCCTGCCTGGCTGTCAAGTATGTTTGGCCACCCTAGAGGACCAGCAGACACTGCTCACATAATTTATAGTTTCTCTGGCTCCTAGACCCAGAATGAGCTGCTCCACTGCTGTGTCCAAGCATCCACCAAGGGCTCAGTGAGGCCCACCCAGCCCCACAGACTCATGGATAGAAGGGTCCAAACAAAGGGATTAAGTGCACATGTGTGACAAGAGGGCTGGTCCTGGCTACAGGAGGTAGAGGATAGGTCTGGGCTCCTGGAGGCTCAGACAAATGCAGAGACAGAATGAAGTGAGTATACACAGCCCAAGTCTAGGGATCAAGGTCATTCACTGTGGCTGCCAAGGTGTGAGTGACTGCATGGTTCTGGGGAGGCGGGTCCTCACTCATTACCCTAGGGGGCCCAGGTGTTACCCTCAAGGCAACAGCGAGAACTATGTTAATGTTCTTCTGAACCTTCAAAAGTCACTGGAGGAGGGGATACTGAGAAAAACAGGACAGAGGAGTGTCCAGCATTGAAACATCTCACAACCTCCAAGGCTCAGGGTCCATTGAGGAAGAGGTTGTGGAAAGAATGTGAGAGCCAAAGAAAGGGTACCACTCCTTACATACAACTATCCGGACAGAATTTGGCCTGTATATCCAAGACCTCGCAGTGCCTAGCAATTCCTACACAAGACCCTCATAATAGCAGAAAAAGATGAGGACAACAAATTAAAAGAGAGACTAAATGGAGAGAGGGAGGGAATATGACAGAGAGCAGAGTTATGAAGGGGGAAGTAGGAGATGGGGAGGGAGGGAAATACCATGGTTTTGTTGTCTGTAAGTATAAAAAGTTGTCAGTGAGGGCTGGAGAGATGGCTTGGGCTGGAGAGATGGCTTAGCGGTTAAGCGCTTGCCTGTGAAGCCTAACAACCCCAGTTCGAGGCTCGGTTCCCCAGGTCCCACATTAGCCAGATGCACAAGGGGGCGCACATGTCTGGAGTTCGTTTGCAGAGGCTGGAAGCCCTGGCGCGCCCATTCTCTCTCTCTCCCTCTATCTGTCTTTCTATGTCTGTCGCTCTCAAATAAATAAATAAAAAATGAACAAAAAAAATTAAAAAAAAAGAAGTTATCAATGATTGATAGATAGATAGATAGATAGTTAGATAGATAGATAGATAGATAGATAGATAGATAGATAGATAAATAATTTTTTTAAGGTTACTCAGGGGCTAGGGAGAGGGCTCAGCAGTGAAAGGTACTTTTGGTTTGCTTTGTTTTCTCAAAGTAGAGTTTGGCTTTAGCCCAGGCTGACCTGGAATTCACTATGTAGTCTCAGTGTGGCCTGCAACTCATGGTGATGCCTCCCAAGTGGTGGCATGCACCACCATGCCAGCCTGTTTTTTTTTGTTTAAGTTTTTTGAAGTAGGATTTCACTCTACCCCAAGCTGACCTAGAATTCACTATGTAGTCTCAGGGTGGCCTCGAACTCAGAGAGATCTTCTACCTCTGCCTCCCATGTGCCGGAATTAAAAGTATGTGCCACCACACTGGCTTTTTTTTTTTTTAAGGTAGGTCCTAGCCCAAGCTGACCTAGAAATCACTATATAGTCTTAGGATGGCCTTGAACTCATGGTGCTCCTCTTACCTCTGCCTCTTGAATGCTGGGATTAAAGATGTGTCCACCATCACACCCAGCAAAACGTCCTTTCTTGCAATGCCTGATGACCTGGGTTCAATTCCCCAGACACCCATGTAAAGCCAGATGGGTAGTCATTTGCAGCAGCAAAGGGCCCTGGCATGCCCATACAGATGTACAAATAAGTAAATAAATAATTTTTCTTTTTTTTAAGGCAGGGTTTTGCTCTAGCTCAGGCTGACCTGGAATTCACTAGGTAGTCTCAGGGTGGCCTCGAACTCACGGCAGTCCTCCTACCTATGCCTCCCAAGTGCTGGGATTAAAGGCATGTGCCACCACACCTGGCGTAAATACTTTTTGAAATGTCTGTCACTCTAGGGTTGGAGAGATGGCTTAGCGATTGTGGCATTTTTGCCTATGAAGCCTGATAACCTGAGTTCAATTCCTCAGCACCCATGTAAAACCAGACATACAAAGTGGTACATGCATCTGGAGTAGAGCTAGAGGCCCTGGAGCACCCATTCTCTCCCTCTCTCTGCTTGTAAGTAAATAAATAAATAATTAATTACATTTCTTAAAACATCACTCTGGGACTGAGAAGATGGCTCAGGAGTTAAAGGCACTTGTTTGTAAAGCTTCTTGGGCCAAGTTCAATTCCCCAATATGCATGTAAACCCTGATATACAAAAGCTGAGTATGTGTCTGGAGTTCATCTGCAGCAGTAAGAGCACCCATTCTTGTTCTTCTCTCTCTCTCTCTCCCCTCTAATGAGTATATTAAAAAAAAATTCTTTTTGAGCCGGGTGTGGTGGCACACACCTTTAATCCCAGCACTTGGGAGGCAGAGGTAGGAGGATCGCTGTGAGTTCGAGGCCACCCTGAGACTCCATAGTGAATTCCAGGTCAGGCTGGGCCAGAGTGAGACCCTACTTTGAAAAAAAAAATTTTTTTTTGGTTTTTCAAGACAGGTTCTTATTCTAGCCCAGGCTAACCTGGAATTCACAATGGAGTCTCAGACTGGCCTCATATTCACAGTGATCCTCCTACTTCTGGAGTGCTGGGATTATAGATGAGTGTCACCGTGCCCAGCTAAATAAAAATATTTTTAGGGCTAGACAGTTGGCCTAGCCGTTAAGGCATAAGGACCCACATAAGCCAGATGCACAGGTAGCACATACATTTGGAGTTCATTTGCAGCGGCTGGAGGCCCTGGAGTACCCATTATTTCTGCCTTCCTCTCAAACAAATTAAATAAATTACATTTTTTAAAATGTCACTCTGGCTTTGTGGGTAAAGTGGAGGACAGGGGAGCAAGATAAGTGAAGATGCCTGGTAGGAGCTTTTGGCAAAAACTGACATAAGAGGGCTGGAGAGATGGCTTAGCCATTAAGTTGCTTGCCTGTGAAGCCTAAGGACCCAGGTTTGATTTCCCAGAACCCATGTAAGCCAGATGTACAAGGTGGTAGAAGGTCTGGAGTTCATTTGTGGGGGGAAAAAATTGATTTAAGTACTACTATGGGCTTAGACCAAGGCAGTGGTTCAAACAGGAGGGAGAGGACAAAGCAGACTTGGGGAGCACTAAGGCAAGTGAATCAAAGGCTGCGGTAATGGCTGCAGTGCTGGGCAAGAGTCATGGCTGCATCCCTGCCCCCTATCTGGTGACAACACATGATCAGCTGGATCTGCTGAGCATGGGGAGAGAGGCTGTGCCAAGATAGGCTCTGGGGGTTAAGAGAGGGGTCTGGGCTGAGGGTGTATCTGGAATGTGCTGACCTGAGCTCTCTGTAGAAAGTCACTAGGATAGATGTGATTTGACAGGGAGGGTATGTGAGACAGAGGAGAGGAATCGAGTACAGAACCTGGAGGACAGCAGCACTCTTGAGAGAAGAGGAAGAGGAGCAGAGGGAGGAAGAAAAAAGGGTCAGGGAAGGCAAGGGAGAGGAAAGAGGTGGTCATAGTGGTGTGGACCAGCACAGACCAGGTAGGCTGAGAACTGAGAGGGTCTACCGTTCACTATTGGATGTACCGCTGGACCCTCTGGTGGACCCCCTGGTCAGCCCCTAAGGTAGCCTTTGCCCCAGAGTCTTCTTGAGCACCTGCCTGCCTCAGGCAGACACACTGTACTGTGGTGGGCAGAGGAATGCTCAGGTACGTCCTCTCCAGCCCCAGTGAGCATCCTAAAAATGTGTGGGCCTAAAAGCGGTGGCCAGATCTCCCAAAATGAGTTGGGTAAATGTGGCTTCTAGTCCAGGGGGAGTTGCTGGAAGTCTCCTCCAGCTCAAAAAGCCTAGGGTGGAGCCCTGTCATCTTCTGAGAGACAGAGCCACCTAGTGGGCAGAAGGTGCTAGGCCCCTTAACCTGACACTGCTCCAGGCCACCAGGGCTGGTCTTACTGGGTCCTTGCTCCCTATCCTGAGTCCTGGGCAGGGCCTGTACCTCTAACTGCAGGACACGCTGATGTATCAGCTGATGTGGACTCTACAAATGGAGAAGGTGGCAGGTTAGACTTTCACTAGAAATCTACTTGACCTCGTGGCCTGGGCAGAAATATAAACTCCTGGCCTTTGATACACAAGCCCAATGGACTAGACTGGGCTTTTTTTTTTTTTTCTCCTGGTTTTTCAAGGTAGGGTCTCACTCTAGTCCACGCTGACCTGGAATTCACTCTGTATTCTCAGGCTAGCCTTGAACTCACAGTGACCCCTCCTACCTCTGCCTCCCAAGTGCTGGGATTAAAGGCATGCACCACCACGCCTGGCTCTTAGACTGGGCTTTTGTTGTGTATCTATATTTGATGTATTCAGCACATAAAGAACATAAAAGGTTTCAGAAGCTTTTCCAGGCATGGATGCCTGTCCTCTCTACTCAACAGTCTTGGGAATTGTCAGAGCCTCCAGTAGCCAGATCAGAAGTGACCTTTCAAAAGGAGAGGACAAGCCAGGCAAGAGACAGAGGTAGGAGGACCGCTGTGAGTTCGAGGCCACCCTGAGAATACAGAGTGAATTCCAGGTCAGCTTGTGCTAGAGTGAGACCCTACCTTTAAAAACAAAACAAAAAGCAGGGGACAGCCCACAGGGGACCCCAGCAACAGAGAACCTTTCGATTCCTCCCCAATCCAAAAACCCAATGGCACAGTAAGGAAAGTGACTTGGATGCTACACACCCAAGGCAGCCTAGATTCTAGAGCTCCCATGGATGGTCACACCCACCCACCTACAGATGTTCCCAGCTGCTCAGCAGTTTTACTACATAGCTCAGGATGACCTTGGACTTCTGGTCCTTCTGCCTCCATTTCCTGAGAGCAGTGATTACAGACATTCACTACCGCCATGGGTTTTATGCAATGCTGGGAATCAAACCCCTGGCTTCATGCATGGCAGACAAGCACTTCTCTGTCTACCAACTAAGCTTCATCCCCAGCTTCCATTTGACTGGGCATGGTGGTACACACCTTTAGTCCCAGCACTCAGGAGGTAGGATGATCACTGTGAGTTCAAGGCCACCCTGAGTCTATGAAGTGACTTCCAGGTCAGCCTGGGCTACAGCAAGACCCTACCTCAAAAAATCAAAAGATAGGGTGTTGGGCTGGAGAGACAACTTAGTGGTTAAGGCATTTGCCTGTGAAGTCTAAGGACCCCAGTTTGATTCCCCAGGACCCACGTAAGCCAGATGCACAAGGGGCACATGGGTCTGGAGTTCATTTGCAATGGCTGGAGATCCTGGTGTGCCAATTCTCTCTTTCTATCTGCCTCTTTCTCTTTCTCTCTCTCAAATAAATAAATAAAATATGTTTTAAAAAATAAATACATAAAATATTAAAGACAAGGTCTCATGTAGCTCAGGATAGCTTCAACTCAAGATCTGTCTGCTTGCTTCCACCTCACAAGTACTCAAGTGCTGGGATTACATGCATAAGCCACCACTTCCAGCTTAAACATTGTGTGTGTGTGTGTGTGTGTGTGTGTGTGTATAAAGAGAGGCAGCGCGTGAGCGCACTAGGGATGGAGCTTAGTGGCTTAGTGGTAGAATGCTTGCCTAGTATATGCAAAGCCCTGGGTTTGATCCCCAGCAGTAGAAAAAATAGTTTTTTTAATTTTCTCTTATTACAAAATAAAAAAATCATTGGATGTTAAAACCAGGGGTGTAAAAAGATTGCTCAGTGGTTAAAGGTGCTTGTTTGCAAGGCTTGATTGCCTGAGTTTGATTCCCCAGTATCCACGTAGGGCCAGATGTACAAAGTGGCGCATGTATCTGGGGTTTGCTTACAGTGGTGTTTTTGTGTTCTTTCTTTCTCTCCTTGCAAATAATTTAAATAAAAAATGTATATTTTTGAGTTTTCAAGGTAGGGTCTTGCTCTAGCTCAGGCTGACTGGGAATTCACTATGTAGTCTCAGGGTGGCCTCAAACTCATGGTGATCTTCCAACCTCTGCCTCCTGAGTGCTGGTGTTAAAGGCACCATGCCCAGCCCAAAATAATCTTTCTTTTTCTTTTTTGTTTTTTCGAGGTAGGGTCTCACTCTGGTCCAGGCTGACCTGGAATTAACTATGTAGTCTCAGGGTGCCTCGAACTCTCTGTGATCCTCCTACCTCTGCCTCCCGAGTGCTGGGATTAAAGGCGTGTGCCATCATGCCCAGCTCTCCAAAATAATTTTTCAATTTTGTTTTTTCAAGTCAGGGTCTTGTTCTAGCTCAGGCTGACCTGAAATTCACTATGTGGTCACAGGGTGGCCTTGAACTCATAGCGATCCTATCTCTGCCTCTCACAAAATAAATATTTTTAAAAATGTAGCCTTAAGGGGTTGGTGAGATGGCTTAGCAGTTAAGGTGCTTGCTGGCAAAGACTTAAGGACCCAGGTTTGATTCCCCAGCACCCAAGTACTGCACAAGATGCAAAAGGTGGTGCATGTGTCTGGACTTCGTTTGCAGCAGCTAGAAGCCCTGGTGTGCTCTCTCTTTAATAAATAAATAAGCTTTATAAAACCATATAGCTAGAAAAGTGGGTTTTTTATAATCCTACCCCCAACATTTCCTTTTCATTCTTTCTCTTTCCTATTTTTTCTTTCCCTTTCTCTTTGTAAAATTATTTTTATTATTTTAACATTTTAAAAATATTTTTATTTAAAAGAGAAAGAGGGGAGGAAGGGAGAGGGAATCGGTACGCTAGAGCCTCCAGCCACTGCAAGCGAACTCCAGATGCATGCACCACCTTGTGCATCTGGCTTACATGGGTCCTGGCTAACTGAGGTCTTCTGGCTTTATAGGCAAATGCTTTAACTGCTAAGCCATCTCCCCAACCCTTTCTTTCTCTTTCTTTCTTTCTCTCTCTTTTAAAAAATATTTTTTAATTTATTTGATAGAAAGAGGGAGGGAGGGAAAGAGAGAGAGAGAGAGAGAATGGGTGAGCCAGGGCCTATAGCCACTGCAAACAAACTCCAGATGTATGCATCCCCTTGTGCATCTGGCTACCATGGGACCTGGGGAATTGAACTTGGGTCCTTTGGCTTTGCAGGCAAATGCCTTAATTTGCCCAGTCAAGCCTAAACTCTTGGTGACTCTCCTATGAGGTCTCCCAAGAGTTAGGATTAATACTTCCTTTTTTTCTTTTTTTTGTTTTTCGAGGTAGGTCTTCACTGTAGTCCAGGCTGACCTGGAACTCACTCTTTATTCTCAGGGTGGCCTCGAACACAATTCAGTCCTCCTAAGTGCTGAATTAGGGGCTCAGGGTGCAGTTCAGTGGTAGAATATAGTTTAGCATACACAAGACCCTGAGACTGATTCTAGAACCACTCAAACGTGTTTTCTGCTGGGCGTGGTGGCACATGCCTTTAATCCCAGCACTTAGGAGGCAGAGGTAGAAGGATCAGAATCAGGATCACGGTGAGCTCCTGAGCTAGAGTGAGACCCTATCTTGGAAAAAACAAACAAACAAACAAACAACCCATGTTCTCTATTAACACTCTGTTGAGTATTCCATGAGCTTTGCTTTGCTATATACATACATGAGCGAATGCATGTGGCGGGGCATGTATGGTGGTACTGCCCATTTTGATGTACAGTCCACAACTCACTTTGACTTGTTCCTCTAGGAGCATTCCACTAGGGACATTTGTATTGAGCTTCAAGAACTCGGTGACCCATGACTGTATGGTGAGGAAGGGGAGTCCCCATGGGGACTCAGAGGTCTGAGGTTTTCTGGTAGACCTGGCTTAGGAAACAGGAGAGTGTACCATACTGGAAACCAGACCAGCTGTGGAGGAGAAAAGGCCTCTTGCAAGAAAAAGTGGGAGGGCAGAGCAGATGGCACACAACTTGGCTGTGGCTCTGGCTGCCTTGTGGCACTCCTGAACAGGCACTCCCAAGCAGGCGGGCCTGGGAAGGCTGTGCATGATGAATGCTGTACTGAGCTGCTGTGTGAGCGACCAGATATTCCTGGAAGGTTTCTGCTGAGCTGAGTGCTCTGGCTGGGCCCCATCCAGCATCAGTGCTTGGGAACCAGCCCCTGTGCCAGGGCAGAGGGCGAGACATGTAGGACAACCAGGGTGGCAGCCTGGTGTGCCAGACCTGCTGTTGTCCCCAGCAGCTTCAGCATGGTAATTGTACCTGTCAGCACTTTGCTCCATCAGCCACTCCCACCTGGACATGCCATGGGCTGAGGTATTTTATAGCTAAGACTCGCAACAAAGCACAAACAGATTGACAGTAAGGGATCATGTGGAGCTATCACTCACAATGGATTTGTGAGTGTCAGGATAAGCCTTCGGAGAGGGAGCTTCTCAACAAATGGCTAAGGGACTCAGAGCTGCCCAGCAGCCTTGTTCAGTGGGGAGGGAAGATGGTGAGGAGCTGTTCTAGAGTTGGGCTGCAAGTTTGCCTCCTTAGCCCCCCATAACTAGCTGCACGGTCAATAGCAATGCCTTGTTGCTTCCAAACAACTGCCTGCTAACTGGAAGCAATGGAAACAACAGCTACCTACAGGTAAATGATGCTTGCTAATGACCTGGCACACCACACCAGCTGTGTAATAAACACTTGAATGCCTGGGACTTCTGACCATGAGGATTGACAACACTCCCTTGAGTTCATGGAGATATGCCAGGCCTTTTGGATTATCCCTTCTGACCACAGCCAGATCCCCATGAGCCACAGCAAGGCTGTGCTGACGCCAACCCAAACAATGCTGTGTTAGCAAGCTGAGCAGCTTCACTGTCCCTGGATAAGGTGCTGGGCGGGCAGGAGTCAGGTTGAAGATTAAGGCAATTTAATCATCAGCCCTCAGAATCCTTCACTTTTGCCTCCTCCACCATCTGCCTTGTTAGGGCCTAAGTTCCTAGCTGAGGAAGGACCAGACAGGAGACTGCCTGTGGATGAGAAGTGGCATAGCCACCCTTTGTTCCCTGAATCCAGCTCTCTCAATAACCAATGCTTAGTGTCCCAGGGAAGAGCCTGGCTGGTGCCTGGCTCTCAACTCACCCTGGTCGATGGAGTGCTGTGGCAGCTGGCTCAGCTGGCTGCTGACTACGCCTGCGTAGGTGCGCAGGAACTCCTCTTCACTGGCGGTCAGCTGCAGGGGGAGAGCACCGCAGTGAGGGGCAGTACATACCTGTTCCTCAAAAGGCCCTCGCCTAGGCCAGCTTGATCCTACTAGTGTCTCCTGCTTTGTTCTTGGACCTCTGTTTCTTAAATCTGACCCTTTCAGTTCCAGAGAAATCACCCTCTCACACACACTAAATACCTCCACAGGCCTTGTCACTCAGATTGAATCTTTGAATCTAAGGTTGGTGTCTATTCTGGCACAAGGTAGACAGACAGACCTTACCCAGACAGTCATGTCTGATAGGCAATTCTAAATTCCTTCCCCTCCTTTTTTTTTCCAAAAGATGTTCCTGAACCTACTCATCTACTGCCCCCAAACCCTCAGTGTCCATCCTGTCTGCTTATTCCTGAAGAAAGAAGCCCTGTGGAGCTTATTAAAAGGAAAAAATGGGGGGGGGGGTGGCAGGAGAGATGGCTTAGCAGTTAAGGCACTTGCCTGAAAACCCAAAGGACCCAGGTTCAATTCCCCAGGACCCACATAAGCCAGATGCACAAGGGGGTGCATGTATCTGGAGTTCGTTTGCAGAGGCTGGAGGCCCTGGCACACCCACCCTTTCTCTCTTTTTCTGTATCTCTCTCTCTGCCTCTTTCTCAAATAAAAAAAAAAAAAAAAATTTAAAAAGGAAGAAAGGGGGCTGGGCATGGTGGCATACACCTTTAATCCCAGCATTTGGGAGGCAGAGCTAAGAGGATAGCTGTGAGTTCAAGGCCAGCCTGAGACTACATAGTGAATTCCAGGTCAGTCTAGGCTAGAGCGAGACCCTACCTTGAAAAAGAACAAACAAACAAACAAACAAAAAAAAAATACTAAAAGAAAAAGAAGAGCCAGGTATGGTGGCATATGCCTTTAATTACAGCCCTTGGGTGGCAGAGGTAGGAGGATTGCTCTGAGTTCAAGGCCACCCTGAGCCTAGATAGTGAATTCCAGGTCAGCCTAAGATAGATTGAGACCCTACCTCAAAAAGAAGAAGAAGAAGACCTAGTCCAAACTCAGTATAGAAAGGGCAAACTGCCCAGCAGTACTTCCAAAATTGAACATGTTAGACTTGGTGCCTGGGGAGCCTGAACATGCCACAAAGACATGAACCTGGCAGCCCTCTCCCCAGGCCCCGGAAACCCAGGAGGTGGATGTAGTTGGCCATGCCCTCCTTTAGGGCAGCAGGTGCCCTCTGGGGAGGTGGGATATTACTCAATACCCTATAAGCACTCACATTTGACCCCATCTTCCTCAGCATGAGCAGCACGCGGACCTTCTGCTGAATGTACATCTCCTCCGGACTCTTCCCGGGTGCTCCCTCGCGGTTCATCCCCCTGGCCCAGCTCTAGGGACTCCTGCCGGGAAGAAGATCAGGGTGAGACATTCTCAGATACATCTACACATGAAACACACCTAGTTCAAGTAGCCCCTCCCCACCGGAGTCCTCAGTTCTCAGAGGATGGAGGTGGTGAGCTGCTGAACTCCTTCCTTCCCTGAGGCCCAGCCAGTCTGACCAAGGAGATCTTATTCTATAGCAGGGGGTGCAGGGGGATGGCAAGGTTCCTGCTAAGAGCCACAGAAGATATGGGGTATGAAGCCCCAAGGGCTCCAGATTTTCAACTCATGCAAAGTGCAAAAGTGGCAAGGAACAAGAGTGACATTATTAGAAACCGTTGCTGGGACCTTTAGCTTGAGAAACCATGAGATCAGTGCCAGACCCTAAACCTAGTGACAGAACCCTATACAAAAGTCCCTGCTGAGTTCAAGAGGCCAGCTCCTTAACTGAGCTCCAAAGTCTCAACAGGGAGCAAACGACCCAGGGCTGTAGGGCACAGGCACTGGCAGCTACCCCCCACCCCACGAGAAACCCACCCCACCTGTTGGAGGGTAGTTCCTGCAGGCACTGTGAAGGCCAGAGGCTGTGTCCAGATGTCTCAGGCCCTGAGAGAGAAGTCCAGAGCCTCCTCCTCCAGGAGGAGCTGGAGGAGAGGGGGTGGGAGTAGAGGGGCTTGGGTTACACACTTGAACTCCTGGACGAGTCAGAAATAACGCAGCAGCTGGTGGGGTGGAGCCTCGTCAGCCCAAGTGCCAAGGAGCAGTGCTCAGGGAACAGGGGAATTAAGCTGGCAAGCTAAGGACACTCCTCACACCGTTCACCAACAGGGGCCCATAAGCCCTTGACCAGACCAGGGGCTTGTCTGGGCAGAGCAGCACTCTGCCAGGGATGTGCCAGGAATGTGCCAGAGCCTGGGCAGTGGCTCCCTGCAGGTACTTGTCAACTGTACATTCCCCAAAAGGATAATGGGGTCCTCAACATAAAAGCCCATAAAACAGGTTGAAGACCTGACCAGCTGGGGCCAATGTCACATCTGTACATGATGGGATACAGGCTTCCTTCCAGAGTCTTCCTTTCCACCCCTGAGGCCCCAACTCCAGACTCCCTTCCTCTGTGAGTTGCTCCTCTCAAAGTGCCCATGGACTCAGGAAAGGGCTTAGATGCACTGGGGAAATTACTCAGTTATAGTGCTTGCTTGCAAAGCCTGCTGACTGGCCCAGGTTTAACTTCCCAGTGCCCACATAAAAAAGCCAGGTGCAGGCTGGAGAGATGGCTTAGCAGTTA
This sequence comes from Jaculus jaculus, assembly GCF_020740685.1. Classification (NCBI taxonomy): domain Eukaryota; kingdom Metazoa; phylum Chordata; class Mammalia; order Rodentia; family Dipodidae; genus Jaculus; species Jaculus jaculus. The sequence continues at coordinate 44,418,421 of NC_059106.1, forward strand.
AGCACTTGCCTGCATGGTTCAAGGCTTGATGCCCCAGGACCCACGTTAGCCTAATGCACAAGGGGGCGCACGCATGTGGAGTTCATTTGCAGTGACTGGAGGCCCCAGCACACCCATTCTTTCCCTCCCTCCCTCCCTCCCTCCCTCCCTCCCTCCCTCCCTCCCTCCCTCCCTCCCTTCCTCTCCCTCTCTCTCTCTCTCTCTCTCTCTCTCTCTCTCTCTCTCTGTGTGTGTGTGTCTCTGTCACTCTCAAATAAATAAATTAAATAAATTTAAAAAATCAGGTGCACAAAGTGGCATGTGCACCTGGAGTTTATTTGCAGTGGCAGGAGGTCTTGATGCTCCCAGATGCTCATATTCATTTATTCATATTCTTTCCCTCTTTCTCCCTCTCTTGTAAATGAAGAAAAAAGAAAGAACAAGGTTTAAGTAACAACTTGGAGCTAGGAAAGGTGAGCCACCCCAAGCCTCGTCCACACATCACACTGGCCCATGGACCGTCCTTGCTTTCTGCACAGCTGAACATGCACACCACACCACTGGAATGGGAACGGACCCTACACAGCCTGCGGTGTGAGTTCTGCCCAGGGCCTCAAGCGTGGATGGTACGACCTGCACTTCCACCTCGAGGCTTCCACCTGGGCTGTTACATGGCCATGGTCTCATGACACGCACCCTGTACTTTCTCCATTGTCCTTGCCTCATGCAGTGACCAGAATGATCTAAATAGACAGAGAGATGGCATCACTTCCTGCCTAGTCCTCCCTGACAATCATTTCACAGTGCCTGCCGGGACCCTGTGAGGCGCAGCATGGTCAGCCCTGCTCATGTACTTGCTTCTGACCATCACTCATCTCAGCTGAAAGATGCCTTTGCAGGTTATCTTTGTGCTGTCATCTGACAGCAAAACCAAAGCCAGTTCTGTGTCCCCACCTCATTCCCCCTGTTCACAGAGCCCTGTGTCTCACCATCCTGACTTTCTTTTTCTCTTTTTCTTTTCTTTTGTTTTTCGAGGTAGGGTCTCACTCTAGTCTAGGCTGACCTGGATTCACTATACAGTCTCAGGGTGGCCTTGAACTCATGGTGATCCTCCTACCTCTGCCTCCTGAGTGCTGGAATTAAAGGTGTGTGTCTGATTTTCTGAGTACCCTATTGGAGCACTTACCTGCTTATTCTCTCTTCCAGGCCTTGCTGAAAGGTCAGGGCTGTGTCTGCTTTGCTCACCCTTATCCCTCAGGGCCCTAGTATCTGGAAGGCACTTAAATGCTGCCCTTGGTTGACTGGAACAGGAAAGTAGCTTATAGTATCTAAAATTCCCCTCCCTATGATCCCCATACCACTTTGGAATCAAATATCATTGTGTTAAAGACTAAAGTACTAAACCATGCCCACAACCAAGTTCAGCTTACTCAAAACACTCACATATAAAGTATTTAGTAGGCTGTGCACTATTATGCTCTCCAGAGGACATCGGCAGTGTTTCATGAAGCCTTGCAACCAGGAGTTAGAACTCCCTGGGAGCAAAAATCTTCCAATTCTGTCCTATGCACAAGGATTAGTTTTCAGTCTGTGTTCCCCTTGTGAAAGGCACAATAAGTGCAAGGGATCAGCCACTAGGTGTCACCACATACAAAGCACCCGAGTTGCAGGGTATTGGCGCCTTAAAAGGGTCCAAGAGGGCTGCCACCATGACAAGCCACTGGCCTTTATGGGGTCACCTTTACTCTAAACTCATTCTCATAAACCACATGCACATCTCCCTGGATCCCATCAAAGACAGTCAGCCATCCCCCAAGCTCAACGAATTTTGCTGTGTTCAACAATCTTGTACCAATCAGTGTCATCCCATCCTCCTTGCCATTGCAGCCTTGCAGCCCCCAGGCTGTGATGTCTCCGTCTGTCTGGTGGGGGGGGGCGGGGGAGAGCTGGCTGTTCACTCAAGGTCCCAGGCTGTCAGCAGGGCCGACTGGGTCTTTGGAGCCTGGCCATTCCTACTTTCACATACCTGCCTGGCACAGGTTGTTCCCTAAGCTGACTCTTCTGGCTTTGGGAAAACTCCTAACCTGCATTTCTGAAAAATTTTAGTCACCTAGTATTTACCTTTTAAGCTCTGCTTTGAGCCAACCCTGCCCTGCTGCCTGACTGGAGGGAACGCCCAGGGTTGGATCTAGGGCAGCATGTGGAGCACAGGCTCCTGCCCATCACACTCCAGGCCAAATGCCCTAGAAACCATCATGGCTGTTTGAAGTGATTCTGTCCTGACCCACAGTAAGGGTGTCAATGTGAAGAAAATTAATGATGGAAGAGAATAAACCATAATCAGCCCAAACAACACACACACAATGAAGCCACTGGTGTGCTACAAGCACATTATAGTCTGTCTGGGTTTGTTGCCTATTCAAGCAAACATGTTATTAAATTTTCATCACAATTCTGACAAGCACTGCATTAACCTCACTAGAGAATTTCTATTCTCCCCCGTAGGGATCAAAAACTGGTCTCCATTAAAGCATGCTTAAATTACATAATCCCAAACTGCAATTAATTTAGACACTAATTATTCATCCAATCTCAGACCTACGAAACAAAAGTAACAATACTTCTCAGTTATCGCCTCAGCTCTTTCCATACATAGCCCACCCCCTAAAATGGGGCAGCGCTTCTCTTCTGTATCCTAAGGAAATGTATCACTGTTATTTGACCCTAGTCAGAGATGGGCCAGAGAAAGGAGAACGGAAACAACAATAGCTGCCTGCTATGCAAATGAATGGGGAGGGAAGATATCTGTGGTTACATATTATGTGGTAGTAAACCATGTTATATATAAAATGGGTGCCAAGCCAGAAAATATCTGATGGGGCAAATATGAGTACCAAGATCCACAAAGTCACCGAGGCAAATACAGACCCCCAATACATAAGTGCACATGCACACACACACAGCTGGTGGTTCAGAGCTGGCCTTTCAGGAAGCTTGGCTAATGGAAAAAGGACAGAGGGACCTCCCAATCACTGTGAAAGCTCCATGCAGAAAGAACTCTGGGGCCAGTGGCCCGAGCAGATATCCAGGGACATCAATGCCATACTTCACCTAGCCTCTGACCAGACTTAGCAGCAATCAGCAAGTGATCTTCAGCTTTTAAGCCACTGACAGTACTTTAGAAGACTGAAGAGGCACTGGAGAAGAAGCCAAAAATGTGACATGCAGCCATCGGAGGCTGGAACTGCCCCTGTGGGTCTCTCTATCTGGGAAATGCAGCCGATTCTGATAAAGACCTTGCAAAGCTAGCCTCGCTCTGACGGGCTCAAGTGGCCCTGAATATAAACTAGCTGCCTGCACTCAATTTTATTTATAACCTGAAGCCGATGCTATTTAAACACTCATACATTAGAATATTTATTAATACCCAGAGGGGTCTTGCATCTGCTAGTAAAGTATCAAATAAGCTTAGCAGGGGCCAGACCATAGGGAGGGTCCTTAAGATTCACAAGGCAGCCAGGTGTGGTGGTACACACCTTTAATCCCAGCACTTGGGAGGCATAGGAAGGAGAAGCTATGAGTTCAAGGCCACATTGAGATTACATAGAGAATTTCAGGTCAGCCTGGGGTACACTGAAACCTTACTTCAAAACACCAAAGTTAAAAAAAAAGGTTTACAAGGCACTTCTGACTCTGGGTTGCAGCATTTGTCTTTGTTTTATCCATTTTTTTTTTTCAAGGTAGGGTATCACTCTAGTCTAAGCCGACCTGGACCTTACTCTGTAGTCCCAGGCTGGCTTCAAATTTACAGTGATCCTCCTACCTTTTCCTTCCAAGTGCTGGGATTAAAGGCATGCCAACCACACCGGGCACTCATTTTGTCCATTAAAACATACCAGAAACCTTGGAGAATTGAATTTCAAAGGGGAAAGTGGGGAGGGAGGGTATTACCATGGGGTATTTTTTATAATCATGGAAAATGTTAATAAAAATTGAGAAATAAAAAATAAAACATACCAGAAACCAGGTATGGTGGTGCATGCCTGTAATCTCAGCACTTGGGAGGCAGAAGCAGGATTGCCACAAATTTTAGACAAGCCTGGTCTACATAGTAAGAACCCTTTTCAAAAAAAAATTAAAAAAACAAAAACCAGGGCTGGAGAGATGGCCCAAGGATTAAAGGTGCTTGCTTGCAGTGCCCGGCGGCCTAGGTTCAATTCCCCGATACTCACATAAAAATAGACGCACAAAATAGTGCATGTATCTGGAGCCTGTTCTAGCACACCCATGTCTTTGCAAATCAATAATTTTAAAAACATACAAACTGGGGTTAGGGATTTATCTCAGTGGATGAGTGCAAGAGCCAGAACATATCATGAGAGTTTTTTAGCCAGGCGTGGTGGTGCATGCCTTTAATCCTAGCATTCAGGAGGCAGAGGTAGGAGGATGGCTGTGAGTTCGAGGACACCCTAGGACTACAGAGTGAATTCCAGGTCAGCCTGGGCTAGATTGAGACCCTACCTCCAAAAACCAAAAAAGATTTTTTTAATGTATTTATTTATTAAAGACAAAAAAGGAGAGAGAGAGAATGAGAATTGGGGCGCCAGGGCCTCTAGCCACTGCAAAGGAACTCCAGACACATGCACCACCATGTGCATCTGGCTTAAGTGGACCTGGAAAAATAGAACCTGGGTCCTTAGGTTTTACAGGCATGTGCCTTAACCACTAAGCCATCACTCCAGGCCCCAGCCTGGACTATATAGTGAGCTCAGGCCAGCCTGGGCTATAGTGAGACCCTGTCCTGACTACAGTGACCCCCCCAAAAAAAGCAACAACAACAAAATAGAGCCTGGCCTGGCATGTTGGTTATACATGTGCAATCTCATCATTTAGGAGATGGAGACAAGAGGATCAGGAGCTCAAGGTCATTTTCAGCTACTAGTAAGTTTGAGACCAGTCTAAAAAAACAACTAAATAGGGCTAGAGAGGTTATTCAGTGGTTAAGGTCTTGCCTGCAAAGTTTGATACCTCAGTACCCACCTAAAGCCAGATGTGCAAAGTTAACACAATCATCTGGAGTTAGTTTGCAGTGGCTACACACCCTGGGGCACCCATTTTTTTTCTCTTTCTCCTCTCTGTCTCTCTCTGTTTGCAAATAAACAATAAAAAATTAAATAAACAACACATCATCAGGGCAGGGATGTGTTTTACTGGTAGTGTTTGGCTAGCATGTGCAAGGCCTTGAGTTCATTCCCTAGCATATCACAAAAATAAAACAAGACAAAACAGTACAACAGATTTTAAATGCCTATACTTAAAAATGCACACACATTTCGCAAAGTTTATATCAGATAAAAACACATCATGCAATTGTGGGGCTCATAGTTTATATAAAATACTACCCCAGAGTGTGCACAAATGTACAGCCTGAAAGCTTTCAGCAGCACAGAAGCATTTATCATAAGAACCCACATGTCAGTCAGATGGGGAGGCAAGCTCAGTGGTATATCCTACGCTTACAAGGCCCTGGGTTTAATCCTTAGCACTGGGGAATAAAACCAGACAGAACCCCACATGGGAAGAAATGAGGATCTCGAGGCTCAATGGAGAAAGGAAATGAGATGAGCCATCCTGACATTCAGGCCCCGAGCCTGGTCTCAAGAACACCCCCATCGTCGCACTCTCTCATGGCTACACAACAGAGCCTTCCCCTTGATCCTTACCTGCTTCTGGAAATTAACTTCAGGCAAACAGATGCTCAACTGTTAGGGGAGGGCTGCGGCCAGGGAGAAATAGGAAGGTGCCGCCCTGTGGAAACACAGAACACGGTCATGGGAGGAGCCGGGAGTGCACACGCCCCACACTGAGGGAACAAGGCTGCTGGCGGGAGGCTTGTGGCCACGGGCTCTGCCACGGCCCAGAAATACCTGTGTATCAGGCAAGTCCAGGGAACCTGCTCCAACACCTCCGCGGCAGGGTGCTGACTGTGCAGCAGACCTGTCACTTCCGTCTGAGGCAGGTCTGCCTGTTCCACAAGGCACACCTCCTCCCCTGGGTTGGTTAGTCACCAATCGAGAGTCATCTTGGACCCAAATGACTCACTGTGACAGCTGATGGGCCAGTCCTACATGTGCATGAATTGACCTCCCAAAGCACCAACACCCCAAGCAGCAGGACCCAGGTCCTAGCACTTTGTCCCACCTCCTGTGTGCTCCAATGATGTGTCTGTGTGCAGTAGACATCTGCAGCTGCCTGTGGAAGCCTACACACACACACACATACAGCACAGTTGAGACTATCTTTCACACTGACTATCTGGCCACACAGCTTCCTGACCCAACTCTTGTACTTCTTCCAGGAATCAAAGAACACAGCTCTCTTACCCTCCACACCTCATCACCTACGTCAAAAGCATTAGCTAATCTGGTAGAAGTGTGACCATGAGGGGCAGGCACCAGGGACTGAGGAAGCTTGTCTGCCACTCTGGGCACACAGAGCTCATGAGCTTCTATGTACCTGGATTTGAGATGGGCTCTCAGAGCTCAGCCCTGCCATGAGGCCAGACACCAGGAAATGAGTTCTGAACAGGAAGTACAAACTCTCCTGTCTCAATGACTTCTGTACAGAAAGTCCCCAGCTCAATCAAGGGGCTAAGGCAGGCTTGCTCCCACAGTGGAATGAATTTAAATAGCCTCTCCTCAAGTCAGACAATGTTCTGACACTCTGAGTCTGTTGTAGGTCCCTCCTTCTAGAGTACAGCCTGAGATGGAAGTGCCAGCACTGTCCCCCACACCGCCACCCATACCGCCACCCCTTGCCCTACTACCAGAGAAACCCTACAGGAACAGGCCATTTATAGCAATTAATTGCTCTTCCTCCAGATATCAAAGCATTGAAATACCAAGGAACCCTGGGGAACTTTCCACCCAAGTCCCCACATTCCTTCAAAAATAGATGAAAAGAGAACCTTCTCCCACTTCTGAGGGGCTTTCATTTCTTCAACTACCATGACTGCCAATTATCCCTCTTGCCCACGGGGCTTAGGGATACTCAAGGAGCAAAGGGAACTTAGGGCTCATGAATTTAAGGGACAGCATCAGAAGGACAAGAACTGCCCAGGGCGTCCCACCAACTAGCCCATGTATCATTTTATAATCAGATTAGCATTCCCAGTCTACAGAGAAAGAAACTGAGGCTCATGATGCCTTGGCTGAGCATAGCATCAGAGACTGCGTTCTAGGAGCTGGTCTGTTGTTAGCCAGCTGTCACCAGCCAGCTACATAGCATGGGGCTGCCTGTGTCCTTCATTTCACCATCTATAAAGAGGACCTCTGCATTTCACTGAGTGGGCGAAGTGAGGGCTGGCTTTAAGGGCTTGTGGCAAGGGTTTCCCCTCACTTGGTTTTCTGCTCTTCTGCCACTGTCTTGAAATTCTTTTTTCTTTTCTTTTTCTTGAGTCTGACTCTCACGTACCCCCAGACTGGGCTGGAACTCCCTGTATAGCCAAGGTTGGCCTTGAAGTGTTCATTCCCCTGCCTCCACTTCATGCACACAAAAATTATCATTCATTGATTATAAGCTGCTTGTGCTTTTCTTGTCTGTGAGTCATCCCTCCTGAACCCCTTCTGTCTTTGGTGGTAACACTAGAGATCAAACCCAGGATTCATGCATGCGAGGCCAACACTCAACCACTGAGCCATAACACCCCCCCCCCATCCTACATTGAAATCCTTTGTTTCTTTATTTATTTATTGCAAGCAGAGGGGGGTGGAGACAAAGTAAGAAAGAGAAGTGGGCACATCAGGGCCTGCCACTGCAACCAAACTCCAGAAGCATGCGCCACTTTGTGTCTTTGACTTTATATAGACACTGGGGAACTGAACCCAAGCCATCAGGCCTTGCAAGTAAGCACCCTTAGCCATTGAGCCATCTTTCCAACCCCTCCTTGAAAGTCTTAATTTTGGACAAGGAACCCTATGCTGGTCCCCACAACTGATCCAGAACAAAAAAAGGAGGTCAAGGTTTCTCCCAACCTGCCAAGGACCCCACAGCCTTATGTAGACATTACCTGGGCTCAAGAGGAGTTACCAAGCTCTTCTAGGTCCGCACAATGCTGTGCCAGGCATGGGCAGTGGAGATACAGAAAGAGGGTTAAGACGAGGATTCTGTCTACCAGACATGACCAGTGGCCAAGGAAACCACACTACACATGCAGAACCAACAGCACAAGTGAGAAACCATGACACGCCACAAAGAGCCACAGGTTCAAACACAAGCACTCCTAGACTGCTTTCCACACATCTCAGTCTGGGCCACCTCCCACCTCCACCCCCAAGGAGCTGGAAGGCAGGAGGAAAAGAAAGACACAGGGCCTTACTAAGTGACTGAGAAGGGGGGGGGTCACAAAGTTCTAGCAAAAATAAAGGCTAGGGACTAGCTGCCAAGGGCTCTGGGGTGAAGTCATTGGACTTAGATCTTGAAGGATGAGTAACACTGCACTGATAAAGAGGCACAGAGCACATTTACAGAAAAATCACTGGGTATGTGCTTTATGACAGGCATTGAGAACACACAGGTAGCTCTACTTGTGGTTGGTTTTGTACCAAGCATGTCATATCCAGGACACTACATCTCAGATATATGACCGAGGCAGGAAGACAAGTGCAAGGCACCCTGGAGACTTGCTTCTGGGAACTTGACATGTTGAAATGCTGTGGGGAAAGGCTGCCTGTGGGCCACAGTGACAGCCCACAAGACCGACTGGATAGCTGAGTCTTGGAAGCCTGTGGATGCTCAGAAGCAGGGGGATGACAGAGCAGACTCGTCCTTTACTAGAACAAGCACCACAGTGACCATCTGCAAAGGGTCTGGAATCAGAATGGAGACCAACCATCCAGGTCTGGGAACAGGGGAAGAGCCATGAGAATCAGATTCAAGAGCAGTAGGAACAGAGGAGGGCCTGGGCTGGGGCCAAGAGGAAACTGAGGCTGAAGGTGCCTAGGACCTTCTGCTGTGCAAAGTATACCCACCAGGCTTCAAGCCTTGGTCAGGAGGTGTCTGAACACAGAGCAGCCTTCCAAGTAAAGTGGGACCTGGGTGGCCCAGAGTGAGGCCCAAGAATAAGTGAAAGAGGGGGTGAGGTAAAGGGACTTCAGGGTGAGGTTCCCTTGGGAAGAAGGGAGTACAGGGCACAGAGGACTGCTGTGTCCTGCTACAAATGTCATCACTTCAGTCAGGCCCTTCTGCTCTGAGGTCTGGCTCCATCATAGCACTCAGGAACCCAGCCATTGCGAGTGGCCTCCTCCCAGGACAGCTGCAGCAGCCAGGCTGCTCTGGTGGCAGTGCCCTCACTTATGGCACGTGGAGTTGCCACACTGGCTTCTTCCCTCTGATGGAAGCACCCCTCCTTCATGGGCTTCTGGCTTTTGGGTCTTCTCCCAAACTCAGCACTCACCCAATGCTGGCACTGCCAGCCTTCTGTCTGCCCCCCCTTAAGGAGCAGGGTATGGGTAGTATTCTTTTGTCAGTTACTTTTTACTTGTCAAGGTAGGGTTCACGCTAGCCCAGATTGATCTGGAACTCACTCTGTAGCCCAGGCTGGCCTTGAACCCACAATGATCCTCCCACCTCAGCTTCCCCAGTGCTGGGATAAAGATGTGCACCCCACACTCAGTGAGCAGTTTTACTTTTGTCTTTTGCTGGGTGACTACCTGTGTCCCTGTACTGGCCTCAGCCTTGTCTGTAACCACCCTTCATCTTAGGACTGCTTCCTGAAGGTGGAGTAAACTGACAGTGAGGGAGGTCATCCATCCTCAAGGTCATCCTCCACAAAGTCTGAATAACAAGAAGCTGTGCCTCATAGCTGAAGCCTGTAATCCAAAGCACGTGAGAGGTAGAGGAAGGAAGATCAGGAGTTCAAGATCATCCTTGGCTACATAGTCAACTGGTGCATGCCTTTAGTCCCAGCCCTTGGGAGGCAGAGCTAGGAGGATCGCAGTGAGTTCGAGGCTACCCTAGGACTACAGTGAATTCCAGGTCAGCCTGGGCTAGAGTGAGACCCTACCTCGAAAAATAAAAATAAAATAAATAAGTGAATCAGGGCTGGAGAGATGGCTCAGCAGTTAAAGGCACTTGCTTACAGGGCCTAATGACTAGAGTTCAATTCCCCAGTATCCATGTAAAGCCAGATGCACAAACTGGTACATGAATCTAGTTTGGCTGTAGTTGCAAGAGGTCCTGGCTTGCCCATTCTCATTCATTCTCTCTCTCCCACTCCTCTCACAACTTACTAAAAAAATTAAAATAAAATAAAAATAATAATTGAATCAATCAATCAATTAACCAACCAATAAATCAGGATAACAAGGAAAGAGGGAGGCCTGAAGATGCTGAAGGCCTGGAAGATCGCATCACCAAGGAAAAGAAGAAGGGCCGGGGAAAGCAGAGCACAAACAGACGTGGGAAGGGAGGACAGAGAGCAAGGAAACCACCAGCAGGCACTGCTCAATTGAGCAAGATTTGTTCAGAACACATTCTCATTAACACACACAGCAAGCTGCTGGGCAGTGGGGCTAGGATGACTGGATGGAGAAAGATGACAAAGTTGTCTTTCAAAGTTAACACAGGAAAATTCCTCAGCCTGAAATAGAAAGGCAGATATCAACCTTAAGCACTCACTCAGGCTCTTCCTCCAGGGCAAGGGTATCCCTGAGGCTGGGCACCAGAGAAGAAGGAAAATACCACTATTTGTGGGGAGGATGCCCAGACACTGATCACTGCAGCACCAGCGACCCTTACCCCCAAACACAAGTCAGGAACTAAAAGAGAGACAACTACCCAAAGCTTCTCTCCTGCATGCAACCTCCAGGAAAATGTGTATGAGCCAAGATCACTGGTCATCAGTTCAAAGTAGGCTGCCTGAGGAACCTTGAGGAAGATACATTGGAAGCACACAGTACTCAGGAGGCAGAGGCAGGAGGATTGCCAAGAGTTCAAGGCCACCCTGAGACTACATAGTGAATTCCAGGTCAGCCTGGGCTAGAGTGAGAGACGCTACCTTGAAACCCCCTCCCCCCCAAAAAAAGTTCAGCCAGGCATGGTGGTGCATGTCTTCAATCCCAGCATTCGGGAGGATGAGGTGGGATAGCTGTGAATTGGAGCCAGCCTGAGATTAACTCCAGGTATGGGTGGGCTACAGTGAGATCCTATCTCAGAAAAAAAAAAAAAAAAGAGTTCAAAGTCAAGCTGGTGAAGGCCTGTTTAATTCCTGGAAGGCTAGAAGATTTCAAGTTCAAGGCCTTCCTAAGCTATACAGAGAGTTCAGGCCAGCATGAGTAACTTGGTGAAACCTAAAATAAAAAGTAAATAAAAGGTTAGGGAGCCCTTAGGCCAGGATGGTGGCACATACCTATAATTCTACTATTCAGGACTTTGAGGCAGAAAGATTAGGTGTTCAGATCAGCATTAGCAACATAGTGAGTTTGAGGCCAGGACAAGTTATGTGAACACAGGTTGTCTCAAGAAACTGAAAATAGCCAGGTGTTGTGGCTCATGCCTTTAATCCCAGCACTAAGGAGGCAGAGGTAGGAGGACCACCATGAGTTCAAGGCCACCCTGAGACTCCATAGTGAATTCCTGGTCAGCCTGGACTACAGTGAAATCCTACCTCAAAAAAACCAAAAACATAAAAAAAATTAAAGAAACTGAAAATAAAAAGGGTTGGGCTCAGTTGTAGAGAATTTGCTTAGCATGAGCAAAGTTCTAGTTAGTTTCAGTCCCCAGCATACAAAAAAGAAATATAAAAAAAGGCCAAGAAGGGTTGGAGAGATGGCTCAGCATGTAAGGGGCTTGCCTGCAAAGCCTGAAGACCTTGGTTTGATTCCCTCGTACCCACATAAGCCAGATAGACAAGGTGGTACATGCATCTGGAGGTCATTTGCAGTTGCTGGAGGCTCTGGCATGCACATTCTCTACCTACCTACCTACCTCTTTCTCTCTCTCAAATAAATTATTAATTGAATTTTTTTTAAAAAAGGCCATGGGATGGAGAGATGGCTCAGCAGTTAAGCTGCCTGCCAGAAAACCCAGGTTTAATTCCCCAGTACCCATGGAAAGCCAGATGCACAAGATGGCACATGTGCCTGGAGTTCATTTGCAGTGCCTAAAGTCCCTGGTATACCCATTCCCTCTCTCTCTCATAAAATATACATATTTTAAAAAGGCCTTCAGTGGGCTGGAGAGATGGCTTAAGGGTTAAGGCACTTGCCTACAAAACTAAAGGACTCACATTCTATTTCCCCAGGACCCATGTAAACCAGATGCACAAGGTGGCGCATGTGTCTGGAGTTTGTTTGCAGCAGCCGGAGGTCCTGGCACACCCATTCTTTCCCTCTCTCTCTCTGCCTCTTTCTCTCAACTAAATAAGTAAAAAAAAAAAAAAAAAAAAAAAGGGTCTTAGCCATTGGAATAAAAAAAAGTCCAAAGGCTTAAAATTTCCTAGTTTCTTTCACTCCCTTCTCCTTCCAAGTTCACCCTTTACCCTCCCATACAGCACTAGGTCAAAGAGGGAAATGTGGGGTGGAGGTGGCTCATTCTGTCCACATATGTCCATATCAGTCGTCTTTCACCTTCACAGTGTGGGCATTTTAGACCTGTTAATTTCTTGTTGCAGGTATTCTGGCATTGCAGGATGGTCAGCAGCATCCTGTATTCTACCTACCTGATTACCAAAGCACTTCCTGTCAAAATGGTGTCCAGAGAGAGGCAAAGTCATGCCCAGTTGAGAGTACTTTTTTTTTTTTTTTTTTTTTTTGGTTTTCTGAGGTAGGGTCTCATTCTAGCCCAGGCTGACCTGGAATTCACTATGGAGTCTCAGGGTGGCCTTGACCTCATAACAATCCTCCTACCTCTGCCTCCCGAGTGCTGACATTAAGGGAGTATGCCACCATACCTGGCTGAAAGTACATTTAAAAAAATATTTTATTTTTATTTATTTATTTGAGAGAGAGAGAGGAAATGGGTGTGCTGCAAACTCCAGACATATGTGCCACCTTGTGCATCTGGCTTACATGGGTCCTGGAGAATTGACCCTATCTAGGTCCTTTGGCTTTGCAGGCAAGTGCCTTAACTGCTAAGCCATCTGTTCTAATATTTTTATTTTTATTTATTTGAGAGAGAGAGGCAGAGACAGGGAAAGGGAGAGAGATAGAGAGGGTGCATGTATACCAGGGCCTCCAGCCACTGCAAATGAACTCCAGACACATGCACCACCTTGTGCATCTGGGCTGCATGGGTCATAGGGAATCAAACCTGGGTCCTCTGGCTTTGCAGGCAAGTACCTTAACCACTAGGCCATTTCTCCAGCCTAAGAGCAACCCCCCCCCCCCCAAGGTAGGGTCTATAGCCCAGGCTGACCTGGAATGCACTGCGTAGTCTCAGCTGGCCTCAAACTCTCTGGGATCCTCCTACCTCTGCCTTCCAAGTGCTGGGATTAAAGGCGTGTGCCACCACGCCTGGCCCAATAGTACTGTTTTAAAGGAGGTGCACGAGGGAGAGACAGTGCACAGCTATTTGCCCTGTGTATTACTTAGCCCTGCAACAGCCTTGTCAAGCTCCACAGCGAAAACACAGGTGCAGCAAGGAGACATGACTCCTATATGATGGCCCAGCTTTTCCAGCCCAGAGCAGGATTTAAGCCTCAGTCACACAAGCTCTTAACTACTCTGCTCTACTGCTTTCTAGTATCTAAACAAATTAATAAAAATGTGCTCAGAAAAAAAAGGGGAAAAAAAACTCATTCACAAAAATTGTGAGGAAAAAAAAAAAGTGCTCAGAGCTAGGGAGAGGCAGGCAGGGCTGAGGCCAGATATGTAACTTCTGCCAGAATCCTGCATTGGCGGGATTCAATAACATAAAAAAATGGGGATACCACTAAGCTGGGCGTGGTGGTGCATGCCTTTAACACCAGCACTTGGGAGGCAGGGGTAGGAGGATCACTTTGAGTTCAAGGCCTCCCTGAGACTTCATAGTGAATTCCAGGTCAGCCTGGACTAGAGTGAGACCTCAAAAAAAAAAAAAAAAGGGATACCAGAGAGAATTTCCACATAGCCCTTCTCAGTAATTAATCTACAACAACCTCACTTTGCAGGGCACAGTGCCAGTCTTGGGAAATGAGCTTGAGATTAGGAATCTGTCCTAAGGATGCCAATCCAAATCCAAACCTGCTCCACGTTCCTTCCTGCTGTACGAAGCCAGGCCATGTTGCAGAACAATGATAATTAACATTGTTGCTGTGGCATTTCCCCAAATGCCAGGCATGGAGTCAGCCATGCTCCACACATTGTGTTGATTAATGTTAGTCCTCACAAGCCTGCAAGGTAGGAATTATTCCTATTTTATAGGTGAGGCAACTGAGGCTCCGAGAAGCTACGTGACTTGCCTGAGGCCATGGACCATAGGGGCAGAGACCGGACCTGGGTGCCGACTTTGCCGGAGTCCTGTCAGCCCCGCAGGGCTCAAGAGTTATTAAGAGCATTTACCCATCTTAGCTGCAATTACAGGAAAACAAGAAAGAGAAGCCAGTCTAGCATACCACCAATCAGAGTGCATTAGATTAGGCAGTAAAACAACTAGAATGAGATGGGACCCAGGGCGCCAGAGGGAGAGCCATAAAAAATATTACTGGGCAGCTGGGGAACATATAATAGTCACTGTTTGGGACAAGAGTACTCTCTCAATGACCTATGTGTGGATGTGTACACGTGCACATGTGCATGCTGACAGAGACAGAATGCAGGAACACAGACAACAAAAATGGGCGAGTCTAGTAAAGGGTATCTGGAAATCTACTGCACTAGAACGACTGTTTTCTTCTTCTTCTTTTTCTTTTAAAGAGAAAGAGGCAGATAGAGAAAATGGGTATGCCAGGGTCTCCAGCTACTACAAACAAACTCCAGATACAAGTGCCACCTTGTGCATCTGACTTTACTTGGTTCCTAGGGAATTGAACCTGGGTCCTTTGGCTTTGCAGACAAGTATCTCAACTGCTAAGCTGTCTCTCCAGCCTGTTTTGTTGTTTTTTGTTTGTTTTTGGTTTTTCGAGGTAAGGTCTCACTCTGGTCCAGGTTGACCTGGAATTCATTATGTAGTCTCAGGCTGGCCTCGAATTCTCGGCAATCCTCTACCTCTGCCTCCCGAGTGCTGGGCTTACCACCACATCCAGCCCTACTGCACGAGGCCAACTTTTCTGTGTTTGAAGTTGGGAACACATCAAAAAGCACTTGGAAATGGTCATGACAGCAGACATCAGGAAAGACAAGTAAGTAAAAGCTCTGAAGAGTCTCATCTTCAGAATCCCACTCAAGCTATCATACCTTAGCCACAGCCAGGACCAATCAGTGGGAAATAGCAATGAGACCACATGACTACAGCTCTCTGGAATAGAAGAGATTCTAGAACTTTGGGTGCTTACCACCTCACCTTCCTCCCTCCAGCTGCCTGCCTGCCTGCCCCTCTCACAGCGACAAGCTCATTCAGCTCCAGACTCCGCTCCAGGGACGGAGCCCACCTGACCTGACCCAATAAGCCCCAGAGGACCAGAGCACGGCTGCTGCCCCCTGGGAAAGGTATTGACACACAGACTCCATGCCCAGAACAGGAAAAGGGCACCCAGAAGCCTGGAAGGGTCCTGAGCTGGGACTCTTCTGTTCTGTGTAGTGGTGGCCCTGGCTCAGAGCAAGTACAGAGGGCCGTCAGCAAGCACATCACACAAGGGGCTCCACAATCTGCCTGGAGACAGCTACCCAAAAAACA
Source organism: Jaculus jaculus (assembly GCF_020740685.1). Taxonomy (NCBI): domain Eukaryota; kingdom Metazoa; phylum Chordata; class Mammalia; order Rodentia; family Dipodidae; genus Jaculus; species Jaculus jaculus. The sequence goes on from NC_059106.1 coordinate 44,434,210, forward strand.
CACAGGCTGCATAGGAAGCAAGGGTGGGGACAGATAGCCAGATTCAAACAAGATTCTTTCACAGCTGAGGTTCTCACTGCAGGCAAATTCACTTCCCAGGGGACATCAGGAAGTATACAAAGGCTTTTTTTTTTTTCGAGGTAGGGTCTCACTCTGGTCCAGGCTGACCTGGAATTAACTCTGTCATCTCAGGGTGGCCTTGAACTCATGGCAATCCTCCTACCTCTGCCTCCCAAGTGCTGGGATTAAAGGCGTGCGCCACCACGCCTGGCCAAAGGCATTATTTTCTCTTGTCCTGAAATACAGAGCCTCACACATACGAGGCACATGTTATAAGTTACTCTACACCTTCTAACCTCTGGATATTTTGTTTTTTTGAGGTAGGGTCTCACTTAGCCCAGGCTGTCCTGGAACTCACTCTGTAGTCCCAGGCTAGCTTTGAATTCATGGTGGTCCTCCTACCTCTGGCTCCTGCATGTTAGGATTAAAGGCATGGGCCATCACATCTAGCTTTGCTGCTTTTCTTGAGAAAGAGTTTGCTATGTAGCCCAGGTTAGCCTCAAAGTAATGGTGACTCTCCTGCCTCAGCCTCCTAAATTCTAAGATATACCACCATGCCCATCATAGAAGACATTTTTGGCCACTACAACTGGGGGGATGCCATGTACTCCCATACTGATCCAATCAACCACAGATCAACAACATTCATGAGAAACAAACTCAATTCCTCACTGAATAAGCATGCTGTTCTAGACCCCTGGGGATGTTGCTTGGTTGGTAACTTGCTCAGCATGCAGAAAGCCCTGGGTACCATCCTAAACACACACATGTAATCGCACTACTCAGAAAATGGAGGCAAGAGGATGAGATGTCCAAGGTCATTCCTGGTTATACAGTGAGTTCAAGGATGTGCATGAGTTATATGCAAATATTTACACAAGAGACTTTGCATTTGCATATTCTTCACAGATGGTTGTGGAACCAATCACCTGAAGATACAAGGGAATAAATGTGTTGTATGTTAGCCAGGAATCAGTAGCCTCAATAAAGAATTTTCCATCCCACTTGCCCACAGTGCCAAGGGAAAGAAACCTTGTTTGGTGGCCACATCATATACCAATTGCACCAGGTTCCCTCAATACCTCTGAGTCTTTGCATCTGCTATTTCCTCAGCCTAGAGCATTATTTCCTCCGTGAGTCATGAGACCAGCCCTACTGACTGCCCTCTGCCTGTCACAGTGTGTGCCTACATACTAGCCTGCACCTCTTCTACTCAGGTCACTGCTCCAACACTGCATCTGGACAGTGTCTGAGAGCGTCTTTCTACCACCAGACAGGATACTGGATGAAGGCACAGAGAGATTGGAGTTAAGGCCTCTACAGGCTCCATGCAGCCATGGACCCACATCTCTCACTAAATATAACATATATATTTATGTGTGTGAGTGCATATGTGTGAATATAAGACCCAAGCTGGTAGATGTAGGAGGATCCCATTGAATTTTGAGTGTGAGGCCAGCCTGGGGCTACAGAATGAGTTCTGGGTCAGTGAAACACGGCCTCAAAAACAACCCCTCAAAAAAAAAAACAAGTAGGTACTTCATGATCATGCTGGTCTACTGAAGAAATTGAGCTGTTTTCATGGTAATACTTATTTCCTGAAAGGTCAAACAGCTTAGTTTGGTTTTGCTGACATGGAATTTGAGCATGAGTAGCTCCATTTTGATTTTAAAAATTTTAGCCAGGGGCCTGGTGTGGTGTCGCACACTTTTAATCTCAGCACTCAGGAGGCAGAGGTAGGAGGATCAATCACCATGAGTTCGAGGCCAACCTGAGCCTACGTAGTGAATTCTAGGTCAGCATGGGCTAGAGTGAGACCCTACCTCAAAAACAAACAAACAAACAAACAAAAAAAACCCAAAACAAATAAATAAAATGTTTTTAAAAAATTTTTGTTTTTGGTTTTTCAAGGTAGGGTTTCTCTCTAGCCCAGGCTGACCTAGAATTTACTATGTAGTCTCAGGGTAGCCTAGAATTCACAGCGATCCTACCTCTGCCTCAGGAGTGCTGGGATTAAAGGTGTGTGTCACCATGCCCAGCTACTTCTTTTTTTTTTTTTTTGAGAGATATGAGAGAGAGGGAGGGAGGGAGAATGGACTTGTCAGAGCCTCTAGCTACTGCAAGTAAACTCCAGATGCATATGCGACTATGTGCATCTGGTTGTGTGGGTTCTGGGAAATCGAACCTGGGTCCTTAGGTTTGGCAGGCAAGTGCCTTAACTGCTAAACCGACTCTCCAGCCTCTGTTTTGATTTTTAGAGTCCAGTGCAGAAGCCTAGTAGTCTCAAATAGTGGCCTTTTACAATCTTTATTTTTTAATTATTTTTTTAGAGACATGGCCTCACTAGGTAGCCAGTGTGAACCTTGAACCTACAATCCTTCTACCTTAGTCTCCCAATAGGATCTGCCTCCAAAACTAGCCAATTTTGTGTGTTGGGCAAGTAGCATCTCTCTATGTTACCCAGGCTAGCATTGAACTTGGACTCAAGTGATCCTCCTGACTCAGCCTTCTGAGTAGTTGGGCCTACAAGCACATGTTCCACACTATGTAACACCTCAGAGAGCACTCAAACACCAAGGGTCAGACAAACATGCGTATACATACTATTCATGTAACTGGATTGACGAAAAACATGTATTCAGTGCTCCTGGTTTAACTCATTTAAGCCTTGTGACTCTGGTCCAGCTGGTTGAAAATAACCCCTAGAACTCACTGTCTCTTCTAGCCCTTAAATGAGTACATACCACTTTTCCACAGCAAGGTAGGAGGCCCTGGTGAGCCTGCTCTGCCAGCCCCTTGAAGAACTGGTCAGCAGAGAACAATGCACACAGGAAGGGGATGCTGAGCCTGAGGAAGCTTCTTGGCTGCCTGACATGTCCAGCTCCTCAGATGGGTCCTTAGGCTCTACAGCTCTGACCAAGGACCATGCAGGTTTCATTTCTGCATGGGACAGAGGAGGGATGCAAGGAAAGAAAGGCATCATTCAGCTTAATTTAAAAGGAGATTCTTGGGCTGGAGAGATGGCTGAATGGTGAAGGCATGTGCCTGCAAAGCCTAAGGACCCAGGTTTAATTCTCCAGGACCCATGTAAGCTACATGCACAGGGTAGCACATGCGCCTGGAGTTCATTTGCAGCAGCTGGAGGCCCTGGTACACCCATTTCTCTCTCTGCCTCTTTTTCTCTCAAATAAATAAATAAACATTTAAAAAATTATTATATAAAAAGAGATTCTTGGGCTGGAGAAATGGCTCAGTGGTTAAAAGCACTGCCTGTAAAACCTGACAGCCTGGGTTCGATTCCCCAGTACCCATGTAAAACCAGATGTGCAAGGCATGCATCTGGAGTTTATTTGCAGTGTTAAGAGGCCCTAGTATGCCCATTCTCTCGCCCTATCTCTGCTTACAAATAAATTAAAATATTTAGAAAAAAATTAAAAATAGTGTCTGGTGGTACACACCTTTAATCCCAGTACTCAGGAGGCAGAAGGAGGAGGACTGCTTTGAGTTCAAGGCCAGCCTGAGACTACACAGTGAATTCCAGGTCAGCCTGGGCTAGAGGGAGACCCTACCTTGAAAAATAAAAAGTTAAAAATAAAAAGAGAGCCAGGCATGGTGGTGCATGCCTTTAATCCCAGCACTTGGGAGGCAGAGGTAGGAGAATTGCTGTGAGTTCAAGGCCACCATGAAACTATATAGTAAATTCCAGGTCAGTCTGGGCTAGAGTGAAACCCTACCTTAAAAAAACAAAAATAAAATAAATAAATAGAGGCTCTTTTTTTCTTCCCAGAAAACAGCTGGCACACAGAAACCTGGCCAAACCAAAGTCTGGGACCTGATGTCAGAAACCAGCCCCTCCACAGAATATGGCTACAGATTCTAACTTAAGCCATCCAAGACCATCAGCCTCTGCCAGCACCCAGAGGAATGGGTAATGCAGAGTCTGGAGCCCTGATCTATTTAAAGTCCCCAACTCTTGAGGGAGTGTAAGCATCCCTCTCTCCAGGGCAGGAGGCCCCTAACCATCAAAAGTCTCCCACCCCGTCAATGTAAGCAGATGCCAGAAGGACCCCCTTTACTCTCCTGTGACCTGTAATAACCCAGGGCTGCCCCCTGCATACAGCCCAGCTCCCAAGGGAAACTTGATTTGCATTTCTTGGTCAGTCAACTTTAGGCTAGAAGGACTAGTTCCAGGCCCAATAACCCTAGGGAAAAACTTGGCCAGGAAGTTCATAGAGCTTGGGCCATATCCAGAGGAGGAGGCCACAGTGGAAATTTCAACCCGTGGGAGCACCGTCAACCCTGCTGTCCACAGCCATGTCAACTGTTTCAGGGCCACAATTTAAGATTCTAATTAAGGAACTGGGGAGATGGCTCAACAGTTGAAGGCATTTGCTTGCAAAGCCTACTGGCCTGGGTTCAATTCCTCAGAACCCATGTAAAGCCAGATACAAAATGGTTCATGAACCTATGATCCCAAAGATTGGAAGGTGGAGCCAAGAGAATCTGAAACTCACAGGGTCTGGCAGTTGTTGGTAGTGGCAAGAGACCTTGTCTCTAAGAAGGTGGAGTACAGAACCTTAAAGTTGTCCTCTGACCTCCACATGCATCCTGTGGCACACATACAAATACACAAATTAATTAATTAAAGTTAAAATTCAGGGCAGATGGCTTAGTGGTTAAAGGTGCTTGCTTATAAAGCCTTACGGCCCAGGTTTAATTGCCCAGTGTCCACATAAAACCAGGTATCTACACAAGGTGGCATATATGTCTGGAGTTTGTTTAAAGTGGCAGGTGGCCCTGGTATGCCCATACTCTGCTTCTTTTTTTTTTTCTCTTTCTCAAATATATAAATAAAATATCTTTTTTTAAAAAAAAAAAAGTAAAAATTGGGTTGGAGAGACAGCAGCTAAAGCATTTGCCTACAATGCCTAATGACCCAGCTTCAATTCCCCAGGACCCACATAAAACCAAGTGGCACATGCATCCGTTGTTTGTTTGCAGTGGCTGAAAGCCCTGTCATACCCATGCTCTCTGTCTCTTCTCTTTTTCTTCTTACAAATAAATAAATAAATAAATAAAAATGGGGAGATGGCCCAGCAATTAAAGGTACTTGCTTGCAAAGCCTGCTGGCCCTATTCCCTAGTACCCACATAAAGTCAGGTGCACACAGTGGCACATGCATTTGAAGTTTGTTTGCAGCAGAAAAAGGCCCTAATACACCCATACTCATCTATTCCCTGCCCTTTCTTCCCTCTCTCTTCACAAATAAATTTTAAAAATTTATTTTATTTATTTGAGAGAAAGAAGAAAGCAGACAGGTGGGGGAGGGGAAGCAGGGGAGACAATGGGCACACTAGGGCCTCTAGCCACTACAAACTCACTCCAGATGCATGCGCCACCTTGTGCAACTGGCTTATGTGGGTCCTGAGGAATCGAACCTGGACTCTTTGGCTTTGTATACAAGCCTCTTAACTGCTAAGCCATCCTTCCAGCCCAATAAAAATATATTAAAATTTTTTTCAGCTGGGCTTGGTGGTACACACCTTTAATCTCAGCACTCTGGAGGCAGAGGTAGGAGGATGCCTGTGAGTTTGAGGCTATCCTGAGATTACATAGTGAATTTCAGGTCAGCCTTTGAGCTAGAGTAAAAGCCTACCTCAAAAAATCCCCAAAATAAAAATAAAAAAAATTTCAAGTGCTCCCCTCCTTTGCATGACTGACTACTGCTCTGGCATCTCATAACCCACAACCCAATGGGGAATATCAGCAATCCCACTAAGGAGGCCCATCAGTGGAATGGGGGCAGGGAGGAGGGAAATGATGGCACCGACACATGATGTGTCCATGCAAAGATTCTACTTTAGAAAAATTCAAGTTCTAATTAAATTGAGAAATATAGAAGACGTTTTAAAAAGGGAAAAGAAAACTGACACAGTGCACAGTATCATATGTGCTATGTATTCATCAGAGAGAAGGCATTCCGATTTCTGCATGAGCTGTGTATGACCCTTTGCTGAGACACAGTCATGCTCTGTAGCCCTCACCATCAAGGAGGCAAAGCTCAGGTGGCCTGAGATGGCCAGCTCAGGCTTCCCCAGGCCCTCAGACAGGTTGGCTGGCTCAAGAATCACTTCCCTCCCCACCTTCTGCCTTGGATACTCAAGCCACTTCCCAGGGTCTTCAGCCTTCTGCCATGCAGATGTGTCATTAAATGAACTGGACGGCCTGCAGGATGAGGGCTCAGGAGCCCCAGTTGTGTTCCCAGCGGCAGCAGGCTTGGCCTGTGAGTCACCCCTCCTCATTGTTCAGCTTTGGGAATGGGGAGTCTGGATCCACAGACCCAGCTGGGAGCCCCAGGGCGCCTCCTGGGACGGAAGTCTCTCAAAATTGTGAGGCCACTGCCTCTTTCCAATAAACTCTCATCTCAGCACACAGGAATGTGCAGATTTGCATGAAGATACAGGTATGTTGGCACCTACCTCATATGCTTCCAATCATGAAGATTCCACAGCACACAGCACATAACCCCATGAGAATGTGCTTGGGTAACTGCTTCTGTGGAACCACACGGGCAGTGACCTTCCATCTCCTCCGCCCTCAGCTACCTCAGAACAAAACATAATCTAAGGAAGGAGGAAACCTCCCCTAAGGGGTGGCTGAGGACTCAGTTTCCTTCCTTCCCAACTCTTTGACAAGCTGATAATCAAAATACAAAATGTTTTAAACAAAGACACCTTCAGAATCTCCCATGCGTTTATTCCATTAACTAGCTGGGGTCACAAGGCCTTTGTCTGTTCTGGAAACACGGCCACTGCAGCTGAGGTGAGGGAAGCCCAGCACACATGCTCTAAGGCAAGGACAAAAGACAGTGCCTGCCTCAGCATGAATTCACCCAGAGCTCCCAGAGGGCTGGTTGGCTCACAGCCAGAACCTTCATGGGACAAAAGAGTTCACGAGAGTGGACAGAAACGGGCTTGGAGGCTACATGGGACAGACTGAGGGCTCCAAGAAACTGTCCTCATTGTAAACAAGTGCAAGTACAAACACCCAGAACTGAACACACCTATGTAATCCAGCCCAGGAGCCAAATCCCCACCACCCATGTGTAATGACATTCCTCATTTCCAAAGCCACCAAGCTTCTGAAAGGGAGCACACGCTTCTGGCAAAAGCGGCCTGTGTGATGCTCCCCTGGCAAGGACTACTGGTTTTGAACCAGTGACTCACCAAAGCCTCTCACATTTCACAAAAGAGGACATAAGATCTTATAAGGCCATGTCCACAGAATGTAGGATTTGTCCTCCTGCACAAACTCAGTTCAGAGTGAAATGCTTATACCAAGATTGGAGAGAAGTACAGTATACGTTAAGTTGATGGTATTTTGGAGGATGAGACGTTCCCAAAGAACTAAACCTTCTTGCAAATTTTCTTGGAATACAAGGTAAAAACAACAAGTCAGGGCTGGAGAGATGGCACAGCAGTTATGAGGCTTGCTCATAAAGCCTTCACAACCCGGGTTTGATTCCACAGTACCCATGTAGAACAGCCTGGTACACAAAGTGGCTCATGGGCCTGGAGTTGTTTGCAGCAGCTGGAGGCCCTGGTGTGCATATTCTCATTCTCTCTCTCTTTCCTTCTTTGCTGGGCATGGTAGGGCACACCTTTAATCCCAGCACTCAGAGGAGTAGAGGCAGAGGTAGGAGGATTGCCATGAGTTCAAGGCCAGCCTGAGATTATATAGTAAATTCCAGGTCAGCCTGGGCTACAGTGAGACCCCACTTCAAAACAAACAAACAAACAAACAAACAAACAAACAAATGAGCCAGGCATGGTGGTGACTCCCAATAATCCCAGAGCTCAGGGGCAGAGGCAAAGGCAGGAGAACTGCAGCAAGTTTGAAGCCAGCCAGGTGTGCATGGAGAGTTCCAGGTCAGCCAGTGCTAAACAGTGATATACTAGCTTAAAAAGAAAAAAAAAAAAAAACCTCAGGCTGATAAGATGGCAGTCAAAAGGCACTTGCTCGCAAAGCCTAACCACCTGGTTTGATTCCCCAGCAACCTAAAGCCAGATGCAAAAAGTGGTACATAAGCAGGGTGTGGTAGCACACGCCTTTAATCCCAGCATTCAAGAGGCTGAGGTAGGAGGATAGCCATGAATTCAAGCCCAGCTTTGGCTACTGTGAGACCCTATCTCTAGCAACACCACTGTGAGGAGGTTTGGTTTTATACCCAAGTTGTGAGTCCATCTGAGGGGGTGTGGTGCTGGGGTTTGAACCCAGAGCCTCACAGATAGCTAAGTGTAGGCTTCCTCATTGAACTCCATCTCTAGCCACTCTTCTTCCTAAACCGTGTAAAAGAAAGCTGCAGATATGACACTAATCCACCTCTTCTCATCCCCAGGCCATTCTCTACACAACCACAATGCCGGTAGTGCACCCAAGGATTTCATGTAGAGGGAGAAGTATCACTGCTGTACTCCCAGTTACCCCTATTCCTCCCTCAATCTCAAGCTGGCTTTCAGGTTTTTTTTTTATTCAGGGATCCAGTCAGGAAACTCAATTACACTGAGTTCCTGTGCTCTCTAAACTCCTTAGTTTGAGACAACTTACCAACATTTTTTTTTTATTTATTTGAGAGCAACAGACACAGAGAGAAAGACAGATAGAGGGAGAGAGAGAGAATGGGCGCGCCAGGGCTTCCAGCCTCTGCAAACGATCTCCAGACGCGTGCGCCCCTTTGTGCATCTGGCTAACGTGGGACCTGGGGAACCGAGCCTCGAACCGGGGTCCTTAGGCTTCACAGGCAAGCACTTAACCACTAAGCCATCTCTCCAGCCCCCAACTTTTGTTTATTGTGACAGTAACAGTTTTTTAAGAGTTCAGGACTATTTTCTTTTAGGATCTCCCACAGTCTAGACTGTCCAGATTAGGCCAGTTTTAAACATTTTGGCAAGGGACTACTATAGCTGGCATTATGTGTTCTAGAAAAGTTGTGTGACACCAGCTTAATCCATTTCTTGTGATACTGGGTACCATAGTTTGGACTTCTAATGTCCCCAAAATTCCATATATGAAAGACTTGATTACCAGCCTATGGCACTTTTGGGGTATGATGGAACCTTGAAGAGGTGGAGCCTAGTGGAAGTTCATCATGAGGGGTCTGCTTTTGAAAGAGGTACTGAGCTCAGCCCACACTCGCAGCTTCTCGTTCTCCCGCCCACCCTCCCACTCCCTTGCTCGCTCGCGCTTTCCTCGCGGTTCGAGGAGACTCTGGCCACAGCTTGTGGCTGGGAAGGGGGAGGCGGTGGCCAAGGGGAAGAGAAGCTACAGTAGTGGCGGTAGGAAGATGTTGGGCGAGGATGAGCAACAGGAGCAAACTATCACCGAGGACCTGGTCGTGACAAAGTATAAGATAGGGGGCGACATCGCCAACCGCGTACTTCGATCTTTGGTGGAAGCATCCAGCTCAGGTGTGTCAGTATTGAGTCTGTGTGAGAAAGGGGATGCCATGATTATGGAAGAAACAGGGAAAATCTTCAAGAAAGAAAAAGAAATGAAGAAAGGTATTGCCTTTCCTACCAGCATTCCAGTAAATAACTGTGTATGTCACCTCTCCCCTTTGAAGTGTGACCAGGACTATATTCTCAAGGAAGGTGAATTGGTAAAAATTGATCTTTGGGTCCATGTGGATGGCTTCATAGCTAATGTGGCTCACACTTTTGTGGTTGGTGTAGCTCAGGGTACCCAAATAACAGGTCAGAAAGCAGATGTCATTAAGGCAGCTCACCTTTGTGCTGAAGCTGCCTTACGTCTGGTCAAGCCCAGAAACCAGAATACACAAGTGACAGAAGCCTGGAACAAAGTTGCCCACTCATTTAACTGCACACCAATAGAAGGTATGCTATCACACCAGTTGAAGCAGCATGTCATTGATGGAGAGAAAACCATTATCCAGAATCCCACAGACCAACAGAAGAAGGACCATGAAAAGGCTGAGTTTGAGGTACATGAAGTATATGCTGTGGATGTCCTTGTCAGCTCAGGAGAAGGCAAGGCCAAGGACGCAGGACAGAGAACCACCATTTACAAACAAGACCCTTCTAAACAATATGGCCTGAAAATGAAAACTTCACGTGCCTTTCTCAGTGAGGTGGAAAGGCGTTTTGATGCCATGCCATCTACTTTAAGAGCATGTGAAGACGAGAAGAAGGGTAGGAGGGGTGTAGTGGAGTGTGCCAAACATGAGTTGCTACAACCATTTAATGTTCTCTATGAGAAGGAGGGTGAATTTGTTGCTCAGTTTAAATTTACAGTTCTACTCATGCCCAATGGCCCCATGTGGATAACTAGTGGTCCTTCTGAGCCTGACCTCTACAAGTCTGAGATGGAGAGCCAGGATGCAGAACTAAAGGCCCTTCTCCAGAGTTCTACAAGTCGGAAAACCCAGAAAAAGAAGAAAAAGGCGGCCTCCAAGACTACAGAGAATGCCACCAGTGGGGAGACATCAGAAGAGAATGAAGCTGGGGATTGAGGTGGGTCCATATCCCTAGCTTGCCATTCCTGCCTCATCCCCTTCCCACCACACCCCGGCTCTGTGAAGTGCAGTTTGTCTTCTCCACCCAAGACCACCAGCAGAGCGGGGTATCCCTGTCCTCGTCCCAGTCTCCCAAACCACCCTCTTCCAACAGAAACCAGCTCTAACTGACTCCGGTCTTGGGAGGCTAGGCTTCCCTGCCACTGAAGACTACTTTAGAAACAAAGAGATTGAATAATAAAATCAGGAGTCAAAATCCATTGTCTTCAAGCCCCTCTTTCTAGCCTTTTCTACTACTCTGCTTGCTCAAAGTTTGTGGCCCTACAACAGAACAGGGAGGAGGCTAAAGCAGCGGAAATTTTTATACCGGTCTGATGTCAGCATTTTCTCATCCTGCTGGGGGCTTTTTTTCCCCCCATATTGTTCCCAAGTATTTAATCTGCCCTCAAAATTAAGAACTGTTCTTCAGATTATTTTTATTCACTTGTGGCAGATTCCTCGTGTGATCTAGCTAGGCCCTGTTTCTAGGATCTGAAGTTGCCCATTTATGAAGATAATTCTTCTCATCTGTCAAATAGATCCTCATTTGTAACCCTTTTAGTAAGTTTTGTTCTGCAGGATCCTTCCCCATTTTCACAAAGTTGTGATGACAGGATCTATCTCAACTCGTTTTCTCTGGAGTCAGTGGGGCTTTCCTTCACTCCATCTTCCAAGAACCAAAACTGGATATTCCACTGTGGTTTTGTTCCCTGTTTGAAATATTTTGACTTCCCTCCTTTGAAGGAAATCCAGGAACCAGAGAAGTAGACTTTGCTAAAGAGATAACTGGCTTTCTGATGCTGTGGACTTGGATGAATTGCTGGGGGGGAGGGCTGTTATGGAGAATGGTGACAAATTTCAGTACCTCTGGCATGCTGTCCCAGGGAACCAGGGCTCCCACTAATTTATGAGGTTTTTAAAATGACATGGCATTAAAATAAATTTGGATTTGCCCATAAAAAAAAAGTGGTACTGAGAACAGAGGCTAAATGGATATATTATGCCCACCAAACTGCTCTCTAAATAATTGCATTTATGCCCATATACTAATGCTACTTCCATTTTGGCTAGAGAAGCTTCTTTTTTTCAGATGGTGGTGACTACTGGGGTAACTCAAAACTCACCATAGTAATGAGAAGAGACAGTGGAGTGTTCAGCACTAAATGAGACATCTCTACCACATCCTCCAAGACTCAGGGACCATTGTGAAAGAGGTGGTGGAAAGAATGTAAGATCCAAAGGGAGGGGAGGACTGCTTACAATGCTGTCACCCAGACACAAAGTGGCCTTGATATCCATAACCTTACAGTGGCTGATGCTACCAACACAAGACCTGCATAACAGGAGGTGAAAATGATGTCAACAAAATCAAATAGAAACTAGCTGGAAAGAATAGTTTCAATAGAGGGGAGATTTGGGAGAGGGAACAGGGAAGGTAGAGGGAGGGGATTATGATCATGGTATATTCTTTATGTTTATGGACATATCAATAAAACAGTTAAAAAAAAAAAAAACAATGGGACAAGCCTGGCGTGGTGGCTCATACCTTTAATTCCAGCACTCAGGAGGCAGAGGTAGGAGGATTGCTGTGAGCTCGAGGCCACTCTGAGTTTACATAGTGAATTCCAGGTCAGCCTGGGCTAGAGTGAGACCCTGCCTCAAAAAAAAAAAAAAAAAAAAAAAAAAAAAAGGACAGGAAAATAGGAAATGAAATTTAGATGCTGTGATGGTTTAGTGTGAAATAGCCCATATGCTTGTTGGTTCCCAGTTGGCAGTGCTGGTTTGGGAGGTTGTGGAACTTTTAGGAGGTGAAACCTACCTGGAGGAAGTGGGTTGTTCTGGACACAGCCTAATCGGTGATAGCCTGCCCCAGTTCCAGCCCAACCTCTGCTTCCTGACAGCCTGTGGGTAACCAACCATCTCCCGATGTAACTAGCCACCTCATGTTCCCATTTCCACAGCCAGGAGCTGCTCCCGCTGCCATGCCATCTACCATGATGAACTGCCTCCCAAACTGTGAGCCAGATTTTATTCCTCTCTTAAGTAGTCTGTGCCAGGAAAAAAATTATATATATAAATAACTTTTTTTCCCAAGAGAATTGGGCTGGGGAGATGGATTAGCAGTTGTGTGCTTCCTGAGAGAGCCTGAGACTGACAATTCAAATCTTCAGAACCCTAGGCATGGCTACACTGGCCTATAACCCCAGTCCCACATGGAATCTTCAGAGCCCCACAAGTTCCAGAATTAGTAGAAAGGAGATTCTGGCTCAAAACAAGACCAGGTGGAAGAGCGAGGGAGCCATTTACCAAAGCTCCCATTCTAGCTTCTGCAGACAAGTGACTCCTGCCACAGGCAAGGGTATGGGGGCACTGCAAGGGCACATATACGTGCCTACACCAAACATACACATGTGCCACATTACACACACATAAGCAAAAAAAAATTTTTTTTTAAGAACCATAGGGCTGGGATATATAGCTCAGTGAAAGTACTTGCCTAGTACATACATAGCCCTAGGTTTGATCTACAGTATCCCATAACTGCACATGTAGTAGCACACATCTGTAATTCCAGCACTGGAGAGGTGAAGGCAGGAGGATTGTAAGTTTAAGGTTACTCTCAGCTACATAGCAAGCTCAAGGCCAGTGTGGGCTATATGTGACCATTAGTCAAAAACAAAAAAATTCTGGGGGCTGGAGAGATGGTTCAGCAGAGAAGGAATAAGGACACTTGCATGTAAAGCCTGATGGCCTATGCACACTCATACCATATACACACACACATACATATATACATACATGCAAATAAATAAATAATTTAAAAAATAATTAAGCCAGGTGTGGTGGTGCATACATATATATATAATGCAAGACCTTGGTTAAATGTGTTCACTTTGCAGAAGGGGAAATGAGTGACTAAATGCTGGGAAGAAGGAAGACTTAGTTTTCAGCATGTAAGTTTTTGTATACTATGTATATTAATAACTCAAAACATGAAGGAAGCCAGGCATGGTGGCCCATGTCTATAATCCCAGCACTCAGGGAGGCTGAGGTAGGAGAATCACTCTGAGTTTGAGGCCAGCCTGAGGAACAGAGTGAGTTCCAGGTGAGCCTGGGCTAGTCTGAGACCTTGCCTCAAAAAAGTACCCCCGGGCTGGAGAGAAGCACTTGCCTGTGAAGTATAAGGACCCCGGTTCAAGGCTCAATTCCCCAGGACCCGCATAAGTCAGATGTACAAGGTGGCTCATGCATCTGGACTTCTTTTGCAGTGGCTGGAAGCCCTTGTGCGCCCATTCTCTCTTTCTCTGTCTATAGTCCCCCAAAGCAGGAGAGCAGAAGCCCGTAGTCTCGCATGTAACAACAGCAGCACTGCCCCACGAGAAAGGAACTCTGCACTAGTTAGCTGTCTGTGCTCCACTGAGTCCTGCCACAAGTAGGCTGCTCTAGGAAGGAAGCAGACTGGGGATTGGCGGGGAGAGATGGCCAGCTGCTTACCTAAAAGCCACATCATACCCTCCTAAAATCACCAGCACTCCAGCTTCCCCCAACTCCAAGAACTAGCTAGAAGAGAACCACGTTCCTAAGTTGTAGGTGACGTTAGTAGCATTGACGGGATACAGGGCCCTGCTTCTCAGGCCAGAAGGTGAAGGTGGAATAGTCAGGAAAGGGTTCACATCGCCTAGCCAGAGTTGACCACAGAAGTTATAACTTTTTGCTGCCTCCTTCCTAAGTAAAATGGTATCAATTAATTTGCTACTTTATCAGCTTAAAGTCCCCAAATTGTCCCAGTAGTACTCATGTTCATGTACTTATGTCAGCAGCTCCCACATACACTCAAGGTACACCTAACATTACATATAGAATAATTAAAATGTTCACTATCTAAAAGAAACCTACAGGTTCTCTGCAGGAGGGTGAGGGTGAGGGTGGGTCTCTAGGAAGCTGGCCTGCCTGGAAGCCTCAGTCTGGGCAGGGAGGTCAGAACTAAACCATCTCATTGGAAACTGGTCCACAATTTGCTTGGTTATTTAGCAGGAAGACCTGGAGTCAGGCCACATGGTGAGAGGTATTTGATCCACGAGGGACCCTGATCTTTGCAGGAAGCTTTGCTGGCAGAATCCAAGGTTGTCTTCATTTGCCTGTTATTCAGTCAAGGACACAAACCATAGGATTCCTGCAGCAGGAAATGTGTGGGCTGGACACTTGGGTGATGCCGAGGTCTCTTGGCAAAAAAAAAAAAAAAAAAAGCTTAATTGGAGCTGGTCTAAAGCCTCCCGCCCAGCTCTACATGGGAGAGGAGATGGAAGTAGGTCACATTCTCTGGGCATCATCAGCATCATCACAGCCTCCAACCCCACTTGAAGAAGTGCAGGTGCACCAAGCGGCCAGGTCTTGTTGAGCTGGCCATCTCCTAAACAGACAGCCATTCTGCCCTGGTTGCAACCTGGATGGGTGGATTGTTGCCAGGAGCTCTGCATACAGGTTACTGCTATGCCACATTGTCCTGGCATCTTCTTTTTAATTAATTAATTAGGTGGGGTTTTTTTGTTTGTTTGTTTGTTTTTGCAGGTGCCTTAACAACTAAACCATCTCTCCAACCCTGTCCTGGCAATACTCTCCTTCCAAATGGAGGCAGCCACCTCTGCCAGCCTTTTGTCCTCTCTAACACGGTCCAGCAGAACCAAGAGAACAACACTCCTGCTTTCATATGAACTATTGGGCCTTCCTGACCTTGGTGTATAGTAATAGACAGGCTTAGGGAAGAAGAGTCTTGCCCCTAACCCATTCTGCACATATTTCCCTGAAAAGGAGCATGAGGACACAGGTTTCCACATGTGTGAACTCCTTACACCAATGACACCATATGTTCCCTTCAAAATGGGCAGGGGGAGACCTGTTTGGCAGGAAGAGAACCCTGGATAGACAAGGGTGGGCAGGTGTTACATAAGAAAGGCAAAAAAAAAAAAAGGCACCAGGGCTGGAGAGATGGCTCAGCGATTGAAGGCACTTGCTTACAAAGCCTTTTGACCTGGGTTCAATTCTCCAGTGCCTACATAAAGCCAAATGCACAAAGTGGCGCACACATCTGAAGTTTGTTTGCAATGGCAAGAGACCCTGTGCAATCCATTCTCTTTCTGTTTCTCTCTCAAATAAATAAACAAAAGGCTCCGTAGGGCTGAAGATGGCTTAATGGTTAAGGCATTTGCCTGCAAAGCCTAAGGACCCATGTTCTACTCTCCAGGTCCCACATAAGCCAGATGCAAGGTGACCCAAGTGCACAAGGTTGTACATGTGCACTAGATGGCACATGCATCTGGAGTTTGATTACAGTGGCTGGAGGCTCTGACCCATCAGTTCTCTCTCACACACGCATAAAAATATAAAAAGGCCAGTCTTCAGAAGGCATCATGGTGCTGGGAAGAAGTGACAGGAGTGCTCAGCACTGCAATATCTCTGTCACACCTTCCAAGGCTCAGGATCCACTGCAGAAGAGGTGGTGGAAAGAATGTAAGAGCCAAAGGAAGAAGGGTAGGACTCCTTACAATGTGTTCCTCCAGACACAAAATGGCCTGGATATCCATGACCTCACAGTGCCTGACACTACCTATACAAGACCATCATAATAGAAGGAAAAGATCATGACATCAAAATAAAAGGGAGACTGATTGAGAGGGGGATGGGATATGATGGAGTGGAGTTTCAAAGGGGGAAGGGGGGGGCATTACCATGGGATATTATTTATAATCATGGAAGTTGTTTTGGGCTTGCCTCAAAAAAATTAAATTAAATTAAGAGGCACCACATAACCAGGCATAGGGACACATGCCTATAATCCCAACACTGCAGAGCCTGAGGCAAGAGGATCATCATATATATGAGTTGAGGCCAGCCTGGGCTAAAGTGGAACCTTACTTAAAAGGGGGGAAGGGAGCCGGACATGGTGGTACATGCCTTTAATCCCAGCATTCAGGAGGCAGAGGAAGGAGGATTGCCATGAATTCAAGGCCACCCTGAGACTATATAGTGGATTCCAGGTCAGCCTGGGCTAGAGTGAGACCCTACCTCGAAAAATAAAATAAATAAGTAAAGGGGGGTTGGAGAGATGGCTTAGCTGTTAAGGAGCCTGCTGCAAAGCCAAGGGACCCAGGATTGTGTCCCCAGGACCCACGTAAGCCAGATGCAAAAGCTGGCACATGCATCTGGAGTTTGCAGCAGCTGGAGGCCCTGGTGGCCCATTCTCTCTCTCTCTCTCTCTCTCTCTCGCTCTCAAGTAAATAAATAAAAATAAGACTCAAAAAAAAAAAAAAGAAAGCCAGTGATCCTCAATGTTATGAGTCTTGAAGTAGTAAACAGTTCCAGCTTTAAATAAAAGCAAGTTCTTTTTGTTTAGTTTTGGTTTGGTTTTTTGAGGTAGGGTCTTGCTCTAGCCCAGCCCAGGTTGACCTGGAATTCACTATGTAGTCTCAGTGTAGCCTTGAACTCATAGCGATTTTCCTACTTCTGCCACCTGAGTGATGGGACTAAAGGCATGTGGCACCACACCTGGCTGCTTTTTGTTTTTAATTTTTACTACTTTTTTATTTATTTGAGAGAGCGGCTGATGGCGGGGGGGTGGGGAGAGGAGAGAATGGGTGTGCCAGGGCCTTCAGCTACTGTAAACAAACTTCAGATGCGTGCACCACCTTGTACATCTGGCTTACATGGGTCCTGGGGAACCGAACCTGGGTCCTTTTGCTTTGTAGGCAAGCGCCTTAACTGCTAAGCCATCTCTCCAGGCCATGTTTTTTTTTTTTTTTGGTGTGTGTGTGTGTGTGTGTGTGTGTGTGTGTGTGTGTGTGTGAGACAGAGTCTCATGTAGCTCAAGGCCTCATTATGAACTTATAATTCTCCTTCCTTAGACTCCCAAGAGCTAGGATTACAGGTGTGCACCACCATGCCCATCGTGAAAGCAAGTCCTCAACAACCATGGCTGCCAAGGTGTTCCTTGTGGTGAGCAATGCAACACCAAGTGCAGCATGGGTCACCAGTGACACAGAAGGGCTCAAGATTGTTAATTCTTCCCCTACTCAGCCTTCCACCTTAACGCTCACCTGGGGCAGGTAGCCACTGGGGCTGATGGGTGCACCTGAAAAATCCTATCCTGAATTTCTGTCTCATTAGTACATTTTTCATTCACATGACCCTATTGCAAAATAAACCTCTTGGCCCTAGAGATAAGCTTTGTATGGAAAAAACTATTTTTACCTACCTATCACAGTAGTCCCAATGCCCACAAGGCAACCAGATTATAGTCAAACCTTGCTACATTGTTTTTTTCAGAGCTGGGGACTGAACACAGAGCCTTGCACATCCTAGGCATTTACTCTATCTCTAAGCTATACACCCTGCCCCAAATATTTATTAACTGAACCAATGAACTGTTAGAAGAAAGGAAGAAAACAGCCGGGTATAGTAACACGCAATGATAATCCCAGCACCCAGGAGGTTGAGATAGGATTGTCTTGAGTTCGAAGCCAGCCTGGGTTCCACAGCTGAGTTCCATATCCTTGGTTTTTCTGACAAATGGCATCAGCACAGATTAGGAACCAATCCTTCCAGCTCGGTGCACGACCTCAATGAAGCTATGACACAGTCATGCATTTGCTTACAGAAGCTTCTATAGAACACAACCATCAAGCTTGCAGACATATGCGTGGCCCTCAATTCTCCAGAAAGGTGAAAACAATGTTTTGTTCTAGTTATGTCAGCCACAGAAGGACAACCTTCCCTCTGGGGATGCTGCCTTCCCTTCCTTCCTTTCTTTATTTTTAAATTAATTTTTTAATACTTAAAAATTTATTTATTTATTTGAGAGAGAGTGAGAGAAAGAGGTAGAGAGAGAGAAGAATGAGCATGCCAGGGCCTTCAGCTACTGCAAATGAACTCCAGACACATGTGCCACCTTGTGCATCTGGCTTATGTGGTATCTGGGGAATCGAACCTGGGTTCTTAGGCTTCACAGGCAAGTGCCTTAACTGCTAAGCCATCTCTCCAGCCCTGCCTTCCCCTTTCTTTTCTATCTTTTTCTTTTTTTTTTCTTTTCTTTTCTTTTTTTTTTTTCGAGGTAAGGCTTCACTATAGCTCAGGCTGACCTGAATCTCACTATGTAGTCTCAGGGTGCCCTCAAACTCACGGCGATCCTCCTACCTCTGCCTCCTGTGTGCTGGAACTAAAGGTGTGTGCCACCATGCCCGGCTGTCTTCCCCTTTCTTAACAAGGCTTTGTGGAGGATGAGGGCATAATAGGTCTTTAATAACTGAGTATACCAGCAGTTGGTACCTAGTTCTCTTTCATAAATGAAGTTCAAAAGCACTTTGGTTCAAACATCACAATGCCCCTGGGAACTCTGAAGGCACAAGTATCATTATCCCCATTTATCATCAGGGAAAGTGAGGCAGAGGGAGGCTAATTAGCATGCTCAAGGTCAGAGAAGATAGTGAAAGACTTGAGATCCAAACCTTTGCAGCAACCAGCAAGTCAACTCTTGCTACCTAAATATGTTACTTATACTGGGCTTAAAGGAGTCTTTTCTGGCTGGAGGGATGGCCTAGCGTTTAAGGTGCTTGCCTGCAAAACCAAAGGACCCAGGTTCGATTCCCCAGGACCACATAAGCCAGATGTACAAGGTGGTGCATGTGTCTGGAGTTTGTTTGCAGTTACTGAAGGCCCTGGTATGCCCATTCTCACTCTCTCTATCTGCCTCTTTCTCTCTCAAATAAATTAAAATTTTAAAATTCTTAAAAGGAGTCTTTTCTTCTTTCTACATATTTTCTGCTCAGAAACAATATTTAACATGGTGCTTGAGCTTTGCTTGGGCCATAAAATGTCTGGATTGGAATCCTAACTCTTGCTTAGAAGCAAAGCCTCAAATAACTTCCCTAATTTTTCAGCCTCAGCTCCTGAATACAAAGTGGTAATAACTGCATGTACCTCAGAAACTATGGTGAGGCTCAAATGAGACAATGTACATAAAACGTCCTTACCCTTCATTTTCTCATTTTCTAAATGAGCACATATCAGTCTCATAATGAGAAAACCTGTTACATGAGAAAGAGGCTGCACCCACTCTGTGCTTTGTTTTTATGAGACCACAGATGACGTGACTAATAGGCATTTCAGACTGCCAATGAAAGGCCTCAGGACTCTGAGGGCAACTTGCAAAACAAAAGTCCAATTTGATTCCCACTAAAGCCTTTGGCCTCTCAAGGTTGGCAGCACACCATCGCATCACAGACAATAACGGACAATGGCCCGCCTGAGTGAGGATGGGAGCTTGCCACCGCAACAAGCCAGACAGGCCAGCCTGGGCTCACGGAGAACTGTGCCTCTGGGCTGGAAACCCCTCTTTATTGGTTGTGCTGTTAAGCTTCCAATTCTGTTCAGGCCAGACCAAAGAGAGCCTCGGCTTTCTGGATACCACTGTGTTCCTATCAGACTAGACAGGAGGTGCTCAGAGATAACAATGTGGACTGACCCTCTGAAGAGGGTTGGCTGGTACTTGGTAGTACTTGGGTTCAATTCGCCAGTACCCACATAAAGCAAGATTCACAAAGTGATGCATTGTTTGGAATTAATTTGCAGCAGCATGAGGTCCTAGTGGATCCATACTTTAGCATTCTCTCTTGCTCTCTGCTTACAAATAAATATATATATTTTGAAAAATAAATAAAAGAGGAAACAAGAAAGCTGTCTATCCAATCATGATATATCAGAAGCTTTAGGCTTCCCTCCAACTGTTCTTCTTTATGTCCTACTCCTTCTCCTGAGAGGCATTCAAATATTCTTCAAGATCTCCAAGAAAAATTCCTACACAGTGATTTCCACTGATCAGAATTCAAGACAAAACCCAAACTCCTTACCATAGCCACAGAACCAGCCCAGCTTCTTGCTCACCAGTCCCCTGTCCCAATGGGCTTGTTGCTTTGCTGTCCTCTGTGCCCACAAAGCTGTCACTGTGGATCATCATCCAGGTCACTATTTAAAAGCCACCCATGAGAACTAGCTAAAGCTAGGACCTTCGCCCTCACTGCACCTCACTGCCTTGTTTATTCTCTCACAATGTTTTCAACATCCTAGATTCTTTCTGTTTGTTGAGGTGTGTAGGCTGGGCAGGCCTCAAGCTCACTAAGTAGCTAAGGATGGCCTTGAATTCCTCATCTTCCTACCTTTATCTCCCAGAGTGCTGGGACTACAGGCATGGACCACCATGCCTAGACTAAACATCCTACATTCTTCTGTTCACTTGTTTGCTAAGCACCCTATCACTGAGCTATACCTTAACCCCAAAATTGATCTTCTGGTGGGAGAGATACTCAGGAAATAAACAAGTAGGTCTGACCATGTACCTCAGGGGTACAGCCTTGCCAAGCATGTATAAGGCCCTATGTTCAGTCCTCAGGAAGATAAAATATATAAATGAATTGTTACACACTGAATCTTGGCTTTAACAATGACTGGCATACAGTAAGTGCTCAATGTCAATTTTTTCTTTCTTTTACTTATTTATTTTTGAGAGAGAACAAGGGAGAATGGGTACGCCAGGTCCTTCAGCCTGCTGTGAACAAACTCCAGGTGTATGTGCCCCCTTGTGCACGTGTGGCATTGCATGCTTGTGTCACTGTGTGTCTGGCTATGTGGGACTTGGAGATTTGAACCTGAGTTCTTAGGCTTCGCAGGCAAGCACCTTAACTGCTAAGCCGTCTCCCCAGCAGCAATTTGTTTGTTTGTTTTGAATTGGTGAGAGAGCAAGAGAGAGAGAGACAGAGAGGGGAAAGGAAGGAGGGAGGAAAGGAGGGCCAGGTAGGGAAAAGGGGGGGAGGAGAGAAAGAAGACAAAGAAAGAGGGAAGATAAAAAGGAAAGAGAAGGCTGGAGAGATGGCTAAAGGTATTTGCTAGCAAAGCTTGACACCCCTCCCCCCGTTTGATTTTCCAGTACCCACATAGAGCCAGATGCACAAAGTGACATATGCATCTGGAGTTTGCAGTGACAAGATGCTTTGGTGTGCAAAATTATCTCTCTCTGCTTGCAAATAAACAAATAAATAAAGCCAGAGAATGTCAGTCAACAATTATTTATTGAGTGCCTATTAGGAGTAGACAAAGATGAAAGTCTCTACTCTCAAGGAGTTTAAATATTGGTGGGCAGTAAGAAACAAAGGTGAAATCATAGTTAATAGTTCCACTAAGCACATACTAAATGGTAGGTGCTGTTCTGAGCACCTAATAGGTTTGACTTAATTTAATCCTCTCAACAACTCTATGAAGGAAGTATTATTATTTTACAGATGTGGGAAGCTCAAACATGGACAGGTTAAATTATTTGCTGAAAATCACACAGTCCATGATGGCAGAAACAAGATTCAAATCCAGATAATATCGGCACAAAGTCCGTGCTCTAATTAACAGCTACGCTTCATATTTGCTGAGTGTTAAATAACTACTTGGTCAGCACCCTGGGCAGCTGTTCCCTGGGGGCAGGGCTCTGGATAGAGAGCAGTCCCATCACAGAAGGGCTGTCTTGTCCAGTGCACGCAGTAAACGGCAGGCTGCTGGGTCTCCACTGTGTTGCTGCTTCCAGAGAGGTGGCTGCCCGGTAGCAAGGTCTAAAGAGAAAAGCAGGGCCAGGCTTCCTAGGTCCTAGTTGTATGTGCTATGGTCAGGCTGGTCAACTTGCATTTGATGAGTTCACGCCGTGCGCAGGCTACTGACCTAGACACTGCAAGGGATGCAAGATGAATTCCACAAAGATCCTGGCCTCGGATAGCTTGGAGACACACACATACACGTGGAGCTGAAATGGAGGCTGAAAGTGGCAGGTACCGTAAGAAAAGGTACAAACTGCTATGGGACTTAAAAGGAGTTCCCAGACTCTAGGGACCACTGCTGTTTAACATAAAGGAGGCTGGTCCACGAAACCGCCAAGGTCTCCTCTGACAGCACTGTATTAGGGCAACATGGAGGTCAAATTTAATTCTAGTTAGTGTGACCACTCAAGTGTTCTCACCTCTAATGTAAACAGTCCTTTTTTTTGGTTGCTGAGTATCAAACCCACAGCCTCACACGTGTTCTACTACTACATGCTCTGCCCAATTCATTCTCTTTTCCTTTTTCCTTTTCTTTCTTCCTTTAGATAGGGTCTCATGTGACCCAGGCTGATCTCAAACTGCTAATGTTGACCATGAACAACTTTTTTTTTAAAGAAAAAAATTATCTATTTTTTAAAAGTTTTATTTATTTGAGAGAGAGAATGGGCATATCAGGACCTCCAGCCACTGCAAACAAACTCCAAACGCATGTGCCCCCTTGTGCATCTGGCTTACATGGGTCCTGCGGAATCAAACCAGGGTCCTTAGGCTTCGCAGGCAAATGCCTTAACTGCTAAGCCATTTCCCCAGCCCCAACCATGAACTTCTGATTCTCCTGACTCCACTTCCTCAGTGCTGGGATTACCTGCTGGGTGTATGTGGCACTATGGTTCAAACCCAGAGCTTCATGCGTGCTAGGCAAGCACTCAACCAACTGAGCTACAAACACTGCCCAGTCCAGTCCCTTCAATTTCTTTATAAAACATCTTACACCAAAGGGAGGGCACTGATGCTCCCATTTCAATGCAACAGGAGGTGGGAGTGAAGCCCAACTTCTAACTGGTCGTTTGTTTTTTGTTTTCCCCTAGCTGATTTTTAAACTCACAAGCCCTCTTCCTTCAAGGAGGGGGTGGCTTGTTGTACGGGCATGTCGTTTTAACAATGGAGACTGCAGAGTAAACCATGAGGTCCACTGACTGTAAGTTTTAGACATAAGTCTTACCTTATTCATGTCCATTTCCCAAAGTCTAGCACAGTACCCACCTCACGAAAGATGTTGAACAAGGTTTACTGAGTTACACCTGAATGTGGTCAGGTCTAGAAACTCTCTAGTCAATATGGAACTTTTTGTTGCTTTCCCCCAAAGTTTCCCAGCTCTCATCCTCTCCCAGAAGACAGACTTGACTCCAGCTCTTCACTTCCACTGCCATTACCTGTGTCCTCAAACCGCCATCATCTAATGCTGGACAGCTACAATAGTAAATCAACTAGTCACCTGCCAGCACCTTCACTCCTCACATTTCTGTCACTATATAGCAGCCAGAACACCTCTCTGTTTAATATATTCACTGAGTGGTTTTCTAACTACTTGGGGCAAACTATTACAACCTACAAAACTCTTTTTAAAAACATTTTATTTATTTGAGAGAGAGAAAGAGAACGGGCACACCAGGGCCTCTAGCCACTACAAATGAACTCCAGATGCATGTGTCACCCTGTGCATCTGGCTTTACATGGAAACTGAGCAATCGAACCTGCCTCCTTAGGCTTCTCAGGCAAGCACCTTAACTGCTAAGCTATCTCACCACCCAAAACCTCCCCCCCCTTTTTTTTTTCTGAGACAAGGTCTCACATAACCCAGGCTGCCCTAGGAACTCTATGTATCTAATGCTGGCCTTGAACTCCTGATCTGAGCATCCTGCCTCTACTTCTCAAGAGCAAAGATTGTAGGTGTGGGCCACCATGTCTGGCTTGCAGCCTCTTCATGTTCCTACTTTTATAGTACTTACCACCAAAATGATTTTGTCAGACAAAAGCATCTGGTGTTCATTTCTACTAGCAAGAGACTCTAGTGTGTAACACATACACACACAAATAAAAATATTTTTAAAAAAATTTTTAAATGATAAAATAAAAAGTATAATAAAATTGTTTTGTCCATTTGTTTGTTTATTCATTTATCATCTGTCAACCTTCCTACTTAGGAGCTCATCTCCAGGAGGGCAGGACCGTGTAAGCGCCACAGGATGAGTGCTCACTACCGGATGAATGAATCTCCATCTCAGAAGTCACTTGTGTCCACAAGAACCACTAACTCCACCGAGAAGCCATGAATGACACAAGGGTGTTTAACAGCTAACATCTTTATTTGAGAGTCTAAGTCCTGTTTTAAACCCAGGCAAGTACTGGCATCCCTGGATACTTTAATGACATGACAGGTAAGTTATTGTTTGGGTTTCAGAGCCAGGACCAAATGCCTAGTGGTTGTAGCAGGGAGCTAAGAACAGATGCACTTGGGAACTGAACCTCAAGACATGCTTATTTGTCTCCCAGTCCCTTCCCAACACACCCTGTGCCTCAATTTATCCAGCAGTTGGCCAGGCACACTTCCTTAAGATCTGTGAGTGACAGGAGACACAATAATTAACAGCTATGGCATAGTTAGATCCTCAGATAGGAGGTGCTGCAAGCCACATGTCTCATTATCCAAAAAACTCTTGATTTGTGGCCAACACTATCCCCATGAGCCTTCCCACAAGCTACGCGGACACAGGTACTGCTCAGACAAGTTCTGCACACGGGAGAGAGAAAGGTCTGCCAGGCCTTTAAGGGTGGGTGTCCAGATCTCAGGGTCTTCATTGCCAGGTTCAAAAAGAAGGAACATGGTTGAGGCGGAGGGTGGAGAAAAGGAGGGTAGAAGTGCATTTTGAGGTTCCAAGTGGCTAATTTGAAGGTTCCCGCACACAAGTTCCCCTCGAAGGTGAGACATGTGTCTTCTGTGTGTACCTTTCAGAAACATCAAGGGAGAAGGCAGAGCGAGCGAACTAGAGGAGGAGGAAGGGCCGCCCGGTAGTCAGACCTTCGCTGCATCTAGCAGGGGGAATGCTGGAGGGGAGTAGGGTGCACACAGGTGAGGGAAGAGACGGGGCAATGGGAGCAGGAGGGTGGACACGGGATGACAAGCGCGCGGGTGCAGAGGGGTGAGCAACAGGGCGGATGGTTGGGACACCTGTGGAGGGGACCCCCAGGCGAAGAGGAGGAAGGCAGGAAGGTGGTGGATGGCTGGAGGCACCCTCGCACCAGCGAGGTGAGGGAACCGGGTCCAGGCCATGGCGTGGCGCTTTCCGGGCTGGGCCAGTGGGGTCCGAGCCGGGTCGAAGGTGCCTTCCCGGCCCCTCCCCGGGAGACAAAGGGCCGGCGGCTCTCCCGCGTCTCGGCGCCGCGCGGGCCTGGCGCCGGGGCCTCGAGCTTACCTGAGCCGCCCGACCCGGCTGGGCCGGCGGGGGCTGCGGGTCCGGAGCGCGGCGGCCTGTTCCCGGGCGCGCTCAGGGCGAGCCGCCGCGGTGGAGGTGGTGGTGGTGGTGGAGGCGGAGGTGGAGGCGGCGGCGGCGGCGGCGGCGGTAGCAGCAGCGGGAGCGTCCGCCTCAGCCTCCGCCTCCCGCTCCGTGAGTCACCGCGGCGGGGAGGGAGGGAAGGAGGCGCCAGGCCGCCGGAGGAGGGGGCGGCATCTGGCTCAGCACGGCGACGGCAACGCCCCCGAGCGAGGCAGTCGCGGAGAGGGCGGGGCCACGGGGGTGGACCCTAACGCAGGAACGGGGCCGATCATTGGCTAGCTTTGCCGGCGGGCAGTGCTTGTCTGCTAAGGGGCGGGGCCTGAACAGCGACTGGGGACGCTCATTGGGCTCCTCGGGGTAGGGGCGCGGCCACAGGCTCGGGGGCGGGACCGAGCGGCGGGAGGATCTAGGTCCCGCGTAGTGGGCAAAGAGGAGGAGCGGACAGAGTTGTAGAGGAGGCGGGGTGGGGATCCCGGGGAGGAGGCGAAGGCTAGAAGGAGGAGCGCCCGCGAGGATGGAGCCAGGGCTGCGGTAAAGCCACGGTGCCTGTCCCCAGCAGCTCCAGTAGCAATGATCCGGTAGAAAGAGAGAGAGGGAGGGAGGGAGGGAGACACACACACACCCACACCCGGTCTGTATTTAAAAACGGGAGTCACGGTCAGGAATATCCTCAGTGAGGCCACTTCATCATCCAGAACTCCGCAAAAATCTGAAAAGGAAGAGACTGCAAACCATTTAGGGGCGTGGTCTTCCTGCATCACTGAGCTGGGGACCTGGCAGCAGTTAGGCCCACTTATATTTTATTTACTTAGACGGAAAGGGCGCGCTAGGACCTCGAGCCACTGCAAATGAACTCCACCTTGAGTATGTGGCTTTACGTAGGTACTGGGAAATTGAACCTAAGTCCTTTGGCTTTTCAGGCAAGCCCCGTAACCGCTAAGCCATTCTCTCCAGCCTTTAGGCCCACTTTTGAATTTGGGGCCTAAACTGAGGTCTGTGGAGTCCCGAGTTTCCAGGGAAGGGCCTCTGTGATTCGATTAAACTCAGTATTGTATGTGTTGGTAGGGGTGGTGCCAAGGGTCTATAATTAAAACCTTTCTATAGGAAATCCAGCTCTGTCTGGAAGAGAGTACCTGAAACAGCTCATTTTAGGAAAAATGTGAATTGCTCTTAAATATGATTTCCTTTTAGAGAGACATGTATGTTTAAGTGATCTCATTTCCAACACTTTAACTTACCAGTTACATATTGTCACAAACTGGGGTTCAGAAGCCCTTCTTACCAACCTGTCTCTAGTATTCTGTTCTTTTTTCACTCTCCCTTCCATCACTTCCCCTCCCCCTTAAGACAACTTTTTTTTTTAAGTTTCCTCCAGGTAGGGTCTCACTATAGCCCAGACAGGCCTGAAACTCATTATGTAGTCTCTGGGCGGCCTCCAACCCACAGCAGTCCTACCTCACCCTCCCTCCTGAGTGCTGGCACTATAGGCACATGCTTCGATGCCAGGCTGACAAACTGATTTTTTTTTCGAGGTAGGGTCTCACTCTAGCCCTGGCTGACCTGGAATTCACTATGTAGTCTCAGGGTGGCCACAAATTTATGACGATCCTCCTACTTCTGTCTCCCAAGTGCTGGGATTAAGACATACACCACCACATCCAGCTTTAAAAGCTCAGTTTATATTCTGAAATATTCCTTTTTTTCTTTACTCTGATTTCACAAACTGTACTTCAGCCATAACTGAGGACCATTTTAGTTTTATTGAAATTAATAACTAGGACTCCTCAAAGACTAGAAAATGCCTTATTCATGTCTGTATCTCCAACAATATTCAGAAATACCATGACCAAAGAAAAAGTTCAACAAATATTTGCCCATACAGTGTACCAACAGCTCTCCAAGTTTTGCACACTAGTGCAAAAACACAATCATCTTATGTAAATACTGATGTTTAAGCAAATCAATTAAAACTGTACATAGTTGGGTGTGGTGGCTCATACCTTTAATCCTACCACTTGGGAGGCTGAGGTAGGAGGATCACCATGAGTTTGAGGTCAGCCTGGGATAGAGTGAAACTCTGCCTTAAAAAACCCAAACTGAGCAGGAGAGATACCTCAGTGGTTAAGGAGCTTGCCTGCAAAACCTAACGACCCTTGATTCCCCAGTGCCAACATGAAGCCAGATGCATAAAGTGGCACACGCACCTAGAGTTCATTTGCAGTGGCTGGAGGCCCTGGAGTACTTACAAGTACACACACACACACACACACACACATTTTGGTTTTTCGTGGTAGGGTCTCACTCAAGCTCAGGCTGACCTGGAATTCACTATGTAGTCTCAGGGTAGCCTCGAACTCACGGTGATCCTCCTACCTCTGCCTCCTGAGTGCTTGGATTAAAGGCGTGTGCCACCACGCCCAGCTAAATAAATAAACAAAATAGGTATGGGGGCTGCAGAGATGGCTTAGCGGTTAAGCACTTGCTTGTGAAGCCTAAGGACCCTGGTTCGAGGCTCGATTCCCAGGACCCACATTAGCTACATGCACAAAGGGGCACATACATCTGGAGTTTGTTTGCAGTGGCTGGAGGCCCTGGAGTGCCTATCCTCTCCCCCCTTTCCTGTGTCTGTCACTCTCAAATAAATAAATAATGAACAAAAAATAATTATGGGCTGGAGAGATGGCTTAGCAGTTAAGGCACTTACCTACAAAACCAAAGGATCCCAGTTCGATTCTCCAGGACCCACATAAGCCAGATGCACAAGGGGGCGCATGCATCTGGAATTCATTTGCAGTGGCTAGAGGCCCTGGTGTGCCCATTCTCTCTCTCTTTCTCCTCTCTCTGCCTCTTCCTCTCTCAAAAAAGTAAATAAATAAAAATTTTAAAAAATAGTTATGTTTAGGGGCTGGGGAGATGGTTCAGTGGAAAAGAGCACTTGCTGCACAAGCATGAGGACCTGAGTTCAATCTCCAAAACCCAAATAAAAATTTGGGTGAGACCCAAAATAAATGACTGCTGCTCCCACAATGCATAAACTACAACCCCATAGGGAATACCTGCAACCCTACTGAGGAGGGTCCCAAACAAAATGGGGGCATGTGCAAGGAAAAAGAGGGTACCAACACATGATGTACCCATACGAAATATGTTAATAATAATTTGGGTGAAGCTGTGCATTTCTGTAACCCTAGCACTGAGGGGTCAGCAACGGGAAGATTGCTGGGGTTTCTCATTCAGCTTGTCTAACCAAAAGACATCAGGCTCTGTGTTATGTGTCTCAGGGAGGTAAAGAGGAAGGGTGATGGAGGAAGACACCTGACATCTTCCTCTGGCTTCCACACACTCATGCATGGACACATGACATACATATCTGCACACACATATGGATATACCACATACACATAGTACAAGGACTACATAGCAAGACCCTGTGTCCAAAAATAAATAAATAAATAAAATGTTAAAATCCAGGGGTAGGCATTGAGAGACACACACCTGTAATTCCAGAACTCTGGAGGTAGAAGCAGGAAGATTAGAAGTTTAGGCTCATTCTTACTATATAGTGAGTTTGAGGCCAAATGTGACTATCTCAAAAAAAATAAAATAAAATAAATAAACAAGTATTTCCTTGCTCTGATCCCTATGCTTGTCTTCTGTTTATATCTGGTTGGTTCTAACTTAATATTTGAGGCCAAATGCACAGGAGACAAAGACTGTCAGTCATGGGCCATTCTCCAGGGTGGTGGCTTGGCAAATACTCCTCATCTAATTTTCCTTTGGAGATAATAAAGAATTATTAAACACAACGATGAAAGCATTTTGTAGATCAGTGAATACACATACTTCATGTCACGAGTGGGGTTTGTGCAGCTGTGAACATCTGGCTGGCTGCCAGCCTGCCCCCAGAGTGCTGATCTTCATAGCATCTAACAGGCTGATCCTTCTGACATTACAGAGCCTGATGTATGGGATTGGGAACAGTGTAAAGAAATCATGATTCCCTTCTATGGCTGTTTTGATAGACCCATGTTTGCAAGAGTATATTTCATCAGAATGTAGGCATATTGTAGAATGTCTGTGTAACCTCAGACATTTGACTTGCCTAGTAAAGATGAAGGACTGGGGAAATGGATCATTGGTTAAAAGTGCTTGCTAACGGGCTGGAGAGATGGCTTAGCGGTTAAGCGCTTGCCTGTGAAGCCTAAGGACCCCAGTTCGAGGCTCGGTTCCCCAGGTCCCACGTTAGCCAGATGCACAAGGGGGCGCACTCGTCTGGAGTTCGTTTGCAGAGGCTGGAAGCCCTGGCGCGCCCATTCTCTCTCCCTCTATCTGTCTTTCTCTCTGTGTCTGTTGCTCTCAAATAAATAAATTAATTAATTAAAAAAATATTTTAAAAAAGTGCTTGCTAACAAACCCTGTCAACCTGAGTTCAATTCCCCAGTCACTGGGCAGACAATTGTTTGCAGTAGCAAGAAACCCTGACACATACACACAACATACCACATGCAGACATGAAAATAAAAGACAACAGAACAAAGTCCTCACTTTGGATGTAAATATCCAGTCTGTCACTTTTTGTTTTGTTTTGTTTTGTTTTTGAGGTAGGGCCTCATTCTGGCCCAGGATGACCTGGAATTCACTATGTAGTCTCAGGGTGGCCTTGAACTCATGGCGATCCTCCTACCTCTGCCTCCTGAGTGCTGGGATTAAAGGTGTGCGCCACCAAGCCCGGCCTCAGTCTACCTCTTTTGTTTGGTTGGTTGGTTGGTTTTTCGAGGTAGGGTCTGTCTCTAGACCAGGCTGACCTGGAATTCATATGTAGTCTCAGGTGGCCTTGAACATACGGTGCTCCTCCTACCTCTGCCTCCCAAGTGCAGGGATTCAAGGCCTGCACCACCACACCTGGCTCTGCCACCTTTTTATTGCTGGGTAAGGACTGAAAACACGACCATCCCTAAAAGGAAACAGCCTCTACTCTAGCACATGTAGGTGTATTTCATACTACGGATGCTGCCATACATTCAGAGGATTCTAGAGAGGCTGAAAAGGCCTGGGATGATAAGCAGCTCCATCTGGGTCATAGTGAGGTGCAGTTGTTAGAAACACACATCAGAGAATGTTGCTGATAACTCTGTAGCTTTGCTCTGCCCACCCTTCTGTAAGACAGAAATTTTCAAATCTACTCAAGAATATAAGAGTCCTATATCACATTCACCTATTGCTAGGATTTTTTTTTTTTTAACCCAGCCAGATTGCTTAACCAACATTAACTTTGTGGTTTTCCTTCTCCACATTCCCACCTCACTTCATTACCATTCTTCCTGGGAAGGTGCTTCCCATCAGCAGTACTGGCCCCGCTGGTGAACAGGAGGGGGCTTCTCTACAGTTGATAAACACTAAAGGCCAAGGGCAGCACAGCTACACCCTAGTGCCAGCTAATGAAGAGCCTGACATGAAAGCTTATGCAAAGGGGGTGGGCATGGAGCAAATGTCCTGGGATCCAAGATTACTCACTCTTCTCCCACACGCTGCATAACAGACAGTGATGATTATTAATTATTTAAGCAATGAACATGAGAGCCAACATGGGTGGTTAAAAAAAAAAAAAAGGAAGCTGCACTCTAGGATCCTCTGCTGAAATCATTTTAATTAGCACAAATTAGGGAGTTCAGGGAAATAGACTTCCTTGCAAAAAACTGCAATTTTTTTCTATGACTTTTTTTTCTTTTAAAAACAGACAACTCAGGTTATATTTAGAAACACTGCTGACAAAATGAGATTGCTTCACCAGGCTCCCTTCTGTGATAGCATATCAAAGGGGGTGAAACATTCATGAGTTTGTTTCTTTATAGGAAAGGGGGGATCTTGTTATGTTAGTCAAGTTAGACCTGAACCCCTGTACCCAAGATTTTCTTTTTTTCTGTCTCAGGGTGACCTTGAACTCACACTGATCCTCCTGCATCTGCTTCCCAAATGCTGGAATTAAAGGCATGGGCCACCGTACCCAGTGAAATTTTTCTTTTTTAAGGGGTCAAGTGATTCTCCTACCTCAGCCTGAAAGTAGCAGGGACTACAGGCAAGACCACCATGCATAACCATTATAATATCTTTTCTGTGTCTTTTTTGTTTGTTTGTTTTGGTTTTGTTTTTCAAGTTAGTGTCTTGCTTTCTAGTCCAGGCTAACCTGGAATTCACTATGTAGTCTCAGGGTGGCCTTGAACTCATGGTGATTCTCCTACCTCTGCCTCCTGAGTTCTGGGATTAAAGGCATGCCCACATGCCCAGCCTTTCTGTTTCTTTCTTTTTTTTTTTTTTTTTTTTTTTTTGGTTTTTCAAGGTAGGGTCTCACTCTGGTCCAGGCTGACCTGGAATTAACTCTGTCATCTCAGGGTGGCCTTGAACTCAATGGCAATCCTCCTACCTCTGCCTCCCGAGTGCTGGGATTAAAGGCGTGTGTCACCACGCCCGGCTCTTTCTGTTTCTTTTTGAAGCACAGTCTCAAGTAGCCCTAACTGGCCTCAAACTCACAATGTAGCCCAGGCTGGTCTTGAACTCCTGATTCTCCTACATTTCACTCCCAAGTGCTGGGATTACAGGTGAGCACAACCATATCCAATTGAAATGTTCAATTCAAAGTTCAAATCTCATATGGTTCCTGGTAGGTGTACCAGTTCTCTGTATATATCATGAGACTTATAATAATGTCATAAGCTATGACATCACTTTTTAAGTTAAAAACCAAAAAAAGAGATGGCTTAGTGGTTAAGCACTTGCCTGTGAAGCCTAAGGACCCCAGTTCGAGGCTTGATTCCCCAGGACCCATGTTAGCCAGATGCACAAGGGGGCAAACACGTCTGGAGTTCATTTGCAGTGGCTGGAGGCCCTAGCGCACCCATTCTCTCCCTCCCTCCCTCCCTCCCTCTCTCTCTCTCTCTCTCTCTCTCTCTCTCTCTCTCTCTCTCCCCCCCTCCCTCCCTCTTTCTCTCTCTCTCGCTCTTAAATAAATAAGTACCAAACAAAAAAAAAAGCCATTGTTTGAATATTTTCACATCCTAGAATTTTCATCACTTGTCTGAAACTCATCAGCAATTCAATCACAGTCCAAGTTTTCCATGTTGCCAACCTCCCTGAAGCTAATGACATTTCCTCAACTATAGTGTTTATTTCTAGCTCAGCAACATTTAGTCATCTCTCATTATTTTTAACTTTGTGACTGACAAGACTGTTTCCTATGCAGGTGTCTTCTCCTGACCCTGTTCTAATACTCATTCTATTTTATATTTAGTTCTCACAAGACCTTTCAATGTTAAGAGTTCATGTCTTTGTCATTATCACATGTATCTCTTGACTTCTGTTCAGATGCAATCTCTTTACGACATCAAGAAGTATCTGTTAAACCTGGCACTTTAATCCCAGCACTAGACAAGCAAAGGTAGAAGGATCATAGTGAGTTTGAGGCCAACCAGAGACAACAGTGAATCCAGGTCAGCAAGACCCTACCTCAAAAAAAAAAAAAAAATTGCTGAATGTTTCCCAGATACATAACACTGTGAAAGAGGAGATAAGGCACAGATCACAACATAATTGTCCGTTGACATGGTGGGTATGTCAAATGTCAACAAGTTAAACAATCAAATAATTGTTTTAAGTGTAATAATGTGTTAAAAGCTGAAAAAACAGTATTGTGAGTCCCTATTTCTGGAAATCTAAGCTTTTAGTCATGGAGAGCTTCCTTAGAAAAGTAACACTTAAAACTTACTTAAGCTGGGTGTGGTGAACACTCCTATAATCCCAGTATTCTTCAGGATGAGGCAAGATGATCAGAAGTTCAAGATCATCCTCTGCTACCTATCAAGTTCTATGTAACAGTCCAAGTCAACCTCAAGGATAAAGCCAAGGATGACTTTGAGCTTCTCATCTTCCTGCCTCTATCTCCCTAGTGCTGGGGTTATCAGCATGTTCCACCACACCCAGTTTAGGCAGTGCTAGAGAGCTTTGTGCATGCTAGGTAAGCACGCTACCAGCTGAGCCACATCCTTTGCCCAGCATTTCCATTTCAATGGAAACCAAATAAATGATAGAGTGTGTTATTTTTCTCAGTCCAGGATACTTTGAGTTAGCCCCCAAATAAACTCCTTCAATTTTCTCATCACCTTTAACATATATGGTACAACATGGGTGACTTATCAGCTTATAATTATTTATCATTTAAAGAATAGCTTATAGGCGGGAGAGATGGCTTAGTGGTTAAAGGTACTTACTTGCAAATCCCAGAGCCTGGGTTCAATTTCCCAGTGTCCACATAAAGCCAGATGCACAAACTAGTGCATGTATCTAGACTTCGTTTACAGTAGCAAGAGGCCCTGGTGTGGCCATTCTCTCTCTCTCAAATAAACAATAAAAATATTAAAACAAATAAATAGGGCTGGAGAGACGGTTTAGTGGTTAAGTGCTTGCCTGTGAAGCCTAAGGATCCTGGTTCGAGGCTTGATTCCCCAGGTCTCACATAAGCCAGATGCACAAGGTGGCACATGCATCTGGAGTTTGTTTGCAGTGGCTGGAGGCCCTGGCATGCCCGTTCTCTATATATTTGCCTCTTTCTCTCTCTGTCAGTTGCTCCCAAATAAATAAATAACAATAAAGAAAAAATTAAAGAGTAAGGTGAATAAATAAATAAATGGCATGGTGGTGCATGCATTTAACAGAAGGTATCATGAGTACCTCTAGTTTTGGATGCTTAGTTATTAAAGCAAAACCCTACCTCAAAAAAT
The DNA here is from genome assembly GCF_020740685.1 of Jaculus jaculus. Lineage (NCBI taxonomy): Eukaryota > Metazoa > Chordata > Mammalia > Rodentia > Dipodidae > Jaculus > Jaculus jaculus. The sequence goes on from NC_059106.1 coordinate 44,468,789, forward strand.
AAAAGAAGCTGGGCGTGGTGGCGCATGCCTTTAATCCCAGCACTCGGGAGGCAAAGGTAGGAGGATTGCCATGAGTTTGAGGCCACCCTGAGACTCCATAGTGAATTCCAGATCAGCCTGGGCTAGAGTAAGACCCTACCTCGAAAAACCAAAAAAAAAGAAAAGAAAATGGAACATTAAATCATGCTCTAAAGCACATATACAGGGACTGGAAAAATGGCTTTGTGGTTAAAGTGCATGCCTGTGAAGCCTAAGGACCCAGGTTCGATTTTCCAGGTCCCACGTAAGCCAGATGCACAAGGTGGAACATGGATCTGGAGTTCGTTTGCAGTGGATGGAGGCTCTCACGCGCCCATTCTCGCTCTCCCCTACCCCCTCACTCTGACTCAAATAAATCTTTAAAAATAAAACGTACACACAAATATACAAACACGAATGCCAGTAACAACTGACTGACTATATGGAAGTGTGGCCTGCACTATGTTCTCAAGTTTAATAGCAAGCACTCAGGAGAATGTAGAAAAGACCTCCTTGACTATAGGTTTTGTTCAGTATCTCTAAGTTTGATAGGTGTATTGGATACAGCACTGGTTTACAGAGGGTTTTTTTGTACATTTTAAGATCATTCATTTATTCAAATACTTTGGAAAATACTTTTTCACCTAATTTACTTTGCATTGATTATTTTAAGAGTCCAGGAGGATTTATCCACACAGTTGAGAGAAATGTGTATGTCTCAAGAATTGTTAATGAGCACATTGTTTCAACACTACAGATGAATGAATAAAATTTGATAACCCTGAAATGCTGGCTAGAGGTATTAAGTCTGAATTTATTAACTAGATATTTATTTAGCTTTCAGAGTAATTTTGTTTGTTTGTTTTGTTTTCCAAGGTAGGGTCTCACTCTAGCCCAGGCTGACCTGGAATTCATTATGTAGCCTCCAGGGTGGTCTCAAACTCACTGAGATCCTCCTACCTCTGCCTCCTAAGTGCTGGGATTAAAGGGTGTACCCACTTCAAAAGTATAATTTTATAAATGCAAAACAAATTCACATCCGGGCATGATGGCACATGCCTTTAATCTCAGTGAGTTTGAAACCACCCTGGAGGCTACATAATGAATTCCAGGTCAGCCTGGGCTAGAGTGAGATCCCACCTCCAAAAAAAAAAGACTGAGGTAGGAGGCAGCTGGGGCCCCGAATACCTAAATAGGTGTGGTGGCAATGCACAGGGTCATGGCTGTGGTTGCTACAGGACCGACTAGAAACTACTTAAGTTCTTGTGTAATCCAAATAGAATTTTATAACAGCATAATGAATGGAGAGGAGAAAACCTATGGTGGCTCCAGCCCAACTCTAGTTTTGTGTTTTCAATTTTTATTTACCTATTGGAGAGAGGGACAGAGAGAGAATGAACATGCCAGGGCATCCAGTCACTACAAACGAACTCCAGACGCATGTGCCACCATGTATATTTAGCTTACTTAGGTACTGAAGAACCGAACTTGAGACCTTAGGCTTTGCAGACAAGTGCCTTAACCCATCTCTCCAGACCAACTCTAGATTTTAGATGTTATTTAATTGGTAACAAAAGAAAATTTTTTTAAAAAATATTTTATTTATTTATTTAACAGAGAAAGAGGGAGAAAAAGAGGGAATGGGCGCACCAGGGCCTCCAACCACTGCAAATGAACTCCAGATGCGTGTGCCCCCTTGTGCATCTGGCTAACATGGGTACTAGGGAACTAAACCTAGGTCCTTTGGCAAACACCTTAACCGTGTTAGCCATCCCTCCAGCCCCAATCTTTTTTTTGAGCTGGGTGTTGTTTTCTTAGTCAAGTTCTTGTATATAGTCTAGGTTAGCCTGGAATTTGAGATTGTTCTGCCACTGCCTCCAAAGTTCAGGGATGACAGATATGTGTCACTATGCCTGGCAATCTTGAGTTTTTAAAAGCTAGTCAATAGATTGGCTGGGGTATGAAGCTGATAGTTCATGTAGCTCAGTGGTACTTGTATGTAGAAAAGTGAACTATGTTTAACGTTTTTTGTTGTTTTTTTTTTAGTTTTTCGAGGTAGGGTCTCTCTATCCCAGGCTGACCTGGAATTCACTATGTAGTCTCAGGGTGGCCTTGAACTCACGGTGATCCTACTACCTCTGCCTCCTGAGTGCTGGGATTAAAGGCATGCATCACTACACCTAGCTTTTTTAACTGATGTTTTTAAAATATTTACTTAAAAGAGAGACAGTGAGAAAGAGAGAGGAGAAAACAGTATGATGGTGTGCCACAGTCTCCTGCCACTAAAAATGAACTCCAGATGCATGTGCCACTTTCTGCATTTGGCTTTACGTGGGTACTGGGGAACAGAACCTGAGGCTTTATAAGCAAGTGCCTTTAACCAATGAGTCATCTCTCCAGCCCCTATGTTTTGTTTTGTTTTTTTAAGTTTTTCGAGTTAGGCTCTTTTTTGGAAAAATAATTTATTTATTTATTTATTTGAGAGACAGAAAAAGGGAGAGAGAGAGAGAGAGAGAGAGAGAGAGAGAGAGAGAGAGAGAGAGAATGGTCAGACAGAGGCTTCCATTGAGCACAAGACCAAGAAAGAGAGAATGGGCACACCAGGGCCACCAGCCACTGCAAATGAACTCCAGATGCATGTGCCCCCTTGTGCATCTGGCTAACGTGGGTCCTGGAGAATCGAACCAGGGTCCTTTGGCTTTGCAGCAAATGTCTTAGCCGCTAAGCCATCTCTCTAGCCCTGAGGTAGCCTCTTGCTCTGGCCCAGGCTGACCTGGAATTCACTGTGTAGTCTCGGGGTGGCCTTGAACTCTCTTCAATCCTCCTACCTCTGCCTCCCAAGTGCTGGGATTAAAGGCATGCGTCAACACGCCCAGCTCCTATTTTTAACTTGAGTGGAGGCAATTCACTTAAAGAATCCAAAATTGCTGGGCATGGTGGTGCACACCTTTAATCCCAGCACTCGGGAAGCAGAGGTAGGAGAATTACATGAGTTCGAGGCCACCCTGAGACTACATAGTGAATTCCAGGTCAGTCTGGGCTAAAGCCAAACCCTACCTTGAAAAAAAAAAAAAAAGATTCCAAAGGCCTTAGCAATACCCTAAATTGACTTTAATGAGTAGTTAAGACTGAAATAGTTGCAGGCTCCAGGGGGTAGACCAATCCTATTGAGGACATTTCCTGGGAGATAAAAAGTGCTTAAAAGTAGCTTGCCCCAGCAAAGTCCTGTCAGCTTCTTTATGCCCCCAGCACAGTGCACAGCATGGGAGCATTTCTGCTCATCTGACTAATTGGTGGCTAAGAACAGACAGAACAGAAAGGACGTTTATTTCACTAATAAGCAGAAAAGCTTTTTTAGGCAAGAGAAGAAGACAGGCTCAGAGGGGAAGAGGTAAGGAGTCCTCAAGCATGCATACAGGTGACACAACTTTTTAAAACAACTCTGAGCTGGCAATTTCCACTTAATTTCTTTTCAGAGTAAGACACATACAGAAGCAGCAAGCTAAAGAGTCGCAGGGTCTGGAAAAGATAAAGGAACTAGTTTTAATTTGCCTTCCACTGCTGCTGCCAATGACGACCTGCTGAGACAGATTGAATATTAACACTCAGGTTCCCACAAATCCATTAATATTCTTTCATCAGGATGTCCTGGACAATTACAAAATCTCTTAAGGCCAATTTACATCATTAGAAGGAAATAGAACAGAAGTGCTTCACCTCACCTCCAGGAAAGGAACATGCAGGAGTAACAGAATTACAGGCTTTTCCCCACATCAGGTGTTCCTACACTCATGATCTTCACTGCACATTTATTTCAAATGCTTAGACTATAAAACCAGCTTTCCTTGGGTAAAATCAGATACAATGCTTCCATTTTATTCAGCATTCTTAAAGTGTATATTTTTGTTTGTTTGTTTTTCAAGGTAGGGTTTCACTCCAGCTCAGGCTGACAAAAATATTTTTTATTTATTTGCAAACAGAGATAGAAGAGAAACAGAAAATGGGTGTGCCAGTGCCTTAAGCCACTGCAAATGGACTCCAGATGTATGCACCACTTTGTGTATCTGGCTCCATATGAGCACTGGGGATTTGGACTCAGGTCATTAAGCGTTACAGGCAAATAGCTTAACTGCTAAGCCATCTCTCCAGCCCATTCTAAATACCTTAAAGCTATTATTTTTCTTTTCTACAGTTCCTTATACTGCAATTTCAAAAGTTTGTTTGTTTATTATTTGGTTTTTCAAGGTACGGTCTCACTCTAGCTCAGACTAACCTGGAATTCACTATGTAGTTTCAGGTTGGCTTCAAACTCATGAAGATCTTCCTACTTCTGTCTCCTAGTGCTGGGATTAAAGGTGTGTGCCATCACAACCGGCCAGTTTATTTTTTAATTTTTAATTTTTATTTATTTATTTGAGAGAGGAAAGAAAAGGCAGAGAGAGAAAGCGAGACAGAATAGATGCACCAGCACCTTTAGCCACTGCAAACAAACTCCAGACACATGCACAACCTTGTACATCTGGCTTTACGTGGGTACTGGAGAACTGACCTTTGGCTTTTGCCAGCAAGTACCTAAACCGGCCAGCACCTAAACTGCTAAGCCATCTCTCCAGTCCTCAAAGCAGTTATTTACTTATTTGAGAGTGACAGACAGAAAGAGAAAGAGGCAGATAGATATAGAACAGGAACGCCAGGGCCTCCAGCCACTGCAAACAAACTAGAGATGCATGCGCTCCCTTGTGCATCTGGCTTACATGGGTACTGAGGAATTAAGCCTAGAATCAAGAGTCCTTAGGCCTCACAGGCAAGCACCTAACCAGTAAACCATCTCTCCAGCCCTCTTTCTTTTTTAAAAAATATTCTGCCAGAGCAAGAGAGAGGGCTTAATGGTTAAGGTGCTCACCTGAAAAGGCCAAGAACCAGGTTCAATTCCCCAGAACCCGTGAAGCCACATGCACCAAGGTGGTACATGAACCTGGAGTTCGTTTGCAGTGGTGCACCCATTCTCTCTCTCTTCCTCTTTCTCTCTCACACTCAAATAAAAATTAAATATATTTTTTTAATTCTGTCAACCCAGGTTCAATTCCACAGCACCCACATAAAGCCAGATGCACAAAATGCACATGCATGTGGAGTCTGTTTGCAGTGGCAAAAGGTTGTGATGTGCCCATTCTCTCTCTGTGTGTTTGCAAGTAAATAAATAAAAATTTATTTGCATGCGTGCGTGCATGTGGGGGAGAGGATGTTAAGGCCTCTTGCCAAACACCAGACACTTGCACCATTTTGCATCTAGCTTACATGGAAGGCTTGGGAATTGAGCCCAGGCTTTGTAAGCAAGGGCCTTTAACCACTGAGTAGTCTTCCCAGCATCTTAATAACCATTCTTCACAAGACATCTATATGAGTGTAAGGTAGGCCACTTGACAAAGTAGGACAAAAACTAGGTATGAGTGCTGGAGAAATGGCTTAGTGTTAAGGCATGTCCCCATGAAGCATAGGGACCCAGGTTTGACTCTCCAGTCCTCCATAAGCCAAATGCACATGGTGGCACATGCATCAGGAGTTCATCTGCAGTGGCTAAGGGCTCTGGTGTACCCATTCTCTTTCTCTTCCTCTGTCTCTAATAATGATTCCTTTTACTTTTTTTGTTGTTTTTTATATTTTATTTTATTTTGTTTTGTTTTGAACTCCTACCTCTGCCTTCTGAGTGCTGGGATTAAAGGCATGCGCCACCACACCTGGCTATGATTCCTTTTTATTTTTAAGGGGGGGGGGGCGGTGCTGGAGGGATGGCTTAGTGGTTAAGGCATTTGCCTGCAAAGCCAAAGTACCCAGGTTTGATTCCCCAGGACCCATAGCCAGATGCACAAGGGGTGCATGTGTCTGGAGTTTGTTTGCAGTGGCTGGAAGCCCTGGAGCATCCATTCTCTCCCTCTCTCTCTCCCTTTCTCTGTTAAAGAAATAAATAAAAATAGGGCTGGAGAGATGGCTTAGCAGTTAAGCGCTTGCCTGTGAAGCCTAAGGACCCCGGTTCGAGGCTCGATTCTCCAGGACCCACGTCAGCCAGATGCACAAGGGGACGCACGCGTCTGGAGTTCATTTGCAGTGGCTGGAGGCCCTGGCGTGCCCATTCTCTCTCTATCTGCCTCTTTCTCTCTGTCACTCTCAAATAAATAAATAAAAATAAACAAAACTTAAAAAAAAAAAGAAATAAAAATAAAATATTTTTTAAAAAAGAAAGAAAAAAGGGCTGGAGGGATGGCTTAGTGGTTAAGGCATTTGTCTGCAAAGCCAAAGGACCCAGGTTCTATTCCCTAGGACCCACATAAAGCCAGATGTGCAAAGGGGCACATGAGTCTAGACTTCATTTACAGTGGATGGAGCCCTGGTGCGCCCATTCTCTCTCTTCTTCTCTTTCTCTCTGTCAAATAAACAAATATAAAATATTTATTTTTAAAAACTTGGTATGAGGGCTGGAGAGATGGTTCAATGGGTAAAAACAGAGGTTGGGGAGATGGCTCAGTGGGTAACGTGCTTCAAGCACAAGGATCTCAGTTCAATTCCCCAGTATTCACATTAAAGAAAAAGAAAAAGAAATTGCCCCCAGGCGTGGTGGTGCATGCCTTTAATCCCAGCACTTGGGAGGCAGAGATAGGAGGATCGACGTGAGTTCAAGGCCACCCTGAAACACCATAGTGAATTCCAGGTCAGCCTGGGCTAGAGTGAGACCCTACCTCGGAAAACCAAAAAAAAAAAAAAAAAAAAAAAGAAATTGCCAAGCATGGTAGTGCACACCTTTAATCCCAGCACTTGGGTGGATATAGGAGGATCGCTGTGAGTTTGAGGCCACACTGAGACTACATAATGAATTCCAGGTCAGCTCAGGCTAGAGTGAAACCCTACCTCAAAAACAAAACACAAAAAAACAAACAAACAAACAAAACAGTGACTAACAAGCTGGGAGATGGGTCACTGGTAAAAGATGCTTGCTTACACAGCCTGTCTAGGTACAGATTTGGTTCCTCAGTACCCACATAAATCCAGATGCACAAAATGGTACATGCATCTAAAGTTCATTTGAAGTAGCAAGAGACCCTGTCTCTCTCTATATATATATCTCAACAAATAAATATATTAAAAGAAAAAAGGTGGACAACACCCAAGGTTGTCCTCTGGCCTTGCACACATGTGTACCTACACACAAACACACACACACAAAGAACTGATCTGTATATACATTTTATAGTAAGTGGACAAGGTAACTTAAACTCTTATGAGCTGGGTGTGGTGGTGCAAGCCTGTAATCCTAGCACTCAAGAAACAGGAAGAATATTTCTATAGGATGGAGGACAGTCTGTGCTACACAATGAGCTTTAGGACACTCCTGGGCTAGAGACTGTCTCAAAAAATTAGATAGAGGGGCTGGACGGATGGCTCAGCAGTTAAGGTGTTTGCCTACAAAGCCAAAGGACCCAGGTTCTATTCCTCAGGACCCATGTTAGCCAGATACACAACAAGGCGCACACGTCTGGAGTTCACTTGCAGTGGCTGGAGGACCGGGCATGCCCATTTTCTCTCTGTCCCTCTTTCTGTGTCAAATAAGTAAAATTTGAAAAATTAAATAGGTAACCATGGGATTTTTTTTATAATCATGGAAAATGTTAATAAAAATTTAAAAAAAAAAAACCCAAGAAATAAAAAAAAATTAAATAGGTAGATATATAGATGATAGATAATTGACTCTTAAAATCATGAATTAAAATTATGACTGCAACATAGCCTCATCAGAGATTTTTATTATGAAAGTGTGTCACAAATTCACGGTTATGGTTGCCAGAAGTAGAGGCAGAGGGTCCACAGTTAATGTAAAATCTTGGAAATAATCCTCTCCAGTACTAGTGTCATCACTTAAAACAAAAAAATGTTCATTTTCCTTGACTTCTTCTACAGAAAATGATAAATGCACTATTATACTAGAGATGGGTCTCAGAGCCTCACACATGCTTTACCACTGAGATACAGCCCCTGCCCCAGTCTTTGCAGTTACAGTCCATTGACTGAGGCTCTGAGTGATTCTTACAGATAAATAACAAAGTGTTAGGATGCTTCAACTGGCAGTCTCAAACTTCTGCTGAATCTTTCTGGAACAGCAGGTACTTTCCCTTGTGAACTGTGAGAACATTGCTGACCCCTTGTGTTCAGGGCCCTGTCAGTACTACAATCTCTATACTTTGAAATGTGTTTGGACAGGGAGAAAGACTTCAAAATGAAGGTGAGTTAGGAGGTCAAAAGGACTTAGACTAGGGGATTATCTACAAGAGCCTTTTATTCACTTCTTAGAAAGAGAGAGAATGGTGTGCCAGGGTCTCTAGACACTGCAAACGAACTCCAGATGCATGCAACACCTTGTGCGTCTGGCTTACATGGAACCTGGAATATCGAATCTAGATCCTTAGGCGTCACAGGTAAGTGCCTTACCTGCTAAGCCATCTCTCCAGCGATCCCTGCTTTTTTTTTTTTTTTTTACATATTTTAGGGCTGGAGAGATGGCTTAGCAGGTAAGACACTTGCCTGCGAAGTCTAAGGACCCCAGTTCGAGGCTCGATTCCCCAGGACCCACGTAAGCCAGACACACAAGGGGGTGCATGCGTCTGGAGTTCATCTGCAGTGGCTGGAGACCCTGGCGGGCCCATTCTGTCTTTCTCTCTACCTCTTCCTTTCTCTCTCTCTCAAATAAATAAAATAAATAAACAATAAAACAAAAATATTTTATTAAATAAATAATAAAAAAATAAATTTTTTATTAAATAAATAATAAAATAAAAGTATTTTATTTATTTAAGAGAGAGAGGAAGAGGCAGAGAGAAAGACAGAATGGGCGTACCAAGGCCTCCAGCCACTGCAAATGAACTCCAGACGCATGCGCCCCCTTGTGCGTCTAGCTTACATGGGACCTGGGGAACTGAACCAGGGTCTTTAGGCTTTGCAGGAAAGTGCCTTAACTGCTGAACCATCTCTCCAGCCCCCTCCCCCCTTTTTTTAGGTAAGGTCTCACTTTAGCCCAGGCTGACCTGGAACTCACTCTACAGTCCCAGACTGACTCAAACTCACTGTAATCCTCCTACCTTGGCCTCCTGAGTACTGGGACTAACAGTATGTGCCACCACACCTGGCTGGAAGCTTTATTTATTTATTTTTTTTACGTAGCCATCATGACAGTTTACTTGTAAATATTTCATTTGTGTGTGTGTGTGTGTGTGTGTGTGTGTGTGTGTAGTATCTGCAGCTCTAGGTGCAGGTGTGCACACCCTGTGCAGGCACATGCAGACCCAGAGAATAATGTCCAGTGTTGTGATATTTCCTTGAGATGGAATCTCTCACTGAACTTGAAGCCACCATTGTTTGGTCAGACTGGCTGACTGGGAACCTCAGTGATTCTTCTGTCTTGGTCCCTACTCAGTAGTAACTGGTGTTACAGGGATGCCTGGACACACCCAGCTTTTTATGTGGTTGCTGGGGACTGAACTTGCTCCTCATGTTTGCCAACAAACACTCTTATCCACTAGCCCATTGCCTCGGCCCCAGGAGTCATATTTTTTAAAATTTTTTATTTATTTATTTGAGAGTGACAGACACAGAGAGAAAGACAGATAGAGGGAGAGAGAGGGAATGGGCACGCCAGGGCTTCCAGCCTCTGCAAACAAACTCCAGACGCGTGCGCCCCCTTGTACATCTGGCTAACGTGGGACCTGGGGAACCGAGCCTCGAACCCAGGTCCTTAGGCTTCACAGGCAAGCGCTTGACCGCCAAGCCATCTCTCCAGCCCAGGAGTCATATTTTTAACCTACTTTTTGCAACATGATGAAATATTAATCACTAGTTTCTTCAGTTTCTAAAGTATGATTTATTTCCAGGGCCACACAGAATGGAAGCAATTATATGGTGCAACTTGTTCATGGGAGTCTTTGGGAATGCTGACAGTTTTAATTTACATATTAGTGTTGGAAAACATTCTGAGAGGCAAAGAGAATTCTTTGGTCTTAAAATTGGAAAGATTAAGTTTAAAAAAAAACACAGACAGGAAGGTGATTGAATGCTGTAAGCAAATGGTTTGGGTTTATTTACTCTACAATAATTTCAAATTACCCATCATTTACTGTAATAAGATATTATTTCAATGGTGGACTTGCACACTCTTATTTTGCTAAAGATGACCTCTCTTTGGCTGAGTATTTTCAGTGAAAGGTCTACTAACAATCAAAGTTAGCAATCCATTGGTCCTAACCCCTTAGTTTCTTCTTAAAAATCCACCCACCTAGAGTATTTATTTTACTATTTACAGGATAAAAACAAAACACTGAAATACAAGAATTGTTTTAAACTATTATATTTCATTTAATAGCCCATCTGGACACTTCCTGCTTGGAGCTTATTTGGCTTCAGCTCCAGTTCTTTAGAAATACAGGAACTTTCACCAAAATATTAGCCTGATCCAAAAGTGCTGAAAGGTTAGTTGTTTGTTACTGCAACTTCCAGCTTCATATATATGTGTGTGTATGTATGTATGTATGTGTGTATATATATATACACATACATAAACACACACACACACACAAACAGAAGTTGGGTGTGGTGGCACACACCTTTAATACCAGCACTTGGAGGCAGAGGTAGGAGGATGCTATGAGTTTAAGGCCAGTGTAAGTAAATTCCAGGTCAGCCTGGGCTGCAGCAAGACCTTATCTCACCTCAAAAAAAACAAAACACACACACATACACACACAAAAAAAAAAGGGTGCTGGAAAGATGGCTTAGTTAAGGCGCTTGCCTGCAAACCTATGGAGTCATGTTCCACTCTCCAGGTCCCACATGATCCAGACACACAAGGTGACATAAGCGCGCAAGGTCACACATGCGTACAAGGTGGCACATGCGTCTAGAGTTCAACTGCAGTGGCCGGAGGCCTTGATGCTCCAATTCTCTCCCTCTCTTTCATAAAAAAATAATAAAGTATACAGGAAACAAGCCTTACAAGTCATTTAACAACTGTAGTTGCATAGAATGTACTCATTTCCCTACTTGTTTTTCTGAATTAATACCAAGTTTGTGAAAGAGAGTATGTCAATTGATGCTTAGATGAGCTGTTAAATGATGGATTAGTCACAATGAAAAACATTTTCTGTATTAACAGTGAGGAATGCAGCCAGGCATGGTGGTGTATGCCTTTAATCCCAGCACTCAGGAGGTAGAGGTAGGAGGATTGCCATGAGTTCAAGGCCACCCTGAGATTACATAGTGAATTCCAGGTCAGCCTGAGCTAGCATGAAACCCTACCTTGAGAAACCGGAAAAAAAAAAAAGTGAGGAATACAAAATAATCCTGTGATGCAGGTAATATTATCCCCATAGAACAGAAAAGGAAACAGGTTTCACCACATAGCCCAGGCTGGCCTCAACTTTTTTCCAGTCCTGGCTTCCCACAGGCCAGGATTACAGATATGTAACACCTACTATGATGGCCTACTAATGTTATTCTTTTGTTGTTGTTTGTTTTTTCAAGGGTAGGTCTTATTCAAGACCAGGCTGATGTGGAATTCACTCTGTAGTTCTAGGTTGGCCTTGAACTCACAGGATCCTTCTACCTTTACTTCCCGAGTACTGGGATTAAAGGTGTGCACCACCACACCTGGCTTAGTGATACAAAAATATACATACATACATATATACATATATACATATACATATATATATATGTTTTGTTTTTTTTTTTTGAGAGAGAGAGAAGCAGAGATAGAGAGAATGGGCACAACAGGGCCTCCAGCCACTACAAATGAACAGATGCATATGCTGCCTTGTGCATCTGGCTTACGTGGGTCCTGGGGAATCAAACCTAGGTCCTTTGGCTTTGCAGGCAAGTGCCTTAAACGCAAAGCCATTTCCCCAATCCCACTGATGCTATTCTCTCTCTTTTTAAAAATTTTTATTTATTTATTTATTTATTTGAGAAGGAGAAACAGGCAGAGGGTGGGGGAGAGAATGGGCGTGCCAGGACTTCCAGTCACTGCAAATGAACTCCAGGTGCATGCGCCACCTTGTGCACCTGGCTTATATGGGTTCTGGGGAATCGAACCAAGTACCTTTGACTTTGCATGCAAGCGCCTTAACCACTAAGCCATCTCTCCAGCTATTCTTAAAGAAAGTTTATATGAAGCCCAGACTAAGGACTCCAAACTCATAATTCCTTTCCAAATGCAAAACAACACTAATTTCACTGGTATGTTGGGAGAACAGGAACAATGGAGAATCTTGCTATGGCTTATAGTTCTTCAAATACAGCAATTCATTTTTTTTTTTGTTTGTTTGTTTTATTTTTTGAGGTAGGGTTTCACTCTAGCCCAGGCTGACCTGGAAATCACTATGTAGTCTCAGGGTGGCCTTGAACTCACGGCAATCTTCCTACCTCTGCCTCTCGAGTGCTGGAATTAAAGGTGTGCCACTATGCCTGGCTCAAATATAGCATTTCTGTTAGTAGGAATACACCAAAAAGAAACTGAAAATAAGTATTCAAACTTGTTCAAAGGTGAAAACAACCCAGAAGATCATCACTAAATAAATGGATAAACAAAATGCACTATCATATAGTGGAATATTATTTAGCCATAAAAATGAAGTATTGTAATAGCTACAATGTGGGTCAACCATGAAAACATATGAAATGGAAAAAGTCAGACACACAAAAAGGTCACATAATGTATGCTTCCACTAATATAAAATATCCAGAATAGGTAAATTCCTAGAGATAGAGTAGATTGTTGGAAGCTGAAGGGCTGGGAAGCCCAAATGGGGGAGTGATTACTTAACAGGTATGGGGCCTCCTTTTGGGGTGATGGGAGTTATGTGGAACTCGGGTTAATGGAAGTCCAGCACTGTGAACATACTGGGTGTCACTGAATTGTACACTACAAAATGCTATAAAACACAGAGGAAATAATGGCAACTGACCAAAAAGTCCTAGAAGACAGCAAATACTCTGCTTCTCCTAGGTTTGTTTTTGATAGTTATAAAACAGCACAAGAAGAACCCACAGGCCAGGCACAGAGGCACTCATCTGTAGTACCATGATGCCAGCTTCTTAGGAAGCTGAGGCAGGAGGATAGCTTAAGCCCAGGACTTTGAGCTCAGCATGGACAACACAGACAGACCCCATCTTAAAAAAACAAAAAACATTATGAACTCTAAATAAGGCATTACTATAGTTGAGGTCCCCTAACTTGTCCAATTGGCAAAGCACCTAATAGAATTTAAGTTTACAAGAAGCATTTAAATGTTTTTAGTTTGTATAAAATGCAAAAAAGAAGAATACTGAGAAATATATGAAGGAATCTAGAAATAGAAAGGGCAGTGCCTAAGAAAAAGCTCACCAACAAGCTTAAGGACACTGCCATGTATTTGATCACACAGTCATAATCACTCAGGAGAGAAACTTGCTTTTCTCAAAACTTATTTTGTGTTTCTCCAAAAACTGAAGAGTAGAGGGTAACTTGATGTTACCACCCTCTGAGTTTGGCAAAAGGTCATAAAGGGAGGGCCTCTAGCTGCCAATGCCTATTGCTTGTCTAGTGAAACAACATAAGAGGTTAAGTTACTTCAGGAGACTCCCAACAGGGCTCCCATTGTTCCAAGTTAGAGATTCAGGATACAAAGGGCCCCATTCATACTGACAGCTCACAGGATAGAGAACGGCCCCTCAGTGCCCAGTCAACTTTGGCTTAGGACACTGAATTTTCATAGACACTAACTTGTACAAGTTGTAATACACTGGGAGTCAGGACACTGGAGTCTTAACCCAGATCTGACTCTAATATGACTTGTAGCAAATCACTTTCTCTGAGTCTTAGTCTCCTTGTTTGTAAAATGAAATGATTTCTAAGACTCAACAAATGCAGAAAGTCTACTGGTGTTAAGAAACAGAAAAGCGTCATTAGCTCACAGTTTTCATTCCCTATCAGCACTTAAAAACAAAGAATCTCAATAAAAATAGAATGAGGAAGTCCATTTTCTGTTCTCTTCTCAGACAAATCATAATGACTAAAATCCAGTGAGTCTCTCCATCATGACAATCCAGAGTTATTCAAGAAGGAGAAGAATAAAAATCCTAAAAAGAAGTCACAGTACATTTTCATGTCACCTGTTCTTAGGATGTTCATGCTTCTTGACAAGCTCCATTTCCTTACAATGACTCCAAATCCTCAGAACAAAAATACCATTTCCAATAAGAATGGGATCTGGGCTAAAACTCCCACAGTGTCATTTTTTTGCTTTTTCAACCTCAAAACTTGCCAGAGCAAGGACTTTGTCTCCAGAGCCTAAGGAAAAAGACATAATAAAAAGGTTATTTCAAATGCACTCAGTTCTAGTTAAAGAGGTAACAGAACTAGCTGCCATTATCAATATATTAACCTCTCTACTTCCCATTTCCATCCCAATTTCTTCCTCTTTGTTTAAAAAAAAAAAAAAAAAAAACTAGCCACAAAGAATGGCTTATTGATCACAAACCCTAACTCAGCTGTAGGTATCAATATATAAAATTTTAGTTGTTTTCTATATTGTTCTGACAAAAAAAAAATATTTTTTTTTTAAATTAGGCTGCAGGCCAGGGTGTCAGGGTGATGCCCACCTTTAATTCCTGGTCAGCCTGGGCTAGAGCAAAACCTTACCTTGAAAAAACAAAAAAAGAGAAGAATAAGAAAGAACAAGAACAAGAAACGTAAGGCACTCACCAAGGTCTGTGGAGACTTTCTCAAACTGGCTGAGGAGAGCACCTGCATTGGCTGACAGGAAGGCTTCATCATCTGCTGTCAACTAAATAAAATAAAACGAGTTCAATGGAGTGGGGTCAGATGTTACAAGCATGTTCTAGGAGCCACAAGTAAGAATGTCTTTGGTCCACAAACTACACCAGAAGTCAAAAGGCTCTGTTACAAATACAGCAGTTTTTCTTATGCCTAATATTAAGTTAAATACAATAGCTTCTCTCCAAGTTTCCTGAGAGCTGTTAGCATCTCCACTTTCTGTTGAGTGTATACATCTCTTTCCAGCTTTCCTGCCATCAGAGCTCTATCCATCTATAACAGACAAATCCAAGGCAGGTGGTATGTAAGCGAAAAACATTATGTGTACAAAATTCAGCTTTTCAGAACTACGTCTTTTTTGCTTTTGGTTTTTTCAAGGTAGAGTCTCACTTTAGCCCAGGCTGACCTGGAATTCAATCTGTAGTCCCAGGCTGGCCTTGAACTCACAGCAATCCTCCTACCTCTGCCTCCCAAGTGCTGAGATTAAAGGTGTGTGCCACCATGCCCAGCTTTAAAAACTTATTTTTCTACAAGTTTCAATAGATATGTAAGTCTATAAGTTTCAATAGATAACTGATACTAGATTCCTGAATATGCTGCTACATATAATTCCCTACCAGCAGAAGCACTAATAACATGTTCTCTACACTGGTATTATTCCTAATGATGCTACAGACCAGCCCTACCAGCAGAAGCATTAATAGCACATTCTATACACTGGTGCTATTGTTATTATTATTATTATTTTTAGTCTTAATAAAAAGAAATGTCAATCCCTTTTGAAGTCATTTCTACTAACCCATATGTGGTAGAAGTGTGGCAGGCCCATAGCCTCAGGATTTTTTGATTAAGGTTAAACTTACTAGTTAAGTCTCTAGCCTAGCATCCTACTTGCTGGAGGAGGTGTCACTGGGGGCGTTTCTTGTAGTTCCAGCCCTAACTTGTGTGAAGAGCAGTTTGCATTCTGGCAATCTGGCTTGCTAGTGTTGGTTTTCTCTTACTCTCTGCTGTGGACACTGGAGTGATGCAGTTTCTTCCACCATGATGGAACTTCCAGTGGATTCTGCAAGCCTGAAATAAACCCTTTCCTCCCATAAGCTGCTTCAGGTCAGATGTTTGTCCCAGCAAGGAAACACACTTCTGCCTCATCCTCCTCAAATGCAATGGCTCAGTGTGTGGAACACACAGAAATATTACATTTGTGCTAACATAAAAAAATGTTCTGCCAGGGGTAGGGTGGGGCCTGGAGAGATGATTAAGTGGTTAAGGTACTTGCCTGCAAAGCCTAACAACTTGGGTTTAGTTCCTTAGTACCCCCATAAAGCAGGATGCACAAAGAGGCACTGTTTGCAGTAGCTAGAGGCACTGGTCTCTCTTCTCTCTTTTACTCACACACACACACATACACACAATCTCTCTGCATGCAAATAAATAAATAAATAGCAGCCGGGCGTGGTGGCACAAGCCTTTAATCCCAGCACTCCAAGGCAGATGAAGGAGGATCGCTGAGAGTTTGAGTCCACCCTGAGACTACATAGTGAATTCCAGGTCAGCCTGGGGTAGATTAAGACCCTACCTCAGAACATACCCCCCCAAAAAAGATATACAGCTTACATGCCAAATTATCATTTCAATGAAGTAAAAAAAAGCCATTTTAGTTTATTGCCACTCTATTCATAATAGCTAGGACATGGAACCAGCCTAGATGTCCCTCAACTGATGAGTGGTAATGAAGATGTGGCACATTTACACAATGGAGTTCTACTCAGTGGTTAAAAAAAAAAAAAAAAAAAAACGAAGTTATGAAATTTGCAGGAAAATGGATGGATCTGGGAAGGATTATACTATGTGAAGTAACCCAGGCACAGAAAGCCAAATACATGTTCTCTCTCATATGTGAATCCTAGCTACAGATGATTGGACTTCTATGTGAGTAGGAATAAAACTCAGTAGCACAGGCCAGTAAGCTAGAAAGGAGATATAAAGGGAATAGAAAGGGAGGAAGGGGGTACTGAATAGGATGATATCATATATATGTAATTAGAAGAACAGATTAATGGGGGTGAGAAGTGAAGTCAGGGTAAGAGACTGAGTAAGGAAGGGTGGAGGAAGGGATAAGAGGATATAAATAAGTCATATGGAAACCTACTTTTTTGGACAATGGAACACTCAGGAGCCATAGATTGCTAGTAGAAAATTTTCAGTGCCAAGGATGGGATACCTTCCTGTGAACTGTTGGCCAGGGAGGTCCCTGATATCCCCAAAATATTACAGGCCATTGCTAAGGCCCTTGATTTCCTATTGCTGATGACTCCACATACTTGGTCTGCAAGGTCACTAAGAAATCTTGCTGGAACTGAGCTGATAAACCTCCTCCATGTAGACCAGCTGACAGAAAGCCAGAAAAAGCTATGTTGTATCCAGTTCAATGGAAGACAGAGAAATGACAGTGAAGATACTCAACAGTGGACACTATTAGCCTTAAATTTGGCCAGCCAGACCAAATGAGCCAATGGGTGCAATACTGGCATGTCTGTTATGGGGGAAACCAACCACTCTCTAACTGGACTGGTGGCCCACTCTATGGAAGGGCAGACATCCCTGATACTAAAAACCTACAACAGGGGTAGTCATGAGCCCTAGGGGTGTAATGTCTGCTGGTGTTTGGCTAAATGTATATACTATGCTCACCAAACTGCCCAGTAAACACTCATCTTAATGTTCATATCCATATGTTAATGGTACTTTCATTTTTGGTTAGAGAAACTTCTCTTTTCAGATGGCAGTGACCTTGGGATGACTCAGAAGGCACCACAGTGCTGAGAAGTGACAGAGGAAAGCCAGGCATGGTGGCACACGCCTTTAATCCCAGTACTGGGGAGACAGAGATAGGAGGATCGCCATGGGTTTGAGGCCACCCTGAGACTACAGAGTGAATTCCAGGTCAGCCTGGGCTACAGTGAGACCCTACGCTGGGGAAAAGAAGAAGAAGAAGAAACAAGAAAGAAGAAAGAAGAAGAAGAGACAGAAGAGTGCTCAGCACTGAAATACCTCCATCACACCTTCCAAGGCTCAGGGTCCATTGTGGAAGAGGTGGCAGAAAGAATGTAAGAGCCAAAGGAAGGGTAGGACTCCTTACAATGTGCTCCTCCAGACACAAAATGGCCTGGATATCCATGACCTCACAGTGCCTGACACTACCTGCATAAGACCATCATAATAGGAAGAAAAGATGATGACATCAAAATAAAAGAGAGACTGATTGAGAGGGGGAGGGGATATATGGAGAGTGAAGTTTCAAAGGTGATATTGTTTACAATTATGGAAGTTGTCAAAAAAATAATTTTTTTTAAAAAAGCCATTTTATTCAAGGCCACCCTGAGACTCCATAGTGAATTCCAGGTCAGCCTGAGCTAGAGTGAGACCCTACCTCAAAAAGCCAAAAAAAAAAGCCATTTTATCCAACCAACAACCGAGCTCTAAGAGACAGTTTTGGTCTTTGTCTTAAATAGGGAAGACAAAGCTGACGCAGGCACCTGTGGTACAACAGGGGGTTCACTGCTGAGAGGGCCACTATCTGGAACCTCCTTCCAAAGAGCTCAGTGGAACTTTCCTCTGAACAAAAAGCAAGTAAGCATCCACAACTCTGGGAGTTTTCAGAGAGGTAAGATTGCTATCCACTAGTACAGGCCTCTCCTTTTCCCCATCTAATGGCACAGATCATTTGGAGGTTTATGTGCTCTTGTCAGTACACAAGCAGAGCCTTGATGGGTCCGTGTAGTGCATCTTGGGGAAGAAATGAATATAGAAACCCTTATAGTAATAGCTGAGTTAAGATGTTTTCCCACAAAGTTACCTAATAAAAGCTATTTCCATTAAGTATACATTGAGTAAATACCCAATGAGAGAAATGAATACTGCGGGTTGTAGTACAAATATACAGATGTCATTCATGCCTACAGCAAGGATCCTTCCATCAAGCCAGTACTGCTGGTGAAAGGATCCATAACTACACTCCGTTCCATTAGCAGCATGCTCTGCTCACCGCATGGGCAAGAGGTCACATACAGGAGTGGATGACCCCCAAAGCATCTGCATCATCAGAACATCACACCACACATAGATGAGGACCTTCCCTCCCACAGTGGAATAAATGGAAGCCCCCTACACTGGTACTATTCTGAATGATACTACATACCATCCCTACTACCACTAGTACATTCTATACCAGGGCTTTGTAAGGGGCTTTAGTTTTCTGACAGGGTCTCACTCTATAGTCCAAGGTGGCCTGGAACTCCCAACAATCCTCCTGCCTCAGCCTCTCAAGGACTATAATTACAGGCATGAGCTACCATGCCTAGTGAAAATTATAAAATTTATTTTTGCTGCAGAGTGAATATAGGCCCTTGTTCAAGCTAGGCAAGTACTCTATTATTGAGCTGTTACATATCCAATGTATTTCTTTTCATTTAATTTTTTTAAATTTTATTTGTTTATTTGAGAGAAAAAGAGAGAGAGAATGGGTGCGCCAGGGCCTCCAGCCACTGCAAATGAACTCCAGATGCATGTGCCACCTTGTGCATCTGGCTTACACGGGTACTGAGGAATTGAACCTGGGTCCTTTAGGTTTGCAGGTAAGCGCCTTTACTGCTAAGTCATCTCTCCAGCTCTCATATTTTTATTTACTTAGTTATTTGAAAACAAGGGTCTTCTATATTGTCCAGGCCAGACTCAAATGACCCTCCTTCTTCTGCCTCTCAAGTATCCGGGATTCTAGATAGGCAAGCTACTGCACCCAGCTTCTAAGTGCTTTTATATACATTACTTCATTGAATCCTCATGATAACT
Organism: Jaculus jaculus; assembly: GCF_020740685.1. NCBI lineage: Eukaryota > Metazoa > Chordata > Mammalia > Rodentia > Dipodidae > Jaculus > Jaculus jaculus. Next base: position 44,488,506 of record NC_059106.1, read on the forward strand.
ACAAGAGGTAGAGACTATCATAATCGCCCTCCTACAAATGGAGAAACAAAGGCAAAAAGTGGTTGAATAAGATAACCTTCCAAGCCGAGTATAGTGGTACATACCTTTAATCCCAACACTTGTGAGGCCGAGGTAGGAGGATTGTTGTGAGTTCAAAGCCAGCCTGAGACTACATAGTGAATTCCAGGTCAGCATAGGCTTGAGTGAGAGCCAACCTCAAAAAATCAAAACAAATAAATAAAAACCTGCCAAAGGTCACATATCCTAGTATGAAGAGCAGGGATTCAAATCCAGCCAACCTGGCCTGAATCTATAAGCTCTTTATCAGTGATCTACTGAATTACCCATCATTGCAAATTACCTGTTAGCCTATAATCACACTGTGCTCCATAAATAGACTTCTGAAAGTATCAGGTTCATAAAGATGCTTGAAACTCTTGGAAGAGATAGGTCACACATGCACAGAAGCAATGTTGCTAATGAATTCTCAATAGGATTTCAAATTAAGGCTCCAGATATAAATGATAAAACATTAAAGGTGAAGTTCAAGTAGAAGTGCTTGGAGGCAATTTAATATTTTATTTATTTATTTATTTGAGAGAAAGAGAAAATGGGCATGCCAGGGCCTCTAGCCACTGCAAAGAAACTCCAGATGCAAGTGCCACCTTGTGCATCTGGCTTACATGACTACTGGGGAATCAAACCTGGGTCTTTAAGCTTCACAGAAAATCATCTTAACCTCTAAGCCTTCTCTCCAGCACCCCGGAGGTAATTTTTTTTTTCTTTTTTTTGACATAGCATCTTGCTCTAGCTCAGGCTAACCTCGAATTAACTATATACTCTCAGGCTAACCTTGAAGTCATGGCAATCCACCTACCTCTGCCTCCCAACTGCTGGGATTAAAGGCATGTGCCACCACTACCCTGGAGGTAATTCAAATGGCCACATATGGTTTAAGAATCTACATTTATAGTGGGGTGTGGTGGCCCACACCTTTGATCCTAGCACTTAGAAAGCAGAAGTAGGAGGACTGCTGTGAGTTCAAGGCTACCCTGAGACTACACAGTGAATTCCAGGTCAGCCTGGGCTAGAATGAGACCTTACCTTGAAAGAAAAAAAAATCTACATTTATTATGAAATGGAATTGTTCAAGGTACTAATTTCTTCAGGAAATTTTGGATGGTGGCTCTAAAAGCAATTAGCAAATTTTTAAGCTCTAAGCTATCACAATAAGCAAATTCTTGGTTAGGCAAAAAAACACACAGCCACTGGATCAATGTAAAGAAACATTACCTCTGCTAAATTTGTCCGGAGCTGACTTGGTTGTTTCTCTGCAAATAGTCTGATGACCTCTGGGGTTTTGAAGGCCTGGCTGATGGTTGTCTGAATAGCCTGTAAACATAACAGAGCAAGAACTCAACATGATGTATCAAAGCATTAGATGGGACAAATTTGCAACTGATCATGTGTGCATAAAATATGTGTGATGTGTATACATGTGTGTATAGATGCACACATGCTGCGCAAACATAATGGAAGCCAGAGAAGAATTTTGAATTTCCTCTTCTATTCCTCTTTTACCTTTATTTATTTGAACCAGGGTCTCCCAATGAACCTGTTTCTCAGTTTTTGGGTTTTTTGTTTGTTTGCTTGCTTGTTTTTTGTTTGGTTTGGTTGCTTTTGGTTTTTTTGTTTTTTTTTTTTAAATCAGTTTTTGTTTGCTATTTATGGCAAGTCACTGGTACATAAGTAAATTAAGTACATAAGTAAATTAAGTATATAAGCAACACATAATACAAATATATAAGTAAATCAAGTTCTGAAGGATATACTGCTTTATGTATCAAGTAGACAATAATCATGAAATTTACCAAAAACAGGGCATTTGGGCTGGAGAGATGGCTTAGTGGTTAAGGTGCTTACCTGCAAAGCCAAAGGACCCAGGTTTGATTCGCCAGGACCCACATAAGCCAGAACCACAAGGTAGCACATGCATCTGGAATTCGTCTGCAACAACTGAAGGTCCTAGAGTACCCATTCTCTCTCTCTTTCTCTCTGTATCTGCCTCTCTTGCTCTCTCCTGTCTCTCTCTTGCTTTCTCTCTGTCTCTCTCTCTCTCAAATAAATTAAAAAAAGGGGGCATTATGGCTGGGTATCATGGCACATGCCTTTAATCCCAGCACTCAGGAGGCAGAAATAGAAGGATCTCTGTGAGTTTGAGGTCAGCCTGGGACCAGAGAGTGAATCCCAAGTCAGCCTGGGCTAGAGTGAGACCCCACTTCAGGAAAACAAAACAAGGGCTGGAGAAGCAACGTAGCAGTTAAGGCACTTGCCTGAGAAGCCTAAGGACCCAGGTTCCATCCACAGATCCCACCCAAGTATGCCAGATGCACAAGGGAGCACACACATCTGGAGTTAATTTGTGGTGGCTGGAGGCCCTGGCAAGCCTATTCTCATTCATATTCTTTCTCTCTCCCCTCCCTCTTTCCCTCCCCCCCCATATATATATCTGCCTCTTTCTCTCAAAAGAAAGAAAAGAAGAAAGGGAAGGAGGGAGGATTAAAAACAAAAAACATTTGACCTTTTGATGTTGGCTATCCTTATTGGGGTAAGGTGGAATCTCATAGTTTTTTTAATTTGCATTTCTCTGATGATTAGGGATGATGAACATTTTCTTAGGTGTGTGTTTGCCTTTTGTATCTCTTCCTCTGTGAATTGCCTGTTTAACTCTGTGCCCCATTTTGTGAGTGGGGTATTTGTCTTCTTATTGTTTAGACTTTTGAGTTCTTTGTAAATTCTAGAGATAAGGCCTCTATCAGTTGGATAACCTGCAAATATTTTCTCCCATTCTGTGGGTATTCTATTGGCTTTGCTTATTATATGCTTGTCTGTAAAGAAACTCTTCAGCTTCATATGATCCCAATGGTTGAGTGACTGTTTTAGAACTTGAGCCACTGGGGTTTTATTCAGGAAGTCTTTTTCCATTCCTATATCATGGAAAGTACTTCCTAAATTTTCTTCCAGTAGTTTTCGAGTTTCTGGTCTTATGTTGAGGTCTTTGATCCATTTGGATTTGAGTGTTGTGCATGGTGAAATGTGTGGATCAAGTTTTAGTTTCCTGCATGTGGTTATCCAGTTTGTCCAGCACCATTTGTTGAAGATGCTATCTTTTTTCCAGTCTATATTGTTTGGGCCTTTGTCGAATATCAAGTAGCTATAGTTGCTTGGCCCAAAATCCGAGTCCTCAAGTCTATTCCATTGGTCTATACTCCGGTTTTTATGCCAGTACCATGCTGTTTTTATTACTATGGCTTTGTAGCGGAAAGAATGTCAGAGTTACATGTTGGGTCATGATTTGCAGAGACATTTATCATACTAATAACTGGGGGCTAACTCCACAATGCACGACCCATTTTCATTAACAAGGAGGGTCTAATGGGAGGGGGTAGATCACAGATGAGCCTAAATAATGGTACCAAACTGCCTGTATTCACTGAAAAGAAAACTAATAAATTAAATTTAAAAAAAAAAAAGGCAAGTTTTTCTCCTATTGTTACTGAGGACTGAATCCAAGGCTTACACATAGCAGGTAAGTGCTTTTTCACAGGGCTACATACCTAGCCCTTAAAAGACTACATTTTCAACTTTTTAAGAGGCTGAGGTAGGAGGATCGCTGTGAGTTAAAGGCCAACTTGAAACCACACAGAGAACTCCAGGTCAATCTGGGATAGAGTGAGACCCTACCTTGAAAAAAATTTTAATTTATTTGTTTATTTATGTGTGTGCACATGCATGTGTGTGTGGGGGGGGTATGCCACAGTCTCTTGACACTGCAAATGAAACCATGTACATGGGCCACTTTGCACCTGGCTTTATGTGGGTGCTGGGGAACTGAACCCTGACTGTCAGGCATTGCAGACAAGCATTTTTTTGTTTGTTTGTTTGTTTTCAAGGTAGGGTCTCACTCTAGCTCAGGCTGCCCTGGAATTCACTATGTAGTCTCAGGGTGGCCTTGAACTCACAATGATCCTCCTACCTCTGCCTCCTGAGTGCTGGGATTAAAGGCAGGCACCACCACGCACGGCTCTGCAGACAAGCATTTTTAACCACTAAGCCATCTCCCCAGCCCCAAGGATACCTAATCTAAGTGAAATATATTCATAAAAGAAAAAATAAATCAGTAAATTATGCTTACCAGTTGCATTTCACTTAGTTCATCTACCAAAGTCATATTTCCTGACATAATTTTCTTCAGTGAATCATTAAATTCACTTAGTTGCTCCAGAGTTTCCTTTTTTGTTTCTTCATATTCATCTGTATCAAGTTCCTCTCTGAAATACAGTGAACATGCAGAAAAATAGAGTTCCAAGAGTAAAAAAAGCAAAGGCTAATGGAAAATAACAAAATGCTAAGGATTCATTTGTCCAAACAAAGAGTTATAGTATGGGCATTTTAATTTTCTTGCAACATGGTTCACTTAAAACATTTTCTTTTGTCTTTTCTCCTTTCTTCCTTCCTTTCTTCCTGTGTTAAATTGAATAAATACAGGGCTAAGAGCATTCTATCCACTAAGCCAATCCCCCAAGTACCTAAATAGCTTTTTCCAACTAAAATGAGGCACACTTAAAAAACACACAATAAATTGGGTGTGGTGGCTCATGCCTTTAATCCCAGCACTTGGGAGGCAGAGGTAAGAGGATCACTATGAGTTTGAGGCTACTCTGAGACTACATAGTGAATTCCAGGTCAGCCTGAGCTAGAGTGAGACTCTACCTTGAAAAAACAAAAAACAGTAACTTCCCTTAAATTAATAGTACAATCTTTGACAACAATACTGAACAAGCCAAGCCTTAGGTAATAATAGTACCTACTTAGCAAGGTGGCTATGAGCATTAGATGAAATTTTTTTAAAACATGTTTGGCATGCCACATGTGGTGGTGAATGCCTTTAATCCCACCACTGAGGAGGCAGAGAAGTAGGAGGATTGCTGTGAGCTTAAGGGCACCCTAAGAGTACATATGAATTCCAGATCAGCCTGGGTTAGAGTGAAACCTACCTCGGAAAAAAAAAAAAAGTGTGGCGTGTATAGGAACAGTTAAATAGCTCCTGTTATCACTATCATCAATGGTAGGAAACATTTGAGTACCCTGCAAAACAACAGCAATGCAGTACTTATAACATTGGTGAGGAGTTATTTTTATTCACCAAACAAGCCACATTAAATATTTAACACAAGGGCTGGGTGTGGTGGCACACGCCTTTAATCCCAGCACTTGGAAGCAGAGATAGGAGGATCACCATGAGTTTGAGGCCACCCTGAGACTACAAAGTGAGTTCTAGGTCAGCCTGGGCTAGAGTGAAGCCCTAC